>NC_086453.1:99067832-99431165 GCF_028390025.1 Pseudophryne corroboree | reverse complement strand
ACAACGCGGCTCACTCAGCTACAGGGATCTCTACCTTCCTTTGTGTGTATGGGCATCATCCTAAGGCCAATTCTTTTGACCCCCTGGATTCCACGTCTGGTGGTACCTCTGTTGTTTCGGTCCTTAGGGGTATTTGGAGGAAAGTGAAGAAAGCCCTTGTGTCTGTGTCATTAGTGACCAAAAGGGTTTTTGATAAGCGGAGAAGACCCTGCAGCTTCAAATTAGGAGACTTCGTCTGGTTGTCCACCAAGAATTTGAAGTTGAGACAGCCATCTCATAAGTTTGGCCCTCGGTTCATCGGCCCTTATAAGATCACCAGGGTTATTAATCCGGTGGCATTTCAGTTAGATCTGCCCCGTTCATTGGGTATCAATAAAACATTTCATTGTTCCCTTTTAAAACTGGCGGTTAGTAATCCTTCTTCCAGTGGAAGACCTTCTCCTCTTCTGATACGGGGTCAGAGGGAGTTTGTGGTTGAAAGGGTTCTTGACTCCAAGATGGTTCGGGGTCGGCTGTCATTTTTGGTGCACTGGAAGGGGTATGGCCCGGAGGAGCGGTCGTGGGTGCGCAGTTGTGATCTTCATGCCCCCAGACTGATACGCTCTTTCTTCTCGCAGTTCCCCGATAAACCCGATGGTAGGGGTTCTTTGACCCCTCGTCAAAGGGGGGGGTACTGTTAGGATCTCCTGCTCTGTGCTTCCATGTCGCCATGGCAACCGGGAGGCAAGTGTTAGCGAAGTAACCTGAGCGCAGCTGATACTCCGGTCCGGGTTTTTACTGTGTAGTGGTTACAGGCTCTGTGCACGGCAGGGAATCCGGCGCTGGTTTTGTGCTCACAGTCTGTGAGGTCTGAGCGGGGCGTGGACAGCACCTGCTATATAAACCATCCTCTCAGGCTAGGCAAATGCTGCTGAATCTTTGTTTGTTAGTCAGTTCCAGAGAGTTAGCTAGTACTGTGTGACTTTGTATTTACTTGTTGCTTACTGCGAATAGGCCTTGGGATTCGGTACTTCATTCTGCCAATCCGGACCTAGCAGTAAGACTGGAGTCAGTTGTTTGACCTGCTGGGGTTCTTTTGCTATTCTGTGAACCCAGCAGGTTTGCGGCTGTACTCTCAGACCTGCTTGCTTAATCCTCCCTCACTGTGCAGGGCGTCCAGGTGTCAGTTTAGTGGCAGTAAGCTGAACCTGTGCCCTGCAAGTGGGGGTTAGGGTTGTGGATACTCTCCTTGTGTCTATATTTCTATCTCTGACCAAGGAGTTTATTCCCACACCCGTTGGTAACCCTTTGGGGTTTTTTCTGTTGCTCTTAGCAACATCATTTCAGGTGCTCCACATGTTAAATCACTACACATCGCTTCATTGTCCGCTCTATTCCATCTGAGCATTCCTGACACTAGGGAGACACCCTATTCCTGAGCCTTTGGGCTTCTCCGTTCACTTTGTGTTTATTAGTTATTCCATCACCTCCTGTGTATGTTATGTTATACTGTCTGTGAGTTCGTTTGCTTCGCTTCCCTCTCTGTTCATACACCGGTATACTCCTGTTAGCACTGGTGTGCGTAACAATAACTCCAGAAAAATGATGGAGAACAAAAATTTGGAGGCTAAAATAGGGAAACATCAAGAACCACTTCCTCCTACTGCTGCTGTTGTCTCTGCTGGTAGTTGATTGTCATCCCATAGGGGAAGTCGGTAGACCACTTGTACTACTTCAACTAAGCAATTGACTGTCCAACAGTCCTTTGTGAGGAAGATGAAATATGACAGCAGTCACCCTGTTGCAAAGCGGATTACTGAGGCCATAACAACTATGTTGGTGTTAGACGTGCGTCCGGTATCTGCCGTTAGTGCAGTGGGACTGCTGTGCCACTCCTAGATGGGCCAGGTGTTTGTGCCACACACTTGTGTCACTTAGCTTAGTCATACAGCTATCTCATTGCACCTCTTTTTCTGCTTTGCATGATGTGCTGTTTGGGGCCTAGCTTTTGAATAGTGCCATCATGTCTGCAATTGCAGTGACACTCCTAGATGGACCAGGTGTTTGTGCCGCACACTTGTGTCACTTAGCTTAGTCATACAGCTACCTCATTGCACCTTTTGTTACTTCTTTGCATGATGTGCTGTTTGGGGCCTAGTTTTTGAATAGTGCCATCCTGTCTGCCACTGCAGTGCCACTCCTAGATGGGCCAGGTGTTTGTGCTGCACACTTGTGTCGCCTAGCTTAGTCATACAGCTACCTCATTGCACCTCTTTTACTTCTTTGCATGATGTGCTGTTTGGGGACTAATTTTTTTTAAGTGCCATCCTGTCTGCCACTGCAGTGCCACGCCTAGATGGGCCAGGCGTTTGTGCCGCCCACTTGTGTCGCTTAGCTTAGTCATCCAGCCACCTCGGTGCAACCTATTGGCCTAAAAACAATATTGTGATTTGTGAGGTGTTCAGAATAGACTGGAAATGAGTGGAAATGAATTTTATTTAGGTTAATAATACTGTAGGATCAAAATTACCACCAAGTTCTGTGATTTTAGCTGTTTTTATGGGTTGTTTTTTTTCCCAAAAATCATCCACATCCAAAACGAAAATCAAAACACGAAAGGACGGTTTTGGCAAAACCAATCCCCATCTAAAACATAAGCATGGAACCAGAACCAACACCAAAACACAGAACATGAAAAGTGCCCGCCGCACATCTCTAGTTGTAACCAGTGCTGGATTTTACCTAGGGTCTGCAAGGGTGTAGTAGCCCCACCTTAGTAAAATCTGCCATATCAGTGACTGCACTGGCAGTGGATTCCCATTTGAAGCACTTTCTGCTAATCAGAGCTGACATCCAGTAACAGGTGGAGGTATTTTCTTTTCCAGGGACTCCCAGTCCGGACTACGATAGCAGAGAGAGCGCTTCTAATGGGAAGCCACGGCCCTGCTGTCATGCCAGCCTTATCCGGCTTTTAGGGGCTGCAGCCGATGCTGTCCCTATAAACCGCCCATCTTCTTAATTTGAGTGCATGATCAGGATTGCGATCCCATGCATGCGCATATTTACGGACTGCCGGCCACATAGGTAAGGATCTGCTGCTAGTTGAAACGTAGGCAGGGCCATCTTAGCAGCAGTGTAGGCCCCTGGGTACAGCAAAGCACTAGGGCCTCTACCCAACCTCCAGCAGTAGGGGGGGGGGTGCTATCAACGGCAGGTTTGATGTCCCACAGGCGGTAGGGGGTATTTCTGCTCAGCATGTAGGACCTGGATTAGTAATTCACTGCACATATGGTGGGAGATGAGGCACGAAGGAGAACACTAAACTGTAGAAGGGGGCATTGGACTGAATGACGGGGCCCTGGTACATGACTTCCAGGGTGATAGGGTGTGTTTAATACATGGGGCAGGGGTGGATAGTGGAGTGGGATTAATATTCATAATTTTCCTGTGGTAGGGCAGTTTGCTTGACTACAGATATCTCCAGTTCATATAAATAGATTTCTTAGCTTTCAATGGGATAAAAAACTAAAGAACTAAAGAGTTCCACCTTTCAGGAGGTACTAGGGACTTGAGAATCAGAGTTCAGGAGCTAGAGCAATCCACCAACGAAAATACTGTATAAAAGTAAACTAGGCTTATGGAACTGGAGCAGGGACCAGCTGCTGGAAGGCTGATATCTCTGGTTCTGGGCATAGTAAAGACAAGCTGCCAGTGTCAATCGAAAAGGGGAGAGTCCCAGATTTTGGAATATATTCTCAGAAAAACTGTAAATTAGACAATACTCGAGATATCTGACTGGGCAGAAATTAACAGGCTTGGATGGGGACCACTGATTTGAAGTCGGGTATCTCCATTTCCCCAGGGCTGATTTTCAAAAATCTGGAAAAAAGTAACCCTCAGCTATAAACCTAGGACCCTTTATACTCCTGGGGCCCTTGGGCAAGAACACATTGAGCTCATACGAAAAGACGGCCCTGAACGTAAGTACAGTTCACTCTGAATTAGTGATGAGCGGGTTCGGTTTCTCGGAAATCGAACCCCCCCGAACTTCACCCATTTTACACGGGTCCGAGGCAGGTTCGAACCTTCCCGCCTTGCTCGGCTAACCCGAGCGCGCCCGAACGTCATCATCCCGCTGTCGGATTCTCGCGAGATTCGGATTCTATATAAGCAGCCGCGCGTTGCCGCCATTTTCACTTGTGCATTGGAGATGATAGGGAGAGGACGTGGCTGGCGTCCTCTCCGTTTATTGTTGAACTTGATTGCTTTATTGCTTAATTGTGGGTAGGACTGGGGAGCAGCTGTTAGGAGGAGTACAGTGCAGACTTTTGCTGATAAGTGACCACCAGTTTTATCCGTTCTCTGCCTGAAAAAAACGCTCCATACCATATCTGTGCTCAGTGTGCTGCATAATATATCTGTGCTCACACTGCTTAATTGTGGGGACTGGGGAGCAGCTGTATTATAAAGCAGGAGTACAGTGCAGAGTTTTGCTGACAGTGACCACCAGTATACGTTGTCCGTCTGAAAAACACTCCATATCTGTGCTCAGTGTGCTGCTTTATTGTGGGGACTGGGGACCACCAGTATAATTAATATTATATAGGAGGAGTACAGTGCAGAGTTTTGCTGACACAGTGACCACCAGTATACTATATATAGCAGTACGGTAGGCCCCTGGTGTACTTACCTCTGTGTCGTCATTCATTAAGTATACTATCCATCTACATTCTATACCTGTGGTGCATTTTAGTTTTGCAGTTTGCTGACACAGTGACCACCAGTATACTATATATAGCAGTACGGTAGGCCACTGCTGTACCTACCTCTGTGTCGTCATTCATTAAGTATACTATCCATCTACATTCTATACCTGTGGTGCATTTTAGTTTTGCAGTTTGCTGACACAGTGACCACTAGTATACTATATATAGCAGTACGGTAGGCGACTGCTGTACCTACCTCTGTGTCGTCATTCATTAAGTATACTATCCATCTACATTCTATACCTGTGGTGCATTTTAGTTTTGCAGTTTGCTGACACAGTGACCACCAGTATACTATATATAGCAGTACGGTAGGCCACTGCTGTACCTACCTCTGTGTCATCATTCATTAAGTATACTATCCATCTACATTCTATACCTGTGGTGCATTTTAGTTTTGCAGTTTGCTGACACAGTGACCACCAGTATACTATATATAGCAGTACGGTAGGCCACTGCTGTACCTACCTCTGTGTCGTCATTCATTAAGTATACTATCCATCTACATTCTATACCTGTGGTGCATTTTAGTTTTGCAGTTTGCTGACACAGTGACCACCAGTATACTATATATAGCAGTACGGTAGGCCACTGCTGTACCTACCTCTGTGTCGTCATTCATTAAGTATACTATCCATCTACATTCTATACCTGTGGTGCGCCTCTTTTTTTCTTTGCATCATGTGCTGTTTGGGGACAATTTTTTTGAAGTGCCATCCTGTCTTGACACTGCAGTGCCACTCCTAGATGGGCCAGGTGTTTGTGTCGGCCACTTGTGTCGCTTAGCTTAGTCACACAGCGACCTTGGTGCGCCTCATTTTTTCTTTGCATCATGTGCTGTTTGGGGACAATTTTTTTGAAGTGCCATCCTGTCTTGACACTGCAGTGCCACTCCTAGATGGGCCAGGTGTTTGTGTCGGCCACTTGTGTCGCTTAGCTTAGTCACACAGCGACCTTGGTGCGCCTCTTTTTTTCTTTGCATCATGTGCTGTTTGGGGACAATTTTTTTGAAGTGCCATCCTGTCTTGACACTGCAGTGCCACTCCTAGATGGGCCAGGTGTTTGTGTCGGCCACTTGTGTCGCTTAGCTTGGTCACACAGCGACCTTGGTGCGCCTCTTTTTTTCTTTGCATCATGTGCTGTTTGGGGACAATTTTTTTGAAGTGCCATCCTGTCTTGACACTGCAGTGCCACTCCTAGATGGGCCAGGTGTTTGTGTCGGCCACTTGTGTCGCTTAGCTTGGTCACACAGCGACCTTGGTGCGCCTCTTTTTTTCTTTGCATCATGTGCTGTTTGGGGACAATTTTTTTGAAGTGCCATCCTGTCTTGACACTGCAGTGCCACTCCTAGATGGGCCAGGTGTTTGTGTCGGCCACTTGTGTCGCTTAGCTTAGTCACACAGCGACCTTGGTGCGCCTCTTTTTTTCTTTGCATCATGTGCTGTTTGGGGACAATTTTTTTGACGTGCCATCCTGTCTTGACACTGCAGTGCCACTCCTAGATGGGCCAGGTGTTTGTGTCGGCCACTTGTGTCGCTTAGCTTAGTCACACAGCGACCTTGGTGCGCCTCTTTTTTTCTTTGCATCATGTGCTGTTTGGGGACAATTTTTTTGAAGTGCCATCCTGTCTTGACACTGCAGTGCCACTCCTAGATGGGCCAGGTGTTTGTGTCGGCCACTTGTGTCGCTTAGCTTGGTCACACAGCGACCTTGGTGCGCCTCTTTTTTTCTTTGCATCATGTGCTGTTTGGGGACAATTTTTTTGAAGTGCCATCCTGTCTTGACACTGCAGTGCCACTCCTAGATGGGCCAGGTGTTTGTGTCGGCCACTTGTGTCGCTTAGCTTAGTCACACAGCGACCTTGGTGCGCCTCTTTTTTTCTTTGCATCATGTGCTGTTTGGGGACAATTTTTTTGAAGTGCCATCCTGTCTTGACACTGCAGTGCCACTCCTAGATGGGCCAGGTGTTTGTGTCGGCCACTTGTGTCACTTAGCTTAGCCATCCAGTGACCTCGGTGCAAATTGTAGGACTAAAAATAATATTGTGAGGTGTGAGGTGTTCAGAATAGACTGGAAATGAGTGGAAATTATGGTAATTGAGATTAATAATACTATGGGATCAAAATGACCCCCAAATTCTATGATTTAAGCTGTTTTTTAGGGTTTTTTGAAAAAAACACCTGAATCCAAAACACACCCGAATCCGACAAAAAAATTTCGGTGAGGTTTTGCCAAAACGCGTCCGAATCCAAAACACGGCCACGGAACCGAATCCAAAACCAAAACACAAAACCCGAAAAATGTCCGGTGCACATCACTACTCTGAATGAGTGAACACAGGCTTTACAGAGCTGGATGTAACCTTAAATGCGCCTTCAGGAGCCACCTACACCCGATTTGCATACAGCTCTGCACCAGAGCCATATTGGTTTGTGTAGAGGTGTAGAGATAGTTGTTTTTTCATGATTTTTGTTTCTTTTGTATCATGATTAAAACACATCAAACTGGGTTACTTAGGAATTAGGATTGCTTTTTAGGTTAATCGTGTGCATTTATTTGTTAATCTGTACATATGTGTTAATCTGGACAAAGAAACTGTGTTGCTGCACGTACAGTATGACAGAATATGGGGGAGAGAATCTTGGTTGCAGACACCTCACAGACAATTACATTTCACCCACTGAGAGTCACTCCACCCACTGTTTATTAGTGATGAGCGGGTTCGGTTTCTCGGAAACCGAACCCCCCCGAACTTCACGCTTTTTACACGGGTCCGAGGCAGACTCGGATCTTCCCGCCTTGCTCGGCTAACCCGAGCGCGCCCGAACGTCATCATCCCGCTGTCGGATTCTCGCGAGGCTCGTATTCTATCGCGAGACTCGGATTCTATATAAGGAGCCGCGCGTCGCCGCCATTTTCACACGTGCATTGAGATTGATAGGGAGAGGACTAGAGATGAGCGGGTTCGGTTTCTCTGAATCCGAACCCGCACGAACTTCATGTTTTTTTCACGGGTCCGAGCAGACTCGGATCCTCCCGCCTTGCTCGGTTAACCCGAGCGCGCCCGAACGTCATCATGACGCTGTCGGATTCTCGCGAGACTCGGATTCTATATAAGGAGCCGCGCGTCGCCGCCATTTTCACACGTGCATTGAGATTGATAGGGAGAGGACGTGGCTGGCGTCCTCTCCATTTAGATTAGGGTTGAGAGAGAGAGAGAGAGATTGACCTGAGGCTGTGATACTGTAGAAGAGAGTGCAGAGTTTAGTGACTGACGACCACAGTGACCACCAGACAGTGCAGTTGTTTGTTTTATTTAATATATCCGTTCTCTGCCTGAAAAAAACGATACACACAGTGACTCAGTCACATACCATATCTGTGTGCACTGCTCAGCCCAGTGTGCTGCATCAATGTATATATATATCTGACTGTGCTCAGCTCACACAGCTTATAATTGTGGGGGAGACTGGGGAGCACTGCAGTGCCAGTTATAGGTTATAGCAGGAGCCAGGAGTACATAATATTATATTAAAATTAAACAGTGCACACTTTTGCTGCAGGAGTGCCACTGCCAGTGTGACTAGTGACCAGTGACCTGACCACCAGTATATATAATATTAGTAGTATACTATCTCTTTATCAACCAGTCTATATTAGCAGCAGACACAGTACAGTGCGGTAGTTCACGGCTGTGGCTACCTCTGTGTCGGCACTCGGCAGCCCGTCCATAATTGTATATACCACCTAACCGTGGTTTTTTTTTCTTTCTTTATAGTCATACTAGTTACGAGTATACTATCTCTTTATCAACCAGTCTATATTAGCAGCAGACACAGTACAGTGCGGTAGTTCACGGCTGTGGCTACCTCTGTGTCGGCACTCGGCAGCCCGTCCATAATTGTATATACCACCTAACCGTGTTTTTTTTTTCTTTCTTTATACATACATACTAGTTACGAGTATACTATCTCTTTATCAACCAGTCTATATTAGCAGCAGACACAGTACAGTGCGGTAGTTCACGGCTGTGGCTACCTCTGTGTCGGCACTCGGCAGCCCGTCCATAATTGTATATACCACCTAACCGTGGTTTTTTTTTCTTTCTTTATACATACATACTAGTTACGAGTATACTATCTCTTTATCAACCAGTCTATATATTAGCAGCAGACACAGTACAGTGCGGTAGTTCACGGCTGTGGCTACCTCTGTGTCGGCACTCGGCAGCCCGTCCATAATTGTATATACCACCTAACCGTGGTTTTTTTTTCTTTCTTTATACATACATACTAGTTACGAGTATACTATCTCTTTATCAACCAGTCTATATATTAGCAGCAGACACAGTACAGTGCGGTAGTTCACGGCTGTGGCTACCTCTGTGTCGGCACTCGGCAGCCCGTCCATAATTGTATATACCACCTAACCGTGGTTTTTTTTTCTTTCTTTATACATACATACTAGTTACGAGTATACTATCTCTTTATCAACCAGTCTATATTAGCAGCAGACACAGTACAGTGCGGTAGTTCACGGCTGTGGCTACCTCTGTGTCGGCACTCGGCAGCCCGTCCATAATTGTATAT
This sequence comes from Pseudophryne corroboree, assembly GCF_028390025.1. Classification (NCBI taxonomy): domain Eukaryota; kingdom Metazoa; phylum Chordata; class Amphibia; order Anura; family Myobatrachidae; genus Pseudophryne; species Pseudophryne corroboree. The sequence goes on along the minus strand of NC_086453.1, from coordinate 99,421,831 downwards.
ACCACCTAACCGTGGTTTTTTTTTCTTTCTTTATACATACATACTAGTTACGAGTATACTATCTCTTTATCAACCAGTCTATATATTAGCAGCAGACACAGTACAGTGCGGTAGTTCACGGCTGTGGCTACCTCTGTGTCGGCACTCGGCAGCCCGTCCATAATTGTATATACCACCTAACCGTGGTTTTTTTTTCTTTCTTTATACATACATACTAGTTACGAGTATACTATCTCTTTATCAACCAGTCTATATATTAGCAGCAGACACAGTACAGTGCGGTAGTTCACGGCTGTGGCTACCTCTGTGTCGGCACTCGGCAGCCCGTCCATAATTGTATATACCACCTAACCGTGGTTTTTTTTTCTTTCTTTATACATACATACTAGTTACGAGTATACTATCTCTTTATCAACCAGTCTATATTAGCAGCAGACACAGTACAGTGCGGTAGTTCACGGCTGTGGCTACCTCTGTGTTGGCACTCGGCAGCCCGTCCATAATTGTATATACCACCTAACCGTGGTTTTTTTTTCTTTCTTTATACATACATACTAGTTACGAGTATACTATCTCTTTATCAACCAGTCTATATATTAGCAGCAGACACAGTACAGTGCGGTAGTTCACGGCTGTGGCTACCTCTGTGTCGGCACTCGGCAGCCCGTCCATAATTGTATATACCACCTAACCGTGGTTTTTTTTTCTTTCTTTATACATACATACTAGTTACGAGTATACTATCTCTTTATCAACCAGTCTATATTAGCAGCAGACACAGTACAGTGCGGTAGTTCACGGCTGTGGCTACCTCTGTGTCGGCACTCGGCAGCCCGTCCATAATTGTATATACCACCTAACCGTGGTTTTTTTTTCTTTCTTTATACATACATACTAGTTACGAGTATACTATCTCTTTATCAACCAGTCTATATATTAGCAGCAGACACAGTACAGTGCGGTAGTTCACGGCTGTGGCTACCTCTGTGTCGGCACTCGGCAGCCCGTCCATAATTGTATATACCACCTAACCGTGGTTTTTTTTTCTTTCTTTATACATACATACTAGTTACGAGTATACTATCTCTTTATCAACCAGTCTATATATTAGCAGCAGACACAGTACAGTGTGGTAGTTCACGGCTGTGGCTACCTCTGTGTCGGCACTCGGCAGCCCGTCCATAATTGTATATACCACCTAACCGTGGTTTTTTTTTCTTTCTTTATACATACATACTAGTTACGAGTATACTATCTCTTTATCAACCAGTCTATATTAGCAGCAGACACAGTACAGTGCGGTAGTTCACGGCTGTGGCTACCTCTGTGTCGGCACTCGGCAGCCCGTCCATAATTGTATATACCACCTAACCGTGGTTTTTTTTTCTTTCTTTATACATACATACTAGTTACGAGTATACTATCTCTTTATCAACCAGTCTATATATTAGCAGCAGACACAGTACAGTGCGGTAGTTCACGGCTGTGGCTACCTCTGTGTCGGCACTCGGCAGCCCGTCCATAATTGTATATACCACCTAACCGTGGTTTTTTTTTCTTTCTTTATACATACATACTAGTTACGAGTATACTATCTCTTTATCAACCAGTCTATATTAGCAGCAGACACAGTACAGTGCGGTAGTTCACGGCTGTGGCTACCTCTGTGTCGGCACTCGGCAGCCCGTCCATAATTGTATATACCACCTAACCGTGGTTTTTTTTTCTTTCTTTATACATACATACTAGTTACGAGTATACTATCTGTTTATCAACCAGTCTATATATTAGCAGCAGACACAGTACAGTGCGGTAGTTCACGGCTGTGGCTACCTCTGTGTCGGCACTCGGCAGCCCGTCCATAATTGTATATACCACCTAACCGTGTTTTTTTTTTCTTCTTTATACATACATACTACTACGACATCTCTTTATCAACCAGTCTATATTAGCAGCAGACACAGTACAGTACGGTAGTTCACGGCTGTGGCTACCTCTGTGTCTGCACTCGGCAGGCAGTCCGTCCATAATTGTATACCACCTAACCGTGGTTTTTTTTTCTTTCTTCTTTATACATACATAGTTACATAGACATCTCTTTATCAACCAGTCTATATTAGCAGCAGACACAGTACAGTACGGTAGTTCACGGCTGTGGCTACCTCTGTGTCTGCACTCGGCAGGCAGTCCGTCCATAATTGTATACCACCTAACCGTGGTTTTTTTTTCTTTCTTCTTTATACATACATAGTTATATAGACATCTCTTTATCAACCAGTCTATATTAGCAGCAGACACAGTACAGTATGGTAGTTCACGGCTGTGGCTACCTCTGTGTCTGCACTCGGCAGGCAGTCCGTCCATAATTGTATACCACCTAACTGTGGTTTTTTTTTCTTTCTTCTTTATACATACATAGTTACATAGACATCTCTTTATCAACCAGTCTATATTAGCAGCAGACACAGTACAGTACGGTAGTTCACGGCTGTGGCTACCTCTGTGTCTGCACTCGGCAGGCAGTCCATAATTGTATACTAGTATCCATCTCCATTGTTTACCTGAGGTGCCTTTTAGTTGTGCCTATTAAAATATGGAGAACAAAAATGTTGAGGTTCCAAAATTAGGGAAAGATCAAGATCCACTTCCACCTCGTGCTGAAGCTGCTGCCACTAGTCATGGCCGAGACGATGAAATGCCAGCAACGTCGTCTGCCAAGGCCGATGCCCAATGTCATAGTACAGAGCATGTCAAATCCAAAACACCAAATATCAGAAAAAAAAGGACTCCAAAACCTAAAATAAAATTGTCGGAGGAGAAGCGTAAACTTGCCAATATGCCATTTACGACACGGAGTGGCAAGGAACGGCTGAGGCCCTGGCCTATGTTCATGGCTAGTGGTTCAGCTTCACATGAGGATGGAAGCACTCAGCCTCTCGCTAGAAAAATGAAAAGACTCAAGCTGGCAAAAGCAGCACAGCAAAGAACTGTGCATTCTTCGAAATCCCAAATCCACAAGGAGAGTCCAATTGTGTCGGTTGCGATGCCTGACCTTCCCAACACTGGACGTGAAGAGCATGCGCCTTCCACCATTTGCACGCCCCCTGCAAGTGCTGGAAGGAGCACCCGCAGTCCAGTTCCTGATAGTCAGATTGAAGATGTCAGTGTTGAAGTACACCAGGATGAGGAGGATATGGGTGTTGCTGGCGCTGGGGAGGAAATTGACCAGGAGGATTCTGATGGTGAGGTGGTTTGTTTAAGTCAGGCACCCGGGGAGACACCTGTTGTCCGTGGGAGGAATATGGCCGTTGACATGCCAGGTGAAAATACCAAAAAAATCAGCTCTTCGGTGTGGAGGTATTTCACCAGAAATGCGGACAACAGGTGTCAAGCCGTGTGTTCCCTTTGTCAAGCTGTAATAAGTAGGGGTAAGGACGTTAACCACCTCGGAACATCCTCCCTTATACGTCACCTGCAGCGCATTCATAATAAGTCAGTGACAAGTTCAAAAACTTTGGGTGACAGCGGAAGCAGTCCACTGACCAGTAAATCCCTTCCTCTTGTAACCAAGCTCACGCAAACCACCCCACCAACTCCCTCAGTGTCAATTTCCTCCTTCCCCAGGAATGCCAATAGTCCTGCAGGCCATGTCACTGGCAATTCTGACGATTCCTCTCCTGCCTGGGATTCCTCCGATGCATCCTTGCGTGTAACGCCTACTGCTGCTGGTGCTGCTGTTGTTGCTGCTGGGAGTCGATGGTCATCCCAGAGGGGAAGTCGTAAGCCCACTTGTACTACTTCCAGTAAGCAATTGACTGTTCAACAGTCCTTTGCGAGGAAGATGAAATATCACAGCAGTCATCCTGCTGCAAAGCGGATAACTGAGGCCTTGACAACTATGTTGGTGTTAGACGTGCGTCCGGTATCCGCCGTTAGTTCACAGGGAACTAGACAATTTATTGAGGCAGTGTGCCCCCGTTACCAAATACCATCTAGGTTCCACTTCTCTAGGCAGGCGATACCGAGAATGTACACGGACGTCAGAAAAAGACTCACCAGTGTCCTAAAAAATGCAGTTGTACCCAATGTCCACTTAACCACGGACATGTGGACAAGTGGAGCAGGGCAGGGTCAGGACTATATGACTGTGACAGCCCACTGGGTAGATGTATGGACTCCCGCCGCAAGAACAGCAGCGGCGGCACCAGTAGCAGCATCTCGCAAACGCCAACTCTTTCCTAGGCAGGCTACGCTTTGTATCACCGCTTTCCAGAATACGCACACAGCTGAAAACCTCTTACGGCAACTGAGGAAGATCATCGCGGAATGGCTTACCCCAATTGGACTCTCCTGTGGATTTGTGGCATCGGACAACGCCAGCAATATTGTGTGTGCATTAAATATGGGCAAATTCCAGCACGTCCCATGTTTTGCACATACCTTGAATTTGGTGGTGCAGAATTTTTTAAAAAACGACAGGGGCGTGCAAGAGATGCTGTCGGTGGCCAGAAGAATTGCGGGACACTTTCGGCGTACAGGCACCACGTACAGAAGACTGGAGCACCACCAAAAACTACTGAACCTGCCCTGCCATCATCTGAAGCAAGAAGTGGTAACGAGGTGGAATTCAACCCTCTATATGCTTCAGAGGTTGGAGGAGCAGCAAAAGGCCATTCAAGCCTATACAATTGAGCACGATATAGTAGGTGGAATGCACCTGTCTCAGGCGCAGTGGAGAATGATTTCAACGTTGTGCAAGGTTCTGATGCCCTTTGAACTTGCCACACGTGAAGTCAGTTCAGACACTGCCAGCCTGAGTCAGGTCATTCCCCTCATCAGGCTTTTGCAGAAGAAGCTGGAGACATTGAAGGAGGAGCTAACACGGAGCGATTCCGCTAGGCATGTGGGACTTGTGGATGGAGCCCTTAATTCGCTTAACAAGGATTCACGGGTGGTCAATCTGTTGAAATCAGAGCACTACATTTTGGCCACCGTGCTCGATCCTAGATTTAAAGCCTACCTTGGATCTCTCTTTCCGGCAGACACAAGTCTGCTGGGGTTGAAAGACCTGCTGGTGACAAAATTGTCAAGTCAAGCGGAACGCGACCTGTCAACATCTCCTCCTTCACATTCTCCCGCAACTGGGGGTGCGAGGAAAAGGCTCAGAATTCCGAGCCCACCCGCTGGCGGTGATGCAGGGCAGTCTGGAGCGACTGCTGATGCTGACATCTGGTCCGGACTGAAGGACCTGACAACGATTACGGACATGTCATCTACTGTCATTGCATATGATTCTCTCAACATTGATAGAATGGTGGAGGATTATACGAGTGACCGCATCCAAGTAGGCACGTCACACAGTCCGTACTTATACTGGCAGGAAAAAGAGGCAATTTGGAGGCCCTTGCACAAACTGGCTTTATTCTACCTAAGTTGCCCTCCCACAAGTGTGTACTCCGAAAGAGTGTTTAGTGCCGCCGCTCACCTTGTCAGCAATCGGCGTACGAGGTTACATCCAGAAAATGTGGAGAAGATGATGTTCATTAAAATGAATTATAATCAATTCCTCCGCGGAGACATTGACCAGCAGCAATTGCCTCCACAAAGTACACAGGGAGCTGAGATGGTGGATTCCAGTGGGGACGAATTGATAATCTGTGAGGAGGGGGATGTACACGGTGATATATCGGAGGGTGATGATGAGGTGGACATCTTGCCTCTGTAGAGCCAGTTTGTGCAAGGAGAGATTAATTGCTTCTTTTTTGGGGGGGGTCCAAACCAACCCGTCATATCAGTCACAGTCGTGTGGCAGACCCTGTCACTGAAATGATGGGTTGGTTAAAGTGTGCATGTCCTGTTTTGTTTATACAACATAAGGGTGGGTGGGAGGGCCCAAGGACAATTCCATCTTGCACCTCTTTTTTCTTTTCTTTTTCTTTGCATCATGTGCTGATTGGGGAGGGTTTTTTGGAAGGGACATCCTGCGTGACACTGCAGTGCCACTCCTAAATGGGCCCGGTGTTTGTGTCGGCCACTAGGGTCGCTAATCTTACTCACACAGTCAGCTACCTCATTGCGCCTCTTTTTTTCTTTGCGTCATGTGCTGTTTGGGGAGGGTTTTTTGGAAGGGACATCCTGCGTGACACTGCAGTGCCACTCCTAGATGGGCCCGGTGTTTGTGTCGGCCACTAGGGTCGCTAATCTTACTCACACAGCTACCTCATTGCGCCTCTTTTTTTCTTTGCGTCATGTGCTGTTTGGGGAGGGTTTTTTGGAAGGGACATCCTGCGTGACACTGCAGTGCCACTCCTAGATGGGCCCGGTGTTTGTGTCGGCCACTAGGGTCGCTAATCTTACTCACACAGCTACCTCATTGCGCCTCTTTTTTTCTTTGCGTCATGTGCTGTTTGGGGAGGGTTTTTTGGAAGGGCCATCCTGCGTGACACTGCAGTGCCACTCCTAGATGGGCCCGGTGTTTGTGTCGGCCACTAGGGTCGCTAATCTTACTCACACAGCTACCTCATTGCGCCTCTTTTTTTCTTTGCGTCATGTGCTGTTTGGGGAGGTTTTTTCGGAAGGGACATCCTGCGTGACACTGCAGTGCCACTCCTAGATGGGCCCGGTGTTTGTGTCGGCCACTAGGGTCGCTTATCTTACTCACACAGCGACCTCGGTGCAAATTTTAGGACTAAAAATAATATTGTGAGGTGTGAGGTATTCAGAATAGACTGAAAATGAGTGTAAATTATGGTTTTTGAGGTTAATAATACTTTGGGATCAAAATGACCCCCAAATTCTATGATTTAAGCTGTTTTTTAGTGTTTTTTGAAAAAAACACCCGAATCCAAAACACACCCGAATCCAACAAAAAAAATTCGGTGAGGTTTTGCCAAAACGCGTTCGAACCCAAAACACGGCCGCGGAACCGAACCCAAAACCAAAACACAAAACCCGAAAAATTTCCGGCGCTCATCTCTAGAGAGGACGTGGCTGGCGTCCTCTCCGTTTAGATAGAGAGTGAGACACTTGATTTACTGGAGCATTAGGAGTACTCAGAGAGTGCAGAGTTTTGCTGATAGTTATACTAGTGACCACCAGTTTTATTTATTATTTAATATAATCCGTTCTCTGCCTGAAAAAAAACGATACACAGTCACATACCATATCTGTGCTCAGTCTCAGTGTGCTGCATGATAATATCATCTATGTATATCTGACTGTGCTGAGTAGTACTCACTGCTCACACAGCTTAATTGTGGGGGAGACTGGGGAGCAGTTATAGCAGGAGTACATATTTAACAGTGCACACTTTTGCTGCCAGAGTGCCAGTGTGACTGACCAGCAGTGACCACCAGTATATTTTCTGCCTGAAAAAGTTAAACACTCGTGTGGTGTTTTTTTTTTTAATTCTATAAACGCATTCTGCTGACAGTGTCCAGCAGGTCCGTCATTCATTATATTTCTATCTTCTTCATACTAGTAGTTTAGGAGTCTGCAGTGCTGACAGTGTCCAGCAGGTCCGTCATTATATAATATATACCTGTCCTGCAGTAGTGATATATATATATTTTTTATATCATTATCATCCAGTCTATACTAGCAGACGCAGTACGGTAGTCCACGGCTGTAGCTACCTCTGTGTCGGCACTGGCAGTCGCTCGTCCATAATTGTATACCTACCTGTGGTGGGTTTTTTTTTCTATCTTCTTCATACTAGTAGTTTAGGAGTCTGCAGTGCTGACAGTGTACAGCAGGTCCGTCATTATACAATATATACCTGTCCTGCAGTAGTGATATATATATATTTTTTATATCATTATCATCCAGTCTATACTAGCAGACGCAGTACGGTAGTCCACGGCTGTAGCTACCTCTGTGTCGGCACTGGCAGTCGCTCGTCCATAATTGTATACCTACCTGAGGTGGTTTTTTTTTTTCTATCTTCTTCATACTAGTAGTTTAGGAGTCTGCAGTGCTGACAGTGTCCAGCAGGTCCGTCATTATATAATATATACCTGTCCTGCAGTAGTGATATATATATATTTTTTATATCATTATCATCCAGTCTATACTAGCAGACGCAGTACGGTAGTCCACGGCTGTAGCTACCTCTGTGTCGGCACTGGCAGTCGCTCGTCCATAATTGTATACCTACCTGTGGTGGGTTTTTTTTTCTATCTTCTTCATACTAGTAGTTTAGGAGTCTGCAGTGCTGACAGTGTCCAGCAGGTCCGTCATTATACAATATATACCTGTCCTGCAGTAGTGATATATATATATTTTTTATATCATTATCATCCAGTCTATACTAGCAGATGCAGTACGGTAGTCCACGGCTGTAGCTACCTCTGTGTCGGCACTGGCAGTCGCTCGTCCATAATTGTATACCTACCTGTGGTGGGTTTTTTTTTCTATCTTCTTCATACTAGTAGTTTAGGAGTCTGCAGTGCTGACAGTGTCCAGCAGGTCCGTCATTATATAATATATACCTGTCCTGCAGTAGTGATATATATATATTTTTTATATCATTATCATCCAGTCTATACTAGCAGACGCAGTACGGTAGTCCATGGCTGTAGCTACCTCTGTGTCGGCACTGGCAGTCGCTCGTCCATAATTGTATACCTACCTGTGGTGGTTTTTTTTTTTCTATCTTCTTCATACTAGTAGTTTAGGAGTCTGCAGTGCTGACAGTGTCCAGCAGGTCCGTCATTATACAATATATACCTGTCCTGCAGTAGTGATATATATATATTTTTTATATCATTATCATCCAGTCTATACTAGCAGACGCAGTACGGTAGTCCACGGCTGTAGCTACCTCTGTGTCGGCACTGGCAGTCGCTCGTCCATAATTGTATACCTACCTGTGGTGGTTTTTTTTTTTTCTATCTTCTTCATACTAGTAGTTTAGGAGTCTGCAGTGCTGACAGTGTCCAGCAGGTCCGTCATTATACAATATATACCTGTCCTGCAGTAGTGATATATATATATTTTTTATATCATTATCATCCAGTCTATACTAGCAGACGCAGTACGGTAGTCCACGGCTGTAGCTACTAGTGATGAGCGGATTCGGTTTTACTCGGTTTTACTCGGTTTTACTCGGTTCTCAAAACGGCATCTTATTGGCTCACGGATGTCACGTGTTTTGGATAGCCAATAAGATGCCGTTTTGAGAACCGAGTAAAACCGAGTAAAACCGAGTAAAACCGAACCTCGCTCATCACTAGTAGCTACCTCTGTGTCGGCACTGGCAGTCGCTCGTCCATAATTGTATACCTACCTGTGGTGGGTTTTTTTTTTCCTATCTTCTTCATACTAGTAGTTTAGGAGTCTGCAGTGCTGACAGTGTCCAGCAGGTCCGTCATTATACAATATATACCTGTCCTGCAGTAGTGATATATATATATTTTTTATATCATTATCATCCAGTCTATACTAGCAGACGCAGTACGGTAGTCCACGGCTGTAGCTACCTCTGTGTCGGCACTGGCAGTCGCTCATCCATAATTGTATACCTACCTGTGGTGGGTTTTTTTTTTCCTATCTTCTTCATACTAGTAGTTTAGGAGTCTGCAGTGCTGACAGTGTCCAGCAGGTCCGTCATTATACAATATATACCTGTCCTGCAGTAGTGATATATATATATTTTTTATATCATTATCATCCAGTCTATACTAGCAGACGCAGTACGGTAGTCCACGGCTGTAGCTACCTCTGTGTCGGCAGTCGCTCGTCATCCATAAGTATACTAGTATCCATCCATCTCCATTGTTTACCTGAGGTGCCTTTTAGTTGTGCCTATTAAAATATGGAGAACAAAAATGTTGAGGTTCCAAAAATAGGGAAAGATCAAGATCCACTTCCACCTCGTGCTGAAGCTGCTGCCACTAGTCATGGCCGAGACGATGAAATGCCATCAACGTCGTCTGCCAAGGCCGATGCCCAATGTCATAGTACAGAGCATGTAAAATCCAAAACACCAAATATCAGTAAAAAAAGGACTCAAAAATCTAAAGTAAAATCGTCGGAGGAGAAGCGTAAACTTGCCAATATGCCATTTACCACACGGAGTGGCAAGGAACGGCTGAGGCCCTGGCCTATGTTTATGGCTAGTGGTTCAGCTTCACATGAGGATGGAAGCACTCAGCCTCTCGCTAGAAAAATGAAAAGACTTAAGCTGGCAAAAGCACAGCAAAGAACTGTGCGTTCTTCGAAATCACAAATCCACAAGGAGAGTCCAATTGTGTCGGTTGCGATGCCTGACCTTCCCAACACTGGACGTGAAGAGCATGCGCCTTCCACCATTTGCACGCCCCCTGCAAGTGCTGGAAGGAGCACCCGCAGTCCAGTTCCTGATAGTCAGATTGAAGATGTCAGTGTTGAAGTACACCAGGATGAGGAGGATATGGGTGTTGCTGGCGCTGGGGAGGAAATTGACCAGGAGGATTCTGATGGTGAGGTGGTTTGTTTAAGTCAGGCACCCGGGGAGACACCTGTTGTCCGTGGGAGGAATATGGCCATTGACATGCCTGGTGAAAATACCCAAAAAATCAGCTCTTCAGTGTGGAAGTATTTCAACAGAAATGCGGACAACATTTGTCAAGCCGTGTGTTGCCTTTGTCAAGCTGTAATAAGTAGGGGTAAGGACGTTAACCACCTCGGAACATCCTCCCTTATACGTCACCTGCAGCGCATTCATCATAAGTCAGTGACAAGTTCAAAAACTTTGAGCGACAGCGGAAGCAGTCCACTGACCAGTAAATCCCTTCCTCTTGTAACCAAGCTCACGCAAACCACCCCACCAACTCCCTCAGTGTCATTTTCCTCCTTCCCCAGGAATGCCAATAGTCCTGCAGGCCATGTCACTGGCAATTCTGACGAGTCCTCTCCTGCCTGGGATTCCTCCGATGCATCCTTGCGTGTAACACCTACTGCTGCTGGCGCTGCTGTTGTTGCTGCTGGGAGTCGATCGTCATCCCAGAGGGGAAGTCGTAAGACCACTTTTACTACTTCCACCAAGCAATTGACTGTCCAACAGTCCTTTGCGAGGAAGATGAAATATCACAGCAGCCATCCTGCTGCAAAGCGGAAAACTGAGGCCTTGGCATCCTGGGCGGTGAGAAACGTGGTTCCGGTATCCATCGTTACTTCAGAGCCAACTATAGACTTGATTGAGGTACTGTGTCCCCGGTACCAAATATCATCTAGGTTCCATTTCTCTAGGCAGGCGATACCGAAAATGTACACAGACCTCAGAAAAAGACTCACCAGTGTCCTAAAAAATGCAGTTGTACCCAATGTCCACTTAACCACGGACATGTGGACAAGTGGAGCAGGGCAGACTCAGGACTATATGACTGTGACAGCCCACTGGGTAGATGTATTGACTCCCGCCGCAAGAACAGCAGTGGCGGCACCAGTAGCAGCATCTCGCAAATGCCAACTCTTTCCTAGGCAGGCTACGCTTTGTATCACCGCTTTCCAGAATACGCACACAGCTGAAAACCTCTTACGGCAACTGAGGAAGATCATCGCAGAATGGCTTACCCCAATTGGACTCTCCTGTGGATTTGTGGCATCGGACAACGCCAGCAATATTGTGCGTGCATTAAATATGGGCAAATTCCAGCACGTCCCATGTTTTGCACATACCTTGAATTTGGTGGTACAGAATTATTTAAAAAACGACAGGGGCGTGCAAGAGATGTTGTCGGTGGCCAGAAGAATTGCGGCACACTTTCGGCGTACAGGCACCACGTACAGAAGACTGGAGCACCACCAAAAACGCCTGAACCTGCCTTGCCATCATCTGAAGCAAGAAGTGGTAACGAGGTGGAATTCAACCCTCTATATGCTTCAGAGGTTGGAGGAGCAGCAAAAGGCCATTCAAGCCTATACAACTGAGCACGATATAGGAGGTGGAATGCACCTGTCTCAAGCGCAGTGGAGAATGATTTCAACGTTGTGCAAGGTTCTGCAACCTTTTGAACTTGCCACACGTGAAGTCAGTTCAGACACTGCCAGCCTGAGTCAGGTCATTCCCCTCATCAGGCTTTTGCAGAAGAAGCTGGAGACATTGAAGGAGGAGCTAACACAGAGCGATTCCGCTAGGCATGTGGGACTTGTGGATGGAGCCCTTAATTCGCTTAACAAGGATTCACGGGTGGTCAATCTGTTGAAATCAGAGCACTACATTTTGGCCACCGTGCTCGATCCTAGATTTAAAACCTACCTTGGATCTCTCTTTCCGGCAGACACAAGTCTGCTGGGGTTCAAAGAACTGCTGGTGAGAAAATTGTCAAGTCAAGCGGAACGCGACCTGTCAACATCTCCTCCTTCACATTCTCCCGCAACTGGGGGTGCGAGGAAAAGGCTCAGAATTCCGAGCCCACCCGCTGGCGGTGATGCAGGGCAGTCTGGAGCGACTGCTGATGCTGACATCTGGTCCGGACTGAAGGACCTGACAACGATTACGGACATGTCGTCTACTGTCACTGCATATGATTCTCTCCCCATTGAAAGAATGGTGGAGGATTATATGAGTGACCGCATCCAAGTAGGCACGTCAGACAGTCCGTACTTATACTGGCAGGAAAAAGAGGCAATTTGGAGGCCCTTGCACAAACTGGCTTTATTCTACCTAAGTTGCCCTCCCACAAGTGTGTACTCCGAAAGAGTGTTTAGTGCCGCCGCTCACCTTGTCAGCAATCGGCGTACGAGGTTACATCCAGAAAATGTGGAGAAGATGATGTTCATTAAAATTAATTATAATCAATTCCTCCGTGGAGACATTCACCAGCAGCAATTGCCTCCACAAAGTACACAGGGAGCTGAGATGGTGGATTCCAGTGGGGACGAATTGATAATCTGTGAGGAGGGGGATGTACACGGTGATATATCGGAGGATGATGATGAGGTGGACATCTTGCCTCTGTAGAGCCAGTTTGTGCAAGGAGAGATTAATTGCTTCTTTTTTGGTGGGGGTCCAAACCAACCCGTCATTTCAGTCACAGTCGTGTGGCAGACCCTGTCACTGAAATGATGGGTTGGTTAAAGTGTGCATGTCCTGTTTATACAACATAAGGGTGGGTGGGAGGGCCCAAGGACAATTCCATCTTGCACCTCTTTTTTCTTTCATTTTTCTTTGCGTCATGTGCTGTTTGGGGAGTAGTTTTTGGAAGGGCCATCCTGCGTGACACTGCAGTGCCACTCCTAGATGGGCCAGGTGTTTGTGTCGGCCACTTGGGTCGCTTATCTTAGTCACACAGCTACCTCATTGCGCCTCTTTTTTTCTTTGCGTCATGTGCTGTTTGGGGGTGTTTTTTGGAAGGGCCATCCTGCGTGACACTGCAGTGCCACTCCTAGATGGGCCAAGTGTTTGTGTCGGCCACTAGGGTCGCTTAGCTTACTCACACAGCTACCTCATTGCGCCTCTTTTTTTTCTTCTTTGCGTCATGTGCTGTTTGGGGGGTGTTTTTTGGAAGGGCCATCCTGCGTGACACTGCAGTGCCACTCCTAGATGGGCCAGGTGTTTGTGTCGGCCACTTGGGTCGCTGAGCTTAGTCATCCAGCGACCTCGGTGCAAATTTTAGGACTAAAAATAATATTGTGAGGTGTGAGGTGTTCAGAATAGACTGAAAATGAGTGGAAATTATGGTTATTGAGGTTAATAATACTTTGGGATCAAAATGACCCCCAAATTCTATGATTTAAGCTGTTTTTTAGGGTTTTTTGAAAAAAACACCCGAATCCAAAACACACCCGAATCCGACAAAAAAAATTCGGTGAGGTTTTGCCAAAACGCGTTCGAACCCAAAACACGGCCGCGGAACCGAACCCAAAACCAAAACACAAAACCCGAAAAATTTCCGGTGCTCATCACTACTGTTTATGCTCCACCGTCATCATTTTAAATCCTGGGGATCTCCAATATTTTTTGGGTACTCCTCAAAAATATACTTTAAGAAATATGGCCAAAAACTTTAGCTTTATTAAAACAACCACAAGGAATATTAAACTAAACTGAACAAACTATAACCTAAAATTACGACCAGTGCTAAATTAGGGCCTAATTCACACCTGATCGCTAGCAAGCGATTTTTTCACTGCTGCAATCAGATAGTCAACGCCTACAGGAGGAGTGTATTTTAGCTGTGCAAGTGACAGTGCAAACGCATGTGTAGCCAAGCTGTACATACAGAGTTTGTGCTGTCTCTGCGCAGCCCAGGACTTACTCAGCCGCTGCAATCACATCAGCCTGTCCGGGACTGGAACTGACGTCAGGAACCCTCCCTGCTAATGCATGGACACGCCTGCGTTTTTCCAGACACTCTCTGAAAACGGTCAGTTGACACGCACAAACGCCTTCTTCCTATCAATTTCCTTGCAATCGCCCGTGCGAACGGATCCATCGCACAAACCCATCGGTGAGCGGCAATCCGCTTTGTACCTGTGCGATGTGCCTGCACATTGCGGTGCATACGCATGCGCAGTTTGGACCTGATCTGCCGCTGTGCGAAAACGCACAGCAGTGACCATGTCTGAATTACCCCCTTAGTTAGCACAAGTGCAATGTATTCCTTAGTCTGGTGCAGTGCAATCCGGGTGATAGCAGTGGGACAATGGATGCCTTCCAGGTACGCCGGGAACAGCTGTCTCTTGACCTCCGTCGTGATCTGTTCATCCTCACCTGCAGCATCCAGGGAAGAGAAATAGAAAACATTTATGTGTGACAGTGATATCTTGTCAATACTTGCCTAACTTCCCGGATTGGCCGGGAGACTCCCGAAAGTCGGGTGGTGCTCCCCACCCTCCAGAAAGGTAGGCAAGTCTCCCAGAGTCGGCCTCACCCCCCTCAGTCTCCTTCACCTCACCGTAGCCTCCATTGAAAGTGGGCAGTCCAAGGAGTCTGATGACGCAATTTGCAAAAAAAATTTGCTATCGTAGATCCGCACCCAACTGTTCAATGCCGCTAATCTGGGAATTGAATAGCGTTGTTGGGGCCACAATGACACATTCATGTGTCCACGCCCCCACACATGATGAAGCCATGGCCTCCCTGGTCCGGCCTGTCTGCCCCCTCTTGCATGAGGCAGTCAAAAAGTAGGTATGATGTGGTCACATGATGACATTCACAATGGCGACACCACCATGTCAACCAGTTTTTTTCAATACTTACCCTCGGGAGTCCCAAGTTTGCAGTGGCAGCGCTGTAGGAATCACAAGTAAAATGGTGCTGCTGCCATTTTCCCAGCATTTTGCGCATGCGCAGGAAGTAAATCCCCTGGAAAATGGCCACCGTGCCATTTTCCCGGAGACCCGAGCATGCGTACTAGACTCTGGGACAGCACTAGGGTCTCCTAGTGACCCTAGTGCCCAGAATCTACAACACTGCTGGCAAGAGGGGAGGGGTCCCAGACGAAGTCTGCACACGGGACTCCTTCTCTCTTGATAAGCCCCTGAAAATGGAAGCTTGGTTTGACATGTGCACAGTGTCGACATTCTCAGAATGCAGATTGGTAGGTTCAGGCACTGATGGGACGTCTGATTTGCTTGTTACATGACTGTCGGGACCCAGAAGACAACGCTGGAGACGCTGCTGCCTCCAGGACCTGTTAAGTGACCGCTGGGCCACTGGAAATGTTATGTCATCATTCTATCATGTCGACCTTATGCATGTCAATATGTCGACCTCACATACCACACCCGTGAAAATATCTCATTATTATTTATTACATTTCAAACATACCAAAAATAATAAATGTGTACATATATCTAGTTTTACCTTTCATTTAGTATATTCACAATATATAAATTACAGGGTTATATGGTCTGCGTTCTTTTCTGCCTAAACGCACCTATTCTGCATTATGGTTTACTGTATGTGGCAGAATTCTACCCCCGTGCGAGTCTGTCCCCATGGGTATAAATACTCTGAATGTTCCATGTATTACACTACTCTGTCACATCCGTATACTAATGGCCAGTACTGATTTTGCTTATAATCACTTTGGGAAAGTGTTTCAATAACCAGTTTAGATGACTTGTTTTATGTATTTACACAAATACAGCACCTGGCTTCATTATCTCTATAACATGGAAACCTCCACCTATTACGGAGATTTTGTTTTTTAAGCATTCTAGCATTGGTGTTTCTATAATGGGTACAATGGGTGTGGTGCACACGGGCCCCTGGGTCCAGGGGGGCCCACACCGCACCCATTTTAATACTTACCTTTCCGGAGTCCAGCGCCGGGAGCTGTGATCACGCTGGAAATCGCAGCCAAAATAGCTGCCGCGCATGCGCGGTAGCCAAATTGGTCTCCGGATCATGGCGGGCGCCATGTTTCCGGAGACCTACGCCTGCGCAGTAGACTCCGGCACAATGTCGGAGTCTACAGCACCGTGCAGAGGAGGGGGCCCACCCGGAGGTGCACACAGGCCCCCTCCTCTGTAGAAACGCCCCTGCTCTCTAGGTTATATTTCATGTAGCTGCCCATGTAGGGGCGTTTAAACAGAGGCCGCAGTAGACTCTGGCATTGTACGCCGCAGTAGACTCCGGCATTATGCTGGAGTCTACTGCGCATGCGCAGGTCTCCGGAAACTTGGCATCTGCCATATTACGGAGACCAAAATCACTACTGTGTATGCGTACGATTTTCGCTGCGGCTGCAGCGCACACCGCTGGACATCGCAAATGTAAGTATTAAAAATGGGTGCAGTGTGTGCGGTCTGGAATATATTATTAATATATATAGAAACGCCTATGGTGCCATGCATCATGCTGAATGGATGACATGTAGCGACCCATCTACAGCATACAGTGTCATGCATCATGCTGAATGGATGACATGTAGCGACCCATCTACAACATACAGTGTCATGCATCATGCTGAATGGATGACATGTAGCGACCCATCTACAACATACAGTGTCATGCATCATGCTGAATGGATGACATGTAGCGACCCATCTACAACATACAGTGTCATGCATCATGCTGAATGGATGACATGTAGCCACCCGTGTACAGCATACAGTGTCATGCATCATGCTGAATGGATGACATGTAGCAACCCATCTACAGCATACAGTGTCATGCATCATGCTGAATGGATGACATGTAGCCACCCGTGTACAGCATACAGCAGTGTTATGCATGCAAAACTCAAGCATGTTTTGTGCTAGAATCAGAAATGTTGTTTTATTTGCGTGTTGGAGGTCCTCCTCCTTGCTCTCCTCTGCTGTACAGAGATCCCCGCAGACAACCTCGCCTCCTCCACTTCATCCGAAGGAAGTGACGTCTCCTCAGTCACAACAGGAGGAGCTGCCCCACTTCTCCCCGAGGGGCTTGCTGATTTTTACCTTCATATTTTTTAACATCATTTCACAGAACATTATGGGCCTGGCTACCAGGGCTGGCTCCTGGCCACTAGCAGCCTGAGCGAGAAAATGTCAAAGTGCCCCCCCAACCCCCCTTCCCCCCATGCGCTCCTGGAAAAGTAGACGTGGCCTCACAACTTCATATAATCAAACTATAAATAAATATATTTTCACACCACCTCTACGCACACAATTAGCAGCTATACACATAACAGCCATAGTAGTGTTCCTTACACATAGTGTCTCCAGTATAGTGCCAGATACACATAATGACCCCAGTAGTGCAGTGCCAGATATACATGACATGCCCCCCAGCAGTGCCAGATAGACATATGCCCCCAGCAGTGCCAGATAGACATGACATGCCCCCCAACAGTGCCAGCTACACATGATATGCTCCCAGCAGTGCCAGATACACATGATATGTCCCACTGCAGTACCAAATACACGTGATATGAACCCTCAGCAGTGCCATATACACATGATATGTCCCACTGCAGTGCCAGATACACATGATATGCCCCACAGCAGTGCCAGATACACATGTCCCCACAGTGCCAGATACATACAGTATATGCCCCCAGTGCCAGATACATATATGACCCCAGTTCCAGATACACATGTCCCCAGAGTGCCTGATATGCCCCCAGTGCCAGATACACATGTCCCCACAGTGCCACATATGCCCCCACAGTTCCAGATAGACATGATATGCCCCCCAGCAGTGCCAGATACACATGATATGCCCCCAGCAGTGCCAGATACACATAATATGAACCCCCCCAGCAGTGCCATATACACATGATATGCCCCCCCGGCAGTGCTAGATAGACATGATATACCCCCAGCAGTGCCAGATACACATGATATGCCCCCAGCAGTGCCATATACACATGATATGCCCTCCAGCAGTGCCAGATACACATGATATGCCCCCCAGCAGTGCCAGATACACATGATATGCCCCACAGCAGTGCCATATACAAATGATATGCCCAACAGCAGTGCCATATACACATGATATGCCCCCCAGCAGTGCCAGATACACATTATATACCCCCAGCAGTGCCAGCTACACATGATATGCCCCCAGCAGTGCCAGATAGACATATGCCCCCCAGCAGTGCCAGCTACACATGATTTGCCCCCAGCAGTGCCAGATACACATGATATGTCCCACTGCAGTGCCAGATACACATAATATGAACCCCCCCAGCAGTGCCATATACACATGATATGCCCCCCCGGCAGTGCTAGATAGACATGATATACCCCCAGCAGTGCCAGATACACATGATATGCCCCCAGCAGTGCCATATACACATGATATGCCCTCCAGCAGTGCAATATACACATGATATGCCCCCCAGCAGTGTCAGATAGACATGATATGCCCCCAGCAGTGCCATAAACACATGATATTCCCCCACAGCAGTGCCAGCTACACATGATATGCCCCCAGCAATGCCAGATACACATGATATGCCCCACAGCAGTGCCAGGTAGACATGATATGCCCCCAGCAGTGCCAGATAGACATATGCCCCCCAGCAGTGCCAGCTACACATGATATGCCCCCAGCAGTGCCAGATACACATGATATGTCCCACTGCAGTGCCAGATACACATAATATGAACCCCCCCAGCAGTGCCATATACACATGATATGCCCCCCCCGGCAGTGCTAGATAGACATGATATACCCCCAGCAGTGCCAGATACACATGATATGCCCCCAGCAGTGCCATATACACATGATATGCCCTCCAGCAGTGCAATATACACATGACATGCCCCCCAGCAGTGCCAGATAGACATATGCCCCCAGCAGTGCCAGATAGACATGACATGCCCCCCAGCAGTGCCAGCTACACATGATATGCTCCCAGCAGTGCCAGATACACATGATATGTCCCACTGCAGTGCCAAATACACGTGATATGAACCCTCAGCAGTGCCATATACACATGATATGCCCCCCAGCAGTGCCAGATAGACATGATATGCCCCCCAGCAGTGCCAGCTACACATGATATGCCCCCAGCAGTGCCAGATAGACATGATATGCCACCCAGCAGTGCCAGCTACACATGATATTCCCCCAGCAGTGCCAGATACACATGATATGTCCCACTGCAGTGCCAGACACACATGATATGCCCCACAGCAGTGCCAGGTAGACATGATATGCCCCGTAGCAGTGCCAGATACACATGTCCCCACAGTGCCAGATACATACAGTATATGCCCCCAGTGCCAGATACATATATGACCCCAGTGCCAGATACACATGTCCCCAGAGTGCCGGATATGCCCCCAGTGCCAGATACACATGTCCCCACAGTGCCACATATGCCCCCACAGTTCCAGATAGACATGATATGCCCCCCAGCAGTGCCAGATACACATGATATGCCCCCCAGCAGTGCCAGATACACATGATATGCCCCACAGCAGTGCCATATACAAATGATATGCCCAACAGCAGTGCCATATACACATGATATGCCCCCCAGCAGTGCCAGATACACATTATATACCCCCCAGCAGTGCCAGCTACACATGATATGCCCCCAGCAGTGCCAGATAGACATATGCCCCCCAGCAGTGCCAGCTACACATGATATGCCCCCAGCAGTGCCAGATACACATGATATGTCCCACTGCAGTGCCAGATACACATAATATGAACCCCCCCAGCAGTGCCATATACACATGATATGCCCCCCCGGCAGTGCTAGATAGACATGATATACCCCCAGCAGTGCCAGATACACATGATATGCCCCCCAGCAGTGCCATATACACACGATATGCCCTCCAGCAGTGCAATATACACATGATATGCCCCCCAGCAGTGTCAGATAGACATGATATGCCCCCAGCAGTGCCATAAACACATGATATTCCCCCACAGCAGTGCCAGCTACACATAATATGCCCCCAGCAATGCCAGATACACATGATATGCCCCACAGCAGTGCCAGGTAGACATGATATGCCCCGCAGCAGTGCCAGATACACATGTCCCCACAGTGCCAGATACATACAGTATATGCACCCAGTGCCAGATACATATATGACCCCAGTGCCAGATATATATATGCCCCCAGTGCCAGATACACATGTCCCCAGAGTGCCAGATATGCCCCTAATGCCAGATACACATGCCCCCAGAGTGCCAGATATGCCCCCAGTACCAGATACACATATCCCCAGAGTGCCAGATATGCACCCAGTGCCAGATACACATGCCCCCAGAGTGCCAGATATGCCCCCAGTACCAGATACACATGTCCCCATAGTGCCAGATATGAAC
Source organism: Pseudophryne corroboree (assembly GCF_028390025.1). Taxonomy (NCBI): domain Eukaryota; kingdom Metazoa; phylum Chordata; class Amphibia; order Anura; family Myobatrachidae; genus Pseudophryne; species Pseudophryne corroboree. The sequence continues at coordinate 99,401,124 of NC_086453.1, read as the reverse complement.
CAGTGCCAGATACACATGCCCCCACAGTGCCAGATATGCCCCCAGTGCTAGATACACATGTGCCCAAAGTGCCAGATATGCCCCCAATGCCAGATACACAAGTCCCCACAGTGCCAGATTAAGATGTCCCCAGAGTGCCAGATATGCCCCCCAGTGCCAGGATACACATGCCCCCACAATGCCAGATATGCCCCCAGTGCCTGATACAAATGCCTCCACAGTGCCAGATATGTCCCCACAGTGCCAGAAATGCCCCCAGTGCCAGATACACATGTCCCCAGAGAGCCAGATATGCCCCCAATGCCAGATATACATGTCTCCAGAGTGCCAAATATGCCCCCAATGCCAGATACACATGTCCCCAGAGTGCCAGATGTCCCCCAATGCCAGATACACATGCCCTCAGTGTGCCAAGTATTTCCCCAGTGCCAGATACATATGTCCCCATAGTGCCAGATATGCCCCCAGTGCCAGATACACATGCCTGCCCCCACAGTGCCATATATGCCCTCAGTGCCAGATACCATGCCCCCAGAGTGCCAGATATGCCTCCAGTGCCAGATACACATGTTCACAAAGTGCCAGATATGCCCCCAAGCCAGGTACACATGTCCCCACAGTGCCAGGTACACATGTCTCCAGAGTGCCAGATATGCCCCCAGTGCCAGATACACATGCCCCTACAGTGTCAGATATGCCCCCAGTGCCATATACTCATGTCTTCACAGTTCCAGATATGCCCCCAGTGCCAGATACACATGTCCCCATAGTGCCAGGTATGCCCCCAGTGCCTGATACACATGCCCCCATAGTTCCAGATATGCTCCCAGTGCCAGATACGTATGCCCCCACAGTCCTAGATATGCCCCCAGTGCCAGATTCCATGCTCCCGGAGTGCCAGATATGCCCCCAGTGCCAGGTACCATGCCCCCAGAGTGCCAGCTATGCCCCCAATGCCAGGTACACATATCCCCACAGTGCCAGGTACACATGTCCCCAGAGTGCCATATATGCCCCCAGTGCCAGATACACATGCCCCTACAGTGCCAGATATGCCCCTGGTGCCATATACTCATGTCTTCACAGTGCCAGATATGCCCCCAGTGCCAAATACACATGCCCCCACAGTGCCAGATATGCCCCCAGTGCCAGATACACATGTCCCCATAGTGCCAGGTATGCTCCCAGTGCCAGATACACATGCCCCCACAGTGCCAGATATTCCCCCAGTGCCTGATACACATGCCCCCATAGTGCCAGATATGCCCCCGTGCCAGATACACATGTTCCCATAGTGCCAGATATGCTCCCAGTGTCAGAAACACATACCCCCTCAGTGCCAGATATGCCCCCAGTGCCAGATACACAAGCCCCCAGACTGCCAGATATGCTCCCAGTGCCAGATACGTATGCCCCCCCAGTCCTAGATATGCCCCCAGTGCCAGATACCATGCTCCCAGAGTGCCAGATATGCCACCAGTGCCAGATGCCATGCCCCCAGAGTGCCAGATATGCCCCCAGTGCCAGATACACATGTTCCCAAAGTGCCTGATATGCCCCCAGTGCCAGATACACATGTTCCCAAAGTGCCAGATTTGCCCCCGATGCCAGATACGCATGTCCCCAGAGTGCCAGATATGCCCCCAATGCCAGATACACATGTCCCCAGAGTGCCAGATGTGCCCCCAGTGCCAGATACACATGCCTTCAGAGTGCCAGATATGCTCCCAGTGCCAGATCCGTATGCCCCCCAGTCCTAGATATGCCCCCAGGGCCAGATACCATGCCCCCACAGTGCCAGATATGCCCCCAGTACCAAATACACATGCCCCCATAGAGCCAGATATGCCCCCAGTGCCAGATACACATGTCCCCATAGTGCCAGATATGCCCCCAGTGCCAGATACACATGTCCCCAGAGTGCCAGATGTGCCCCCAGTGCCAGATACACATGCCTTCAGAGTGCCAGATATGCCCTCAGTGCCAGATACACATGTCCCCATAGTGCCAGGTATGCCCCCAGTTCCAGATACACATGTCCCCATAGTGCCATATATGGCCCCAGTGCCAGATACACAGGCCCCCACAGTTCCAGATATGCCCCCAGTACCAAATACATATGCCCCCATAGTGCCAGATTTGCCCCCAATGCTAGATACACATGGACCCAGAGTGCCAGCTATGCCCCCAATGCCAGGTACACATATCCCCACAGTGCCAGGTACACATGTCCCCAGAGTGCCATAAATGCCCCCAGTGCCAGATACACATGCCCCTACAGTGCCAGATATGCCCCCAGGGCCAAATACACATGCCCTCACAGTGCCAGATATGCCCCCAGTGCCAGATACACATGTCCCCATAGTGCCAGGTATGCTCCCAGTGCCAGATACACATGCCCCCACAGTGCCAGATATTCCCCCAGTGCCTGATACACATGTGCCCATAGTGCCAGATATGCCCCCCGTGCCAGATACACATGTTCCCATAGTGCCAGATATGCTCCCAGTGCCAGAAACACATGCCCCCTAAGTGCCAGATATGCCCCCAGTGCCAGATACACAAGCCCCCAGACTGCCAGATATGCTCCCAGTGCCAGATATGTATGCCCCCCATTCCTAGATATGCCCCCAGTGCCAGATACCATGCTCCCAGAGTGCCAGATATGCCACCAGTGCCAGATGCCATGCCCCCAGAGTGCCAGATATGCCCCCAGTGCCAGATACACATCTTCCCAAAGTGCCTGATAAGCCCCCAGTGCCAGATACACATGTTCCCAAAGTGCCAGATTTGCCCCCGATGCCATTTACGCATGTCCCCAGAGTGCCAGATATGCCCCCAATGCCAGATACACATGTCCCCAGAGTGCCAGATGTGCCCCCAAAGCCAGATACACATGCCTTCAGAGTACCATATATGGCCCCAGTGCCAGATACACATGCTTCCAAAGTGCCAGATATGCCCCCAGTGCTAAATACACATGCCTCCCTAGTGCCAGATATGCCCCCAGTGCCAGATACACATGTCCCCATAGTGCCAGATATGGCCCCAGTGCCAGATACACATGCTTTCACTGTGCCAGATGTGCCCCCAGTGCCAGATACCTATGTCCCCATAGTGCCATATATGTCCCCAGTGCCAGATACCATGCCCCTAGAGTGCCAGATATGCCCCCAGTGCCATATACACATGTTCCCAAAGTACCAGATTTGCCCCCAATGACATACACATGCCCCCAGAGTGCCAGATATGCCCCCAATGCCAGGTACACATGTCCCCACAGTGCCAGATACACATGCCCCCACAGTGCCAGATATGCCCCCAGTTCCAGATACACGTGTCCCCATAGTGCCAGGTATGCCCCCAGTGCCAGATACACATGCCCCCACAGTGCCAGATATGCCCCCAGTACCAAATACACATGCCCCCATAGAGCCAGATATGCCCCCAGTGCCAGATACACATGTCCCCATAGTGCCAGATATGCCCCCAGTGCCAGATACACATGTCCCCAGAGTGCCAGATGTGCCCCCAGTGCCAGATACACATGCCTTCAGAGTGCCAGATATGCCCTCAGTGCCAGATACACATGTCCCCATAGTGCCAGGTATGCCCCCAGTTCCAGATACACATGTCCCCATAGTGCCATATATGGCCCCAGTGCCAGATACACATGCTTCCAAAGTGCCAGATATGCCTCAGTGCCAAATACACATGCTTCCCTAGTGTCAGATATGCCCCCAGTGCCAGATACACATGTCCCCATAGTGCCAGATATGGCCCCAGTGCCAGATACACATGCCTTCACTGTGCCAGATACGTATGTCCCCAGTGCCAGATACCATGCCCCCAGTACCATATACACATGTTCCCAAAGTACCAGATTTGCCCCTATCAAAGTCAGAAAAATATCATGCTACACGTTGCCATATATTCACCTCATGCGCGTGCCTGCTGCACGTGCACATTCTCTCCCGTGCATGCGGATATACGCAGCCGCGTGATGGCGCCTCGGCCATGCGCTCGAGCGCGTGGTATGTGCATTTACGGTAGAGTTTGTGTGCGTCTAGCGGGTGACTCAATCATTTAATAATGGAACCAAATAGCATGTTTTATAGATAATGTTCCCCTTAATAATGACTGTAAGTTTGTTTAATGTAAATGGTCGCCGGACAGAGGAATTCCTCTTTGTATGGTACGAAGGGTCAGACAGGGTTTGAACAGCTGTGTCTGGTACCTAACTAAAGAACATTTTAATAGCAACAATCCGGTGTTGGTTAGGTAAAGATTAATCGCTCCTGCGTATAGTTATGGCCATTAGTAGATTCTGGACATTTCATATATTTGCGATTCATTACCCATGCGGCGGGAATCTTCAGATTCCCTCCCACTTGAGCAGTTTGATATAGTCACAGCCCACCTGTTCAAACTAACCTATGACCTTTTGTTATGATGCGAGGAGACATTCCTGTGTCCAATGAACAATGAGATTATAGGTCCCTTTGTAGTATACTGTACTCAGTGTATATAAGATCAGCCAGCCTGGGCAGCTGGCTCTCACTCCACAAACGGTTTTCATATTGACTAACTCGGAGCTGGTACCAGGCTGCGCAGCGATCGTTCCCAGTGTGTGTAAGTAATTCTCTGCAAACCAACTTATTCTCTGTGTGTATTGGCCATTCCCTTTCTCTCTGTTATAGTATAAGTTTGTGACGCTATTGTATATTTCTGTCTAGATAATCTGTTAGAATTATATGTTAGTCTGTAGTGTATGACTTGTGAACTGTTTACCTTTTTCGATATAACTTAAAAGCTTGTTAGTAAAGGTGTTGGATCCTTAGCACGGTATCGTGTGTTCATTACATTGCAGTGGGTAATAGGAGCGTCTCGATCGCTCAAACAGCTTTAGTGTTAATCAGGTTAAGCAGCGTTATATCGCTACAGTGTTTCAGTACAAAGGTTTATAGTATAAGAGTATCCTTTCTGTGTGTTACATTCAAGGTTTACTGATTGTCATCTCGTAAGCATCTGCGCCGCTCGTGATCTCCTCGTGGTCTCGAGCGTCCGCTACGCTGGTAGCGTAGCATTACGGTAGTCGCTCGCCTATAGCGTGCTCGACACCACGCATTAAGCTGTGAGCGAGCGTGCCGCATGTGCGTCTCGATCACGGCCGAGCGTATGCTACGCTAAGTGCGTACCCTTACGGTACCCCTTACGCCAATTGCGTATTAAGTCTCTTACCCATTATTGTGAAGGTTATAAGGTAATCAAATCAGCATTATCAATTGGCGGCTCGTCCATCCTCCACATATCCGCACTAGCGAAAACAAACGTTATCTGTCAGCAAGGGCGGGAAGGCAGTATCCCTTCGTATCGGGATACAGTAGTGCTGGCTAGAAAAGCGTCTGTTTCGCTACGTGAAGGAGTGCTGGTGGAATCCGGAACCGGAGGTAAGAACAATACGCTAGTGTCTTTTAAAACTGTTTATTTCTGTTTTGCGTACACACGCACGCACACACCTGTATTTCTTTTCACTTGTGTATTTTCACATATCACTTTCCTGGTTGCCATTTCACAATTGATAACGTGCTGAGAAAGATTTGTTGCTATTGGTAGTTAAAGAGTAAAAATAATACGTTAAGGAGTAATTTGTAATACACGCGCATGGCTTGCCTAAAATACAAGGAAGTCTGGTGTGGTGTTCAGTAGATGATTATATTTAAAGATCATCTACATTGATATAAACGTGTTAATTGTATTTCTGTGGACATATCTGGCTGGCGTACACGTGTCTCTAACAAAGGGCGGAACTAGGGTACGCGACGCAAGGGCCAACGCACGGAGCGTATACTACGCAACGGAGCGTCTGGGTACGCCCACATAATACAAATTACATGATAGTATTGTTTTAATTAGGCGATAAGGAGGCAACGCGAAAATAGCGCAAATCGATCTCAGTGTCCAAAATTTTAAGCTAATAGATCCTTCTCTAGTTGTAACTCCTCGGGATTAGCCTGCGATACTGAATGAAAGGGATTTCTGCGCAGAAACGAAAGTAAAGAGTACATGAGGTGAAAGAGTGTGTATACATATATATAAGTTTCTAATTTTTGGGGTTTGAACCAAGGAAATCATCGAGTTCTCGTGAAGGTACATACGTGTAAGTGACTGCATGGTGGCTTGGGAGGCATCCCTTGTTAAACATTAAAAAAAAGAGCATTAGAGTATAGCAGACCAGGAGGTCTACTGTAGCGCAGACCAGGAGGTCCAAACAGACCAGGAGGTCCAGGTACAGCAGACTAAGAAGTCCGCTATAGATACAGAATAAAGGAGCACAACACCAGGAAGGGTTGGTGCGGTACCCATCTAGGCCATTAAGCTCAGGCTTAAGGAATTCGCAGCCACAATTTTCGATTCCACTGGTCGCTCCGCACATAAGATTAGTTGCTTATGTGCAGAACGATTGTACCGCACGTAATTGTGTGCATTAGTTAGTAACTTGACCCAGTACCATTTGCATACGCTAGAGGGGTCATAAACGCTATTTGTACATTCTAACGTGATTTGTGTAATTTTTTTTATTTTAAGGGAAGTTCGCTAGTCACTTGGGAACTATCCAACAACCAATAGTTACTGGAAAGGGTTAAGTGCTCTTCGGATCGCACCCACATGTTCCAGTAAATAGAGGTTCAGGTCGCAGGGGCCCTAGGTTGAGTACGCCAGCGCTAGAGCAGTGTGTGGGCGTATTGGTCGACGTGGGCAAGTGAGTGGAGTACTCGGTAAACTGCCACCGCCGGCCTACCCCGGACATCTTGGTTTTTGTAAGGGTTCGCTGAAGACCCTGATTTGAAGTTCAGAGGTAGTGAAAGCAACACTTGCAAAGATGAGGGCCAGTTGTTCAGGTAGGGGGCGATCAACCTCGGTTCGGGTTGACTCAGTAAACCGACCAATCGGGTCGGCAAGGTATGTAATGTGTGAGAAATACGGTTCACACACAGAAGTTTTGTGCGATGAATGGGAAAGAATGACTGTGTACGATGGGGAAAAGTTCCCACGGGTAGGCAGTTTTAGTCCCGAGGTGTTACAGAATCTAAGGAGAAGGATATGTCTCATTAAATCTGCAAAGAGACGGATCAAACATTATGATTATTTACAGTTATGGCAACAGGAAGGTGAAATACACAGAGGATTGGCTCAAGCGGGTGGATCTAACCCTATCAGAAAACTGATAGCCACCGCGCCACCACCACCATACATAACGGGAGAGAGAGTGGTTGCAGAGAATGGCACACTGGTAAATGATAAACATGCACTTAGTAATTGTATAAATGTTAAGCCTAATGTAACCAAGATTGTTGATGCAAATGTTAACCCGTGCAAGCTGTACCCTGTTTTAAACTTTCCCCAGGATTGTGACCAAGAGGATGAACCAACAACAATATTGGCACTCTCTCTAGCAGCCACCATAGCAGAAACAACAGTGGGCACGGCCCAACCCGTAAGATTAGTATCAAAGCCCCCTAGTGGAGGGACAGGTGAGATCGTATCAACTGGTAAGTACGGCACCATACAATATACTGAAACCATTTCACCACATGCTGTAGAATCTACTCAGAATTATGTTATTGGACTTAATCCCGTTAGGGTAATTGCAGTGCCAAATGGAAAAACTGACACTTCAGGAGTCACTCCTCTCAGACACATTGCCATGCACTGCCCCTTTATCCGAATGGAATTAAGAACAATGGTGTCTGAATTCCCTGATCCTAGGAAAGATCTAGTTGCAAGCCAGGAACACATTAGAGAGCTAGGAAATACTGTGGAGCCCAATAACAAAGACTGGCAGATATTGCTGAGGGCACGTTTACCCTCCAATGTCGACTCTGCAAAATTTTTAGCTGACTGTAAATTAGATGAGGATGTACCCCTTACGGATGTGTACAACCAAGATAATGTAAAGAGAATAAATTTACAGTTAAAAGAGTATTTTCCAGCTGTTGTCAGATGGAACAAAATTTTCTCCATCAAACAGAAAGAGGGAGAAACAGCAGCTGATTATTTTCATCGGGCACTACAGGATATGGCTAAGTATACAGGCATAGAAGACATTAAGACAAATGTGAATCATAGAGAAGTAGCAGTATCTGTGTTAATGGATGGTTTAAAGGAAGTATTGAGGACGAGGGTACAGACCACCCAACCATGTTGGCAAGGTCTGTCGGTGGCTACTTTGAGAGAGGCCGCTGTTGATCATGATCGGAATATCACCAGACACAGGGAGTCGCAGAGCGATAAGTTAATGGCCGTAAGTATACAGGCCCTGACTACCAGGCAACCTCTGTATAAATCTCCGACCCCTGTGGGTAAGTCAAATGTGGTAACCTGTTATTACTGTCATAAAGAGGGACACTATGCACGAGACTGTAGATCAAAGAATGCACAAAAATCATATCAACCCCCTAGACAACGACATGACACACGAAATTGGGATCAAGGACCGCAGAGACGGAGTTATGAGCCACACGCAGGGGAAACAAAAAGGTATCCCCCAAAAAGAGACTGGCAAGTCACTGATAGATCCCATTTACCCCCTTCACAGGTAATAGCTGCCAGCGCAATGCAGGGAGGCCACCACGCACCATAGGGGCGAGGCCACATCTGTAATCTGCAGCCAGTGAAATTAATTGCGAACCTTGGAAGTGAACCCAAGGTCACAATTGATGTAGCTGGTAAATCTCTAAATTTCCTTGTAGATACGGGGGCGGCCAAGTCAGTGATAAATTTGACCGTGGGCATGAGAACCACTGGTAAAACAATTCCAGCCATGGGAGTAACAGGAGTAGTACAGCACTACCCTTTAAGCAAACCTGCAGAGATTACGATAGGGCCTTTGCATACCAAGCATTCTTTCCTGCTGGCTGCATCGGCTCCGACTAATCTCTTAGGGAGAGATTTACTGTGCAAAATGGGATGCGTCATATACTGTACTCCTGAAGGTGTGTTCTTGGATATACCCGAAAACCACGCTCAGGAAGCGCAGGATATGCTAGACTCCCCAACAAGATTAATGTCACACACTGTTGTTGTAAATAGGTGTCCGTCCAAGGTAGAGGAAATGATTTCCCAGATACCGGAATCACTTTGGACCAAGGATGGACAAGACACTGGATTGATGGCAAACGTAGCCCCAGTAGTTGTGCAAGTAAAAGATGGTAGGATAGCTCCAAAAATCCCACAATATCCTCTGAAGCCAGAGGTGGAGTTAGGAGTTTTCCCTGTAATAGAGCGCTTGCTACAACAGGGCATTCTGGTAAGGACGTCCAGCACTGCAAATAGTCCCATCTTCCCTGTTAAAAAGAGTGGGGGGAGGGGTTACAGATTAGTGCAGGATCTAAGAGGGATCAACAAAATAGTTGAGAGTCAATTCCCCGTAGTGCCAAATCCAGCTGTCATTCTTATGCAAATCCCTCCCACTGCCAAATTTTTCACTGTGATTGACCTCTGCTCCGCTTTCTTCTCGGTACCTCTGCACCCTGACAGTCAATACTTATTTGCATTCACATACAGAGGAGTTCAATATACATGGACTCGCTTACCACAAGGTTTCATAGACAGTCCAAGTATTTTCTCACAAGCTCTGCATGATTGTTTACAGTCTTTCCAACCAGAGAGTGGATCAGTATTGATCCAGTACGTGGACGATTTACTACTGTGTTCAGATTCACTGGAAGCGTCCCTGAGAGATACGAAACAGCTCCTGTTTCATCTTTCAGACACAGGACACAAGGTTTCCAAAGACAAGTTACAATTATGCCAGACCCGTGTGAAGTATTTGGGACACTGTCTAACACAAGGACTGAGACACCTTACCGCTGATAGAATTCAAGCAATTCGTGACATGACCCTACCACAAACCCAGCAACAGATTAGAACGTATTTAGGAATGTGTGGGTATTGCCGTAACTGGATCCCAGGTTTTTCCATACTGGCCTTACCTTTGCAGGAGATGGTCTCATCAAGCAATCCTGATCGGATTTCGCACACAGACGAATCCGAGATGGCATTTGAGAGACTTAAACAGTGCCTAACGCAGGCACCAGCATTAGGTACAGTATGCCAGACTATGGGAAACCCTTTGAGCTGTACGGAACATAGAGTGCTGGGTGCGCAGCAGGTGTCTTTACCCAGAAGCATGGTGATGCCAGCAGGCCGGTAGCTTACTACAGCGCTCAGCTAGATACGGTAGCGCGATCCCTCCCCACATGCTTGCGAAGTGTTGCAGCAATAGCATTGCTAGTCACGAAAAGTGAAGATGTAGTGCTAGGACACAACCTCACAATTCATACACCACATGCAGTGTCAGCCTTGCTGAATTCTGCCCAAACCAGGCACGTCTCATCAGCGCGGTTTACAAGATGGGAATTGGCATTGATGGCCCCCGTAAACATCACCATAAGGAGATGCAGCGCATTAAATCCTGCAACGTATCTCCCAGGTGTGCCTGGACAGGCACAAAGGGTGGAGGATGAGAGTAATGGTGAAGGAGGATTTAATACAGGGGATGACATGCATGATTGTATGGAATATTTGACCCAAAATTTCACGGCAAGGCCTGACATCAGTGACAACCCACTGGAAGATGTAGATTTTACTTTCTACACTGACGGTAGTTGTCACAGACAGACGGACTCGGGAGACTTGTGTACTGGATACGCAGTCGTAGATGACCAAGGTACCATAGAAGCAGAACCGCTAGGCCCACCTCACTCAGCACAAGTTGCTGAACTGGTTGCCCTAACCAGAGCATGTGAATTGGCTAAGGGCAAGTCAGCCAATATTTACACAGATTCTAGGTACGCATTCGGAGTAGTCCATGATTTCGGAGCCCTATGGCGCCTCAGAAATTTCATGACGGCAGCTGGCACACCAGTAGCGCATGCAGCCCACATCAAAAGACTTCTAACAGCGATACAGGAACCCGACAGAGTGGCTGTTATCAAGTGTAAAGCTCACACATATAGCCAAGACCCGGTATCACTTGGTAACAGCCGAGCAGACAAAGCTGCTAAATCAGCAGCTGGTAACCCCATACAAACAGATAGTACACGACTGATGGTATTTAATACTGTAAACACACAGAAATTGTGTGAAATGCTAAATTTGTGTTCCCCACAGGAAAAGGCAGTTTGGAGGTCAAAAGGATATGGCCAGGAGTCCTCAGGACTCTGGACAGATGGACATGGTAAACCAGTGGCACCCAGAGCATACCTTCCAAGTCTAGCGGAAGCAGCACACGGGCTGACTCATCTGGGCAAAGAAGGGATGTGTAAGCTAGTAAGAGCTTATTGGTGCGCCCCAGGATTTTCTTCCCATGCGGGTAAAAGAGCGATGACATGCCTTACCTGCTTGAGGAAGAATATCGGAAAGGCAATACCGACAGAGCCATCTCATATCCCTCCAACAGATGGCCCTTTCCAGGTGATACAAATTGATTTCATACAATTGCCACCTTGTAGAAATTTAAAGTATGTTTTGGTCTGTATTGATGTGTTTTCAAATTGGGTTGAAGCATTTCCCGCGGCCACAAATACCGCTGTATTTACTGCAAAGAAAATTGTGCAGGAATTTGTGTGTAGGTACGGTATCCCTAGAATAATTGAAAGTGATAGGGGTACCCATTTCACAGGTGAGGTCTTTCAAACAATGTGTAAGTTGATGGGAATTAATAGTAAGCTGCATACTCCGTACCGCCCCCAGGCGAGCGCGAAGGTGGAAAGAGTAAACAGCACTATTAAAAATAAATTGAGCAAGGTAATGACTGAAACAGGACTGTTATGGCCGGAAGCTTTGCCAATTGTATTATACAGTATCAGAACCACCCCCAGGTCCCCTCTTAATCTGTCTCCTTTTGAAATTCTGTTTGGTCGACAACCCCATGTTATGATTAACCCCCAGGATGATTTGAAATGTAACAATGAAGTAACCGTAAAGTACTTGGTTAAGATGAGTAAGCAATTGAGGAATCAGAATGATAATCTAAAGTTGGTGATTCCTGATTTGCCAGACAGTAATTGTCATGACATTGAACCTGGGGATTATGTAATGATACGGAATTTTCTACGCTCAGGTTGCCTTATTGACAGATGGGAAGGACCATATCAAGTCTTATTGACCAGCACAACTGCTTTGAAGGTTGCCGAGAGAGAGACTTGGGTCCATTCGTCTCATTGTAAAAAGGTCACTGACCCAGAGAGGTCCCGTGATAAAGAACAGACGGTAGAGGTTGTATCACTAGAGTGTCTGTTCAGGGAGGATTGAGACGACACCTGAGCGCTGAGAATAACAAGACCGGAAGCTTGTCGAGCCAGATTTCTTTTTCCCATTTGTTATTTTCTCCAATTCCCGCCTCCCTCCTATCTCCTTTCCCCCTTCTTATTTTTCTCCTTTTACTCCTCTAAGATGGACTTGCCCCAAGAGACTGTGATCCGGATTTTCCTGTTGACCATGATGTTGACCAGAGCAGTCTGTTTCGGTGAGAGTACCATGGAGGTCGAGAAAGGATCGGGAATGGGTTCTGATGACCAGGATGCAGGCGTAGATTTCCAAGAACAACATAATCTCCGAGTAAAGGCGAGTATCAGAAAACGATCTGGTAGCATTGACAATAGAAGGAATTGTGAAGGATTGTTAGCTGAAGAGAACTGCATCTGTAGGCATTGTGACAATATAGTTGAGGATGGGTGCATAAAGAAATGTCAGTCCAGTTTTAATGTCCACATGGACCGGCATCCATTGAGTGACTATCACTCCTTAGTGGGTAAAGTGTTAAATCAGACAGACTGTTGGGTATGCTCTCAAGTACCTCAAGGCCATAGTAAATCAGGATTAGTACCATTCCCTTTAACTGTAGGAGAGGTACTTGAGCTAAGTGGTGGGAGGCCGGTGGACAAGAGGTTCAATATCTCTAGTCCTCCTAGTTTGAAGCTCCACCAATATCATGTGGATAGGTCCTTAGTGTGCTTTAACATTTCCAATCCCCGAAAGCCGGGAAATTGGGAAGTGTCATGGAGTAATCAAACCATGACATTCTCACATAGAGCCGACAGATTGCCCATAGACACAGAACTTATACGCCAGATAGCGGACCACAGGAAATTCTTTCGGTATAGGTACACCTTAGGAAGTAGGATCATGCGAGTTGGAGAAGTATCACCAGGATACTGTGCACATGTCGTACAAACAGATACGTGTACTAAACAGATGGAAAAATTAGGGTTAGGAGATTTCATATGGAAAATTTGTAATATGGTTATGTCACACTCCGTCCCATATGTTCCCCCCGATGATGCATATTTCATATGCGGGAGGAAGGCGTATAAGTGGCTTGCCCCAAACTCAGAAGGGTTATGTTATATTGGAAAAGTACTGCCTGAGGTAATGACTGTATCCCACACTAAAATGAAAGATATTCACTGCAGTGCCCAAGCTCCTTATACTCACACTCATTACGAGCACATCGTTAAGCGGCACCTGATAGAAAGAACAGAGCATTCGGCCTCTGACCTGATCCATGAATCCACCGGGATTCAATTCCTACTCGCGTTAGATATCACTCGTACCGCCAGAGGAGTGATAAATTACAAATATATATCTGCGCTTGCAAATTTATTAGACAATATCACCGAAATGTATGACGACACATTTAGGTACACTGGGAAAGAGTTACAAGCCTACAAAACAGAACTGGTTCAGCATAGGATGATTCTCAATTACCTCACAGCTGTGACAGGCGGGTATTGTGTTACCCTGGCAACTCAATATGGAATCAAGTGCTGCACGTACATTACAAACAGCACGGAGGACCCAGCCGAGGTCATAGACCAAAAGATGGATGACATCTTACAATTAAAGTGGGCGTTTCGAAGGAAACACAATCTCACACTCGCTGCTGTGGGTAATGAGCTGACCAGTTGGGTGTCATGGTTGAACCCACGAAATTGGTTCTCTGGTTTAGGAGAATGGGCCCAAGGTATTATTATGGATGTAGGGACATTTCTTTTGTGTATTCTGGGTGTCATCATATTGGTCGGTCTGATATTTAGATGCGTTCGGGTTTTAGCGAAGCGTAAAAGTAATACCAGGGTGATGAGTCTAAGGAGCGAGGACACTGTACTAACAACAACAAATTTGATGTATGACCCAACGATAGAGACAATGTTGTGATGAAAATGTGATTCCACGGTCCGTTTCTTTCACCCGTTTCTCCTTTGTTTTTCTCCAAGGTACAAAGACTCGCTTGGAAGAAGGATTTGAAGACCACATTTATACAAAGATTTTTTTTTATGGACTATGTTGCCGGCCCCCAATATCCCTAGTGACTTTAATGAAAACGCTCGCCCAGAACTTTAGTGATTTAAAATTTTATGGACATTGAAACGGCTTTGCTCGCACTATAGCAAAAGCCCAAAGAGACTACAGTCAACATGTACATCGAGACAAGACACAAGACAAGACCTCAATCAACAAATGTATATTAAACTCACATAGTTTATGACTGCATTTACCATAATTGCTTCTTATCTTCATTTCTACAACCTTCAGGTAATGACACACATATTCGATAGGGAATATAGGCACAGATATCAGCACTCACATATCCCCCCATTCATGTATCATCAACTAAAATGTGCTCCCCCATTTTGTTGCAACCAAAAGCCGAAAAGAGCTCGGTAAAGTTTGACAGCCCATCCACAGGCCCGTAATACGGGATAAGAAGGAATTCAAATGTATACTTCGCAATACCTCGAAGCTTGATTTAAAACACGTACGGCACGATGATACATGACCCCTCAAACATGGACTCATACACACATGCTTCTACTATCTCACCAGGTCATACCTTTTTCCCACCTTCCTCTCTTCTCCCTTACCCAATCATAGAAATGTATTTATACATGACATATATTTTTCTCTTTTTGAACTGTTTTAGGAAGTGGCAGTTATTGATGACTGCCAAAGGGTGGACTGTCAAAGTCAGAAAAATATCATGCTACACGTTGCCATATATTCACCTCATGCGCGTGCCTGCTGCACGTGCACATTCTCTCCCGTGCGTGCGGATATACGCAGCCGCGTGATGGCGCCTCGGCCATGCGCTCGAGCGCGTGGTTTGTGCATTTACGGTAGAGTTTGTGTGCGTCTAGCGGGCGACTCAATCGTTTAATAATAGAACCAAATAGCATATTTTATAGATAATGTTCCCCTTAATAATGACTGTAAGTTTGTTTAATGTAAATGGTCGCCGGACAGAGGAATTCCTCTTTGTATGGTACGAAGGGTCAGACAGGGTTTGAACAGCTGTGTCTGGTACCTAACTAAAGAACATTTTAATAGCAACAATCCGGTGTTGGTTAGGTAAAGATTAATCGCTCCTGCGTATAGTTATGGCCATTAGTAGATTCTGGACATTTCATATATTTGCGATTCATTACCCATGCGGCGGGAATCTTCAGATTCCCTCCCACTTGAGCAGTTTGATATAGTCACAGCCCACCTGTTCAAACTAACCTATGACCTTTTGTTATGATGCGAGGAGACATTCCTGTGTCCAATGAACAATGAGATTATAGGTCCCTTTGTAGTATACTGTACTCAGTGTATATAAGATCAGCCAGCCTGGGCAGCTCGCTCTCACTCCACAAACGGTTTTCATATTGACTAACTCGGAGCTGGTACCAGGCTGCGCAGCGATCGTTCCCAGTGTGTGTAAGTAATTCTCTGCAAGCCAACTTATTCTCTGTGTGTATTGGCCATTCCCTTTCTCTCTGTTATAGTATAAGTTTGTGACGCTATTGTATATTTCTGTCTAGATAATCTGTTAGAATTATATGTTAGTCTGTAGTGTATGACTTGTGAACTGTTTACCTTTTTCGATATAACTTAAAAGCTTGTTAGTAAAGGTGTTGGATCCCTAGCACGGTATCGTGTGTTCATTACATTGCAGTGGGTAATAGGAGCGTCTCGATCGCTCAAGCAGCTTTAGTGTTAATCAGGTTAAGCAGCGTTATATCGCTACAGTGTTTCAGTACAAAGGTTTATAGTATAAGAGTATCCTTTCTGTGTGTTACATTCAAGGTTTATTGATTGTCATCTCGTAAGCGTCTGCGCCGCTCGTGATCTCCTCGTGGTCTCGAGCGTCCGCTACGCTGGTAGCGTAGCATTACGGTAGTCGCTCGCCTATAGCGTGCTCGACACCACGCATTAAGCTGTGAGCGAGCGTGCCGCATGTGCGTCTCGATCACGGCCGAGCGTATGCTACGCTAAGTGCGTACCCTTACGGTACCCCTTACGCCAATTGCGTATTAAGTCTCTTACCCATTATTGTGAAGTTTATAAGGTAATCAAATCAGCATTATCACCCCCAATGACATACACATGCCCCCAGAATGCCAGATATGCCCCCAATGCCAGGTACACATGTCCCCACAGTGCCAGATACAAATGCCCCCATAGTGCCAGATATGCCCCCAGTTCCAGATACAAGTGTCCTCATAGTGCCAGGTATGCCCCTAGTGCCAGATACACATGCCCCCACAGTGCCAGATATGCCCCCAGTACCAAATACACATGCCCCCATAGAGCCAGATATGCCCCCAGTGCCAGATACACATGTCCCCATAGTGCTAGATATGCTTCCAGTTCCAGATACACATGCCCCCACAGTGCCAGATATGCCCCCAGTGCCAGATACACATACCCCCAAAGTGCCATTTATACTCCCAGTGCCAGATACACATGTCCCCACAGTGCCAGAAACACATGTCCCCAGAGTGCCAGTGTCAAAGTCAGAAAAATGTCTCAATGCACGTTGCCATATTTGCACCGCACACTGGTCCGCGCTGCGCGTGCATGCGCTCTCCCGTGGATTCGCATACCCGCAATAACGTGCACTCGCAGGCGCGGTGTGCGTATTTACGGTAGAGTTTATGTAGTCGTAGCGTGCGACTCATTCGTTACAAATGTTCACAATTAATGTAGTTTATAGATCATGGTCCCTTTGATAGATTCTGAAAGTTTGGTTAAGATACAATGTCCCAGAGCTGAGGAATCCCTCTTTATATCGTACGAAGGGTCTAACAGGAATCATACAGCAGTGTTTGGTACCCATCGGAAGAGTATTTAATTAGCAATATTCCGGTGTTGGTTTGGAGCGTATTAATCGCTCGTGCGAATAGTTATGGACATAAGAAGTTTATGTCCATTTCTATTAATTACACATACTCAGGTATGCGGCGGGAAACCCAGTTTCCCACCCACCTGAGCTGTTGGAAATCGTCACAGCCCACCTGTATGAATCACCCTATGACCTTTTGTTATGATACAGGGCCGAATTCCTTCGGCCAATGGACAATGGGATTGTAGGACCAGGAGATTGCATTGTGTGTGGGGCATAAATAGGCAGGCCGACCACATCCAGCTCTCACTCTCTCATCAACGGTTATCTGCTGATAGCCGGGAGCTGGATATCGAGGCGCAGGCGATCATACCCTTTGTGCGTAAGTTTCTCTCCGTTATCATTGTCTTTCTGTGAGCCAATTTCTCTCATCTCATCTCTCTCTCTCTCTCTCTCTCTCTCTCTCTCTGTTCTGTTCTCTCATATCTCCCCTAGACTAGGCTAGTATTGTATTGTATTTCTTTTAGGTCAGAGTAGTATTGTCCTTTTGTATTTATTGTTTAGTTCTGTGGTTAGGAAGTCTCTGTTATATTGTAGTGTATCATTTGTACTGTTATCCCCTTTTACAAGTATATTAGATATAATACAGTTAATAGGCCTTGGAACCTAAACCAGTATCTGTGTATTTCCTATAGTGTTAAGTGTTCACTTGAGCGTCGGTGACGCTCAAGCAGCTTTGTAGTTAGTCAGGTTACACAAGGTTGCACTTACACCCTGTACTCACATTAAGGTATTCAGTGTATTTCATTGGTATAAGGTTTTATCATAAAGGTATAGTGTTGTAAGCGTCTGCATCGCTGGTGACCTCCTCGTGGTCTCGAGCGTATGCTACGCTACAGCGAATCATTCCCCTAGACATAACCAATAACGTGTCCTGTGATCCCTGGGCCGTGAGCGAACGTGACGCCTGAGCGTCTCGCCTACGGCTGAGCGATCGTTACGCAACTAGCGTACCATTACGGTACTTCTTAAGTAAACAGCGTACAGTGTTCTTAGCTTCATAAAGGGTTGTTTATACGACAAAGGAATTTAGCATTGTCAGTTGCGGGCTCGTCCTATCCTTCTCATATCTGCACTAGGTAGATCAGCAGACACTATCCCTCCAGCAAAGGGTGGGAGGTTGTCTCACAGTGCTGACGGGATAAGCGTCTGCTTCGCTTAGATAAAGAATGCTGAAGGAATCCGGGAACCGGAAGTAAGAACAAAACGCTTGTGTCTTTTTAAAACTGTTTATTTTTCTTTTGTCTTGCGTACGCATACATACCTGCATTTCTTGTCACTTGTGTATTTCATTTTTTCGTATATCACTATTCCTGTTTGCCAAATTTTATAGTTGATAGAAAGTGCTAAAAGGAGATTTGCTGTTATTTAATAGTAGAGGTAATAATTAAAGTATAGAACAACACACGGTTTGTCTGAGATACAAGGCAGTCAGTGTGGATTGCGGTAGATGATCAGGGATCACCTACATTGATAAATAAATATATTGTGTTACGGTGGATCCTTTGCATTGCGTACACGTGTCGCTAACAAAGACTAGCGTACGCAATCCAAAAGGCAGACGCACGCAGCGTACATTACGCAACGTAGCGTCCGGTTACGCTCACGTAGCTCAAGTCACGAAAAAGTTGAATTAGCGCAAAGCGATAATTAGCGCAAGGCGATAGATAACGCACAGCGGTAGATAACGCGAAGCGGTAAATAACGCAAATCTATTTTTAGAAAATCTGAAATTTAGTTTAACAGATCCTGCTCCTAATTGGTAACACTCTTGGCCTGAAGACAATTTCTGCGCAGAAATAGATATAGAAACAAAGTGTACATGTGTTGAGTGAGTGTGTTTTGTATACAAAAGTTTATATAACTTTAAGGTGGAACCAAAAGGAAAGCCGGGTACTCGTCAAGGGACATACGTGTAAGTGACATATACGGTGGCTAGGGAGGCATCCCTGGTTAAATAATATTTGAGCATTAGAGTATAGCGGACCATAAGGTAACAAGACCAGGAGGTCATAAGGTAACAAGACCAGGAGGTCATAAGGTAACAAGACCAGGAGGTCGTAAGGTAAAAGGTCCGCTATAAAAGTCCAGTGGCACAACGCCTGGGGTGTTGGTGCAGAACCCATATAGGCCATAAGCTCTGGCTGAAGGAATCGCAGCCGGAAACATAGATTCCATTGATCTTTCAGTACATGACAAGTAGTGCTCGTGTACTGAACGATTGGACCACACGTTATTGTGTGCAGTAGTTAGTAATCTGACCTAATACCATTAGAGTAAAGTGGTCACAAACGCTATCTGTACATTCTGACGTGATTTGTGTAATTTTTTATTTTTGGAAGGGAAGTTCGCTGGTCACTCAGGAACTATCTAACAACCCCACCTTTACTGGAAAGAGTAAGTGTCCTGCGGGTAACCCTCATATGTTCCAGTAAACTGAAGGTTCCATAGGGGCCCTGTATCGAGTACGCCAGCACCACGTCGGTGTGATCAGGTCGTATTGGTCGAGGTGGGCGAGTGAGTGGGGTACTCGGTAAACCGCCACCGCCGGCCTACTGTGGAGTAATTTGGTTGTCTGTAAAGGCTTGCTGAAAACCTTGATACAGAGATCCAAGGAGGACTAAGCAACACCTGCAGACTATGGGGGCCAGTTGCTCAGGTAGGGGGCGATCAACCCTGGTTCAGGTTGATTCTGTGAACCGACCAGTTGGGTCGGCACGATATGTAATGTGTGAAAAATATGGAATTCACACCGAATCTTTATGTGATGAATGGGAGAGAATGACTGTACAAGACAGGGACAAATTCCCAAGAATAGGTAGCTTCAGTCCAGAAGTGTTACAAAATTTAAGGAGGAGGATATGTCTCGTAAAATCAACAAAGAGACGAATTCAACATCATGATTGTTTACAGTTATGGCACCAGGAAGGTGAGATACAGAGAGGTTTGGCTCTGGCGGCAGGATCTGGGGCAGTCAGGAAGTTGATTGCCACAGCTCCTCCCCCACCATACATTGCAGGAGAGAAGTTGATTGCGGAGAGAAACGCACTGGGTTGTAAAACACAAACTCTTAGTAACACTGTAAATGTTAATGATGTTAACCAAATAACTCATGCAAGTATTAACCCGTGCAAGATGTACCCTGTTTTGAACCTTCCTCAGGAGTGTGATCAAGAAGACGATTCAGCAACAATTTCAGCTCTCTCTCTTGCAGCCACCATAGCAGAGACCACAGTAGGCACAGCGACACCCACGAGATTAGTAAAAGCCCCTAGCGGAGGGATAGGTGAGGTCGTGTCAACGGGTAAGTACGGCACCATGCACTACACTGAAACAATTGTACCACAACAAGCTGTAGAATCTACACAGGAAGAGGCTGTTAGAATTGCTCCTGTAAGGGTAATAGCAGTCCCCAATGGAAAAACAGATGTGTCTGGAGCCACTCCCATAAGGAACATAGCCATGTACACTCCATTTTCCAGAATGGAATTAAGGACAATAGTGTCCGAATTTCCTGACCCCAGGAAGGATTTAGTTGCTAGCCAAAAATACATCAGGGATCTAGGTAACACTGTAGAACCCAACAACAAGGATTGGCAGATACTGCTAAGAGCTTGTTTACCTTCCAATGTTGACGCAACTCAATTTTTAGCTGATTGTGCATTGGATAAAGATGTACCGCTTACAGACGTGTACAACAAGGATAATGTAAAAAGGATAAATTTACAGCTAAAGGAGTATTTCCCAGCCGTTGTTAAATGGAATAAAATATTTTCCATTAAGCAAAAGGAGTCCGAAACGGCAACAGAATATTTTCACCGGGCACTATTAGAAATGGCAAAGTACACTGGTATAGAAGACATTAAGACCAACCCAAACCATCGAGAAGTAGCAGTATCTGTACTGATGGATGGTTTAAAGGAAACATTAAAGACTAGGGTTCAGACCACGCAACCATGCTGGCGAGGTCTGTCAGTGTCCGGCTTGAGAGAGGCTGCTATTGATCACGACAGAAACATCACTAGGCACAGGGAATCGCAAAGTGATAAGTTGATGTCCGTAAGTATACAGGCGCTGACCACAAGGCAGCCTGCGTATGTACCACCGAATCCTGTGGGTAAGGCAAGTGTAATAACATGTTTTTCTTGTAACAGACCGGGACACTTTGCACGAGAATGTAGAACAAAGAATGTACAAAGATCTTTTCAACCCCCTAGACAACAACACAACACACGACATTGGGAGCAGGGTCCACAGAGGCGGAGTTTTGAGCCACATACAGGGGAAACAAAAAGATATCCCCCGAACAGAGATTGGCATGCCTCTGGTAGTTCCCAGCTAACTCCCCCACAAGTAGTTGCTGCCAATGGGATTCAGGGAGGTCAGCATACCCAATAGGGGTGTGGCCATACCTGTAATCTGCAGCCAGTTAAGTTGATTGCTAGTCTTGGAAACGAACCAGAAATTGCAATCAATGTAGCTGGTAAAACTTTAAACTTTCTTGTAGACACAGGGGCGGCCAAGTCAGTGATAAATTCGACAGTGGGCATGAGAACCACTGGTAGGACAATTCCAGCCATGGGAGTAACAGGAGTAGTCCAGCACTACCCTGTTAGCAAACCAGCCGAGATTACAATAGGGCCTTTGCATACCAAGCACTCCTTTTTGCTGGCTGCATCTGCACCAACTAATCTCCTGGGAAGAGACTTACTATGTAAAATGGGTTGCGTCATTTATTGTACTCCTGAAGGTGTATTCTTGGACATCCCTGAGAATCACGCTCAGGAAGTACGAGACATGTTAGACTCCCCATCAAAATTAATGTCACATTCCATTATGACAAATAGGAATCCATCCCAAGTAGAAGAGATGACATCTCAGATACCAGAGTCGCTTTGGACAAAAGATGGACAGGACACTGGATTAATGGCAAACGTAGCTCCAGTAGTTGTGCAAGTAAAAGATGGTAGGATAGCTCCAAAAATCCCACAGTATCCTCTGAAGCCAGAGGTGGAGTTAGGAGTTTTTCCCGTAATAGAGCGCTTGCTACAACAGGGCATTCTAGTAAGAACGTCCAGCACAGCAAATAGTCCCATCTTCCCTGTTAAAAAGAGTGGGGGGAGGGGTTACAGGCTAGTGCAGGATCTAAGGGGGATTAACAAAATAGTTGAGAGTCAGTTCCCCGTAGTGCCTAATCCAGCTGTCATCCTAATGCAAATTCCTCCCACTGCCAAATTTTTCACTGTTATTGACCTCTGCTCCGCTTTCTTTTCGGTACCTCTGCACCCTGACAGCCAATATTTGTTTGCATTCACATACAGAGGAGTCCAATACACGTGGACTCGGTTACCCCAAGGTTTCATAGATAGTCCAAGTATATTTTCTCAGGCTTTGCATGATTGTTTACAGTCTTTCCAACCAGACAGTGGATCAGTATTGATACAGTACGTGGATGATTTATTACTGTGTTCAGATTCACTGGAAACATCTCTGAAGGATACGAAACAGCTCCTGTTTCATCTTTCAGACACAGGTCACAAGGTTTCCAAAGACAAGTTGCAATTATGCCAAGCTAAGGTAAAATATTTGGGACACTGTCTAACACAAGGACTGAGACACCTGACCGCTGATAGAATCCAAGCCATTAGAGACATGACACTGCCACAAACCCAGCAACAGATCAGGACGTTTTTAGGAATGTGTGGGTATTGCCGTAATTGGATCCCAGGGTTTTCCATATTGGCGCTACCTTTGCAGGAAATGGTCTCCTCAAACAAACCTGATCGGATTTCGCATACAGACGAATCCGAAACAGCATTTGAGAGACTCAAACAGTGCCTAACGCAGGCACCAGCACTAGGTATGCCAGACTATGGGAAACCCTTTGAACTATATGGAACAGAAAGTGCTGGGTGCGCAGCAGGTGTACTAACACAAAAACACGGTGATGCCAGCAGGCCAATTGCATACTACAGCGCTCAGCTAGACACGGTAGCGCGATCCCTCCCCACATGCTTGCGTAGCGTTGCGGCGATAGCATTGCTAGTAACAAAAAGCGAAGATGTCGTGCTAGGCCACAACCTCACAATCCATACACCGCATGCGGTATCTGCCTTATTGAATTCTGCCCAAACCAGACACGTCTCATCAGCAAGGTTTACAAGATGGGAATTGGCATTAATGGCCCCCGTAAACATCACCATAAGGAGATGCAGTGCATTAAACCCTGCAACATTTCTCCCAGGTGTGCCTGGTCAGACACAAAGGGTGGGAGGTGAGAGTGATGGGGAAGGAGGATTTAATGCAAAGGAAGATGCACATGATTGTATGGAATATTTGACCCAAAATTTTACCGCAAGGCCTGACATCAGTGACAATCCACTGGAAGATGCAGAACTCACGTTCTACACGGATGGTAGTTGTCACAGACAGTCAGACTCGGGAGACTTGTGTACTGGATACGCAGTCGTAGATGACCAAGACACCATAGAAGCGGAACCGCTAGGCCCACCTCACTCAGCCCAGGTTGCTGAACTGGTCGCCCTAACCAGAGCATGTGAATTGGCTAAGGGTAAGTCAGCCAATATCTACACCGATTCCAGATACGCGTTCGGGGTAGTCCATGATTTCGGAGCCCTATGGCGGCTCAGAAATTTCATGACGGCAGCTGGTACACCGATAGCGCATGCAGCTCACATAAAAAGGCTTCTAACAGCGATACAGGAACCCGACAGAGTGGCTGTTATCAAATGTAAAGCACATACATATAGCCAAGACCCAGTATCCCTTGGTAACAGCCGAGCAGACGAAGCCGCAAAGCTTGCAGCTGCTACCCCCACACGGACAAACACCACACAGTTGATGGTATTTAATACCATCAACACACAGAAGTTGTGTGAGATGCAGAATCTGTGTTCCACACAGGAAAGAGCAGTCTGGAAGGCAAAGGGATATGGCCAGGAGTCCTCAGGGCTCTGGACGGATGGACATGGTAAACCAGTGGCCCCCAGGGCATACCTTCCATGTCTGGCTGAAGCAGCTCACGGGCTGACTCATCTAGGCAAGGAGGGGATGTGCAAATTGGTAAGAGCATACTGGTGCGCCCCAGGATTCTCCTCTCATGCGAGTAAAAGAGCAATGTCATGCCTTACCTGTCTGAGAAAGAATATTGGAAAAGCAATACCTACAGAACCATCCCATATCCCACCTGCCGGCGGCCCTTTCCAGGTAATACAAATTGACTTCATTCAATTACCCCCATGTAGAAATTTGAAATATGTACTTGTCTGTATAGATGTTTTCTCGAATTGGGTCGAAGCTTTTCCAGCAGCTACAAATACCGCTATGTTTACAGCTAAGAAAATTGTGCAGGAATTTGTATGTAGATATGGTATCCCTAGAATCATTGAAAGTGATAGGGGTACCCATTTTACAGGTGATGTCTTTCAAGGAATGTGTAAGTTGATGGGAATTGATAGCAAGCTGCACACTCCGTACCGTCCACAGGCGAGTGCGAAGGTCGAAAGAGTGAACAGCACTATTAAAAATAAATTGAGTAAAGTAATGGCAGAGACAGGATTGACGTGGCCAGAAGCTTTACCCATTGTTTTGTATAGCATCAGAACCACTCCCAGGTCCCCTCTTAATCTGTCCCCTTTTGAAATCTTGTTTGGTCGACAACCGCATGTCATGATTAACCCTCAGGATGATTTGAAATGTAACAATGAAGTAACTGTAAAGTACTTGATTAACATGAGTAAACAGTTGAGGAATCAAAATGATAATCTGAAGTTGGTGATTCCTGATTTACCAGATAGTAATTGTCATGACATTGAACCTGGGGATTATGTAATGATACGAAATTTTCTACGCTCAGGTTGTCTTATTGATAGATGGGAAGGACCATACCAGGTCTTATTGACTAGCACCACAGCATTGAAGGTTGCTGAGAGAGAGACTTGGGTCCATTCATCCCACTGCAAGAAGGTTGCTGATCCAGAGAAGTCCCGTGATAAGGAACAGACGGTAGAGGTTGTATCACTAGAGTGTCTGTTCCAGGAGGACTGAGGCGGCACCTGAGCCTTGAAGACCGAAAGCAGCTGTCGACTCCCCTCTCCCTTTTATTGTTTTCTCCACTTCCCATCCCCTCTCCCTTAAAATTTCTTTTTCCCCCTTCTCATTCTTCTCTATTTCCTCCTCAAAGATGGACTTGCCCCAAGAGACTGTGATCCGGATTTTTATGTTAACCATGATGTTGACCAGAGCAGTCTGTTCCGGCGAGAGTACCATAGAGGTCGAAAGAGGTTCTGGAATGGGTTCCGATTATGATGATGGAGGCGTAGTTTTCCAAGATCAACCAAACCAACAAGCAAAGGCGAGTATCAGAAAACGATCCGATAGAAGAAATTGTGATGGATTGTTAGCTGAAGAAAATTGTATCTGTAGGCTCTGTGATAATCTGGTTGAAGATGGATGCATAAAGAAATGCCAATCTAGTTTTAATATCCATATAGACCGGCATCCATTGAGTGACTATCACTCCTTAGTGGGTAACGTGTTAAACCAAACAGATTGTTGGGTATGCTCTCAAGTACCTCAGGGTCACAGCAAATCAGGGCTAGTACCATTTCCTTTAACGTTAGGGGAGGTACTTGAGCTAAGTGGTGGGAGACCGGTGGACCGGAGGTTTAATATCTCCAGCCCTCCTAGTTTGAAGCTCCACCAATACCATGTGGATAGGTCCCTCTTATGTTTTAACATCTCCAATCCCAGAAAACCGGGAAATTGGGAAGTGTCGTGGAGCAACCTTACCATGACCTTTTCACACAGAGCAGATAGAATGCCTACAGATACAGAGCTCGTACGCCATATAGCCAGTAGAGGAAAATCTTTCCGGTATCGATATACCTTAGGAAATAGGATTACTAGAGTTGGAGAGGTATCACCAGGATACTGTGCACATATCGTACAAACCGATACGTGCATTAAGCAGATGGAAGAATTAGGGTCAGGAGATTTCACCTGGAAGGTTTGTAACATGGTCATGTCCTTCTCCGTCCCATATGTTCTCCCCGATGATGCATATTTAATATGCGGGAGAAAGGCGTACAAGTGGCTTGCCCCAAACTCTGAAGGATTGTGTTATATTGGAAAAGTATTGCCCGAAGTGATGACTGTTACACATGACAAAATGAAGGACATACACCGTGGTGCCCAAGCTCCTTATACTCACACTCATTACGAACACCGAGTTAAAAGACAACTGTCAGAAAGGTTAGAGCATCCGGCCTCTGATCTTATCCATGAATCCACCGGGATTCAGGTTCTGGTAGCGTTAGATTTCACTCGTACCGCTCGAGGAGTGATGAATTATAGATACATTTCCGCACTCGCCAATTTGTTAGATAATATCACTGAAATGTATGATGACACGTTTAGATACACTGGAAGAGAACTTCAAGCTTACAAAACAGAACTAGTTCAGCATAGGATGGTTCTTAATTATCTTACAGCAGTAACAGGCGGATATTGTGTTACATTGGCAACACAGTACGGCATAAAGTGTTGCACGTATATCACAAATAGCACCGAGGATCCGGTAGAGGTCATAGACCAAAAGATGGACGATATTCTCCAACTAAAGTGGGAATTTCGTCGAAAACACAATCTCACCCTTGCTGCTGTAGGTAATGAGCTGACTGGTTGGGTGTCATGGTTGAACCCGCGAAATTGGTTCTCCGGTTTAGGAGATTGGGCTCAAGGAGTCATAATGGATGTTGGAAAGTTTCTACTATGTATCTTGGGTGTCGTTATATCGATTGGATTGATATTTAGATGCGGGCAGGCTTTAATGAGGTGCAAACAAAGTACAAAAGTGATGAGCTTGAGGAGTGAGGAAACTGTAATTAACCTGGATTTGATTTATGACCCAATGATAGAAACCAGAATGTGATGAAAATGCGATTATACGGTCCGTTTCTTTCACCTGTTTTTCTGCTTTTCTCCAAGATACAAAGACCCCCTTGGACGAGGAAGTTGACGAGACGAGATGTATACAGACAACAGACAAGCACCAAAGAAGAAGATTTGACAACTTTAAATATGGACACTTGATGAACTTTGCCATGGATCCCCAGTTTCCCTAGTATTTTTAAACTCACGCTAGCCCACCATTTTTGTAAATCTGATGGCACTGACAAAGCTTGTTGCTCATGCCTAAGGAGCAAAACAGCGCAAAGAAGACGACTCTCAACAGATACCGAAAACAACTTCGACGACAGATGTACATTTCCCTGACATAGAATATCATTGCATTTTTCGTAAGTGTTCTTTATCTTCATCTCTACAACCCTCAGGTAACGACACACATAGACGATAGGGAATACAGGCACAGATATCAGCAACCACATACCTCCCCCATTCATGTATCATCAACTAAAATGTGCTCCCCATTTTGTTCAAAATCCGAAATGAGCTCGGTAAAGTTTGACAGCCCATCCACAGACCTGTGCCACAGGATAAGAAGGAATTCAAATGTATACTTCGCAATACCTCGAAGCTTGATTTACAACACGTACGGCACGATGATACATGACCCCCCAAACATGGATTCATACACACATGCTTCTGCTATCTCACTAGGTCATACCCTCTTCACACCTTCTCCTCTCTCCTCCCCTACCCAACCATGGAAATCAATTAACCCCTGACTTACATTTTTTCTCCTTAAATGTTTTGTGGCAGTTATTATTGACTGCCAAAGGGTGGACTGTCAAAGTCAGAAAAATGTCTCAATGCACGTTGCCATATTTGCACCGCACACTGGTCCGCGCTGCACGTGCATGCGCTCTCCCGTGGATTCGCATACCCGCAATAACGTGCACTCGCAGGCGCGGTGTGCGTATTTACGGTAGAGTTTATGTAGTCGTAGCGTGCGACTCATTCGTTACAAATGTTCACAATTAATGTAGTTTATAGATCATGGTCCCTTTGATAGATTCTGAAAGTTTGGTTAAGATACAATGTCCCAGAGCTGAGGAATCCCTCTTTATATCGTACGAAGGGTCTAACAGGAATCATACAGCAGTGTTTGGTACCCATCGGAAGAGTATTTAATTAGCAATATTCCGGTGTTGGTTTGGAGCGTATTAATCGCTCGTGCGAATAGTTATGGACATAAGAAGTTTATGTCCATTTCTATTAATTACACATACTCAGGTATGCGGCGGGAAACCCAGTTTCCCACCCACCTGAGCTGTTGGAAATCGTCACAGCCCACCTGTATGAATCACCCTATGACCTTTTGTTATGATACAGGGCCGAATTCCTTCGGCCAATGGACAATGGGATTGTAGGACCAGGAGATTGCATTGTGTGTGGGGCATAAATAGGCAGGCCGACCACATCCAGCTCTCACTCTCTCATCAACGGTTATCTGCTGATAGCCGGGAGCTGGATATCGAGGCGCAGGCGATCATACCCTTTGTGCGTAAGTTTCTCTCCGTTATCATTGTCTTTCTGTGAGCCAATTTCTCTCATCTCATCTCTCTCTCTCTCTCTCTCTCTCTCTCTCTCTCTCTCTGTTCTGTTCTCTCATATCTCCCCTAGACTAGGCTAGTATTGTATTGTATTTCTTTTAGGTCAGAGTAGTATTGTCCTTTTGTATTTATTGTTTAGTTCTGTGGTTAGGAAGTCTCTGTTATATTGTAGTGTATCATTTGTACTGTTATCCCCTTTTACAAGTATATTAGATATAATACAGTTAATAGGCCTTGGAACCTAAACCAGTATCTGTGTATTTCCTATAGTGTTAAGTGTTCACTTGAGCGTCGGTGACGCTCAAGCAGCTTTGTAGTTAGTCAGGTTACACAAGGTTGCACTTACACCCTGTACTCACATTAAGGTATTCAGTGTATTTCATTGGTATAAGGTTTTATCATAAAGGTATAGTGTTGTAAGCGTCTGCATCGCTGGTGACCTCCTCGTGGTCTCGAGCGTATGCTACGCTACAGCGAATCATTCCCCTAGACATAACCAATAACGTGTCCTGTGATCCCTGGGCCGTGAGCGAACGTGACGCCTGAGCGTCTCGCCTACGGCTGAGCGATCGTTACGCAACTAGCGTACCATTACGGTACTTCTTAAGTAAACAGCGTACAGTGTTCTTAGCTTCATAAAGGGTTGTTTATACGACAAAGGAATTTAGCATTGTCACCAGATACACATGCCTTTGTGCCAGATATGCCCCCAGTGCCAGATACGTATGTCCCCATAGTGCCAGATATGCCCCCAGTACCAGATACACATGCCCCCAGAGTGCCAGATATGCCCCAAGTGCCAGATACGTTATGTCCCCATAGTGCCAGATATGCCCCCAGTGCCAGATACACTTGCCCCCACAGTGCCAGATATGCCCCCAGTGCCAGATACCATGCCCCCAGAGTGCCATATATACTCCCAGTGCCAGATACACATGTCCCCACAGTGCCAGAAACACATGTCCCTAGAGTGCCAGATACACATGTCCCCATAGTGCCAGATATGCCCCCAGTGCCAGATACACATGCCTTCACTGTGCCAGATATGCCACCAGTGCCAGATACATATGTCCCCATAGTGCCAAATATGCCCCCAGAGTGCCAGATATGCCCCAAGTGCCAGATACATATGTCCCCATAGTGCCGGATTTGCCCCCAGTGCCAGATACACTTGCCCCCACAGTGCCAGATATGCCCCCAGTGCCAGATACCATGCCCCAGAGTACCAGATATGCCCCAGTGCCAGATACACATGTTCCCAAAGTGCCAGATTTGCCCCCAATGCCAGATACACATGTCCCCATAGTGCCAGGTATGCCCCCAGTGCCAGATACACATGCCCCCACAGTGCCAGATATGCCCCCAGTGCCAAATACACATGCCCCCATAGTGCCAGATATGCCCCCATAGTGCCAGATACACATGTCCCCATAGTGCCAGATATGCCCCCAGTGCCAGATACACATGCCCCCACTGTGCCAGATATGCCCCCAGTGCCAGAAACGTATATGTCCCCATAGAGCCAGAAATGCCCCCAGTGCCAGATACACATGTCCCCACACAGTGCCCCCCCTTCCCCCGAAATGCTGCTCACCGCGATGCTGCTGCTGACTGTTCTCTTGGTCGAGGAGGAGAGCGCAGCAGGATGACCTTGTCAGGGATGTCTCTCCAGGTCGTGTCTGCTGAGGAAGTCTACTTCCCAGTTGTCTACTCCCGGAATGAAGACCGCAGACAACGCCACAGCGTGTTTTTCTGCCCAGGGGAGAATTCTTGACACCTCTGACATTGCTGCTCTGCTTTTCGTTCCGCCCTGTCGGTTTATGTACGTCACATTGTCCGACTGGACCTGAATGGCCAGATCTTGAGGAAGATATGAGGCCTGCAGAAGGGCGTTGTATATAGCCCTGGGTTACAGAATGTTGATTGGAAGGGCAACTTTCTGACTTGACCATCTTCCTTGAAACTGCACCCCCTGAGTGACTGCTCCCCAACCTCTGAGGCTTGCGTCCATGGTTAGCAGAATCCAATTTTGAAACCCGAACCGTCGGCCCTCAATTAGGTGAGAAGTCTGTAGCCCTCACAGAAGGGAGATCCTGGCCTTTGGCGACAGACTGATCCTCTGGTGCATGTGAAGGTGTAATCCGGGCCAATTGTCCAATAGATCGAGCTGGAAGGGTCTTGCATGAAACCTTCCGTTCTGAAGAGCCCCGTAAGAGGCCACCATTTTCCCCAGAAGGCGAATGCATAGATGCACTGATATCCAGGTTGGCTTCAGGACATCCCGAACCATCGACTAGATTACCAGTGCTTTTTTTTAAAGGAAGAAAAACTTTCTGCCACTGTGTCCAGTATTATCCCCAGAAATGGGAGCCTCGGAGTTGGCTCTAAGTGAGATTTCAGAAGATTTACAATCCACCCGTGATCCAGGAGTAGTTTGGTTGTGATGTCAATGCTATTCAAAAACCTCTCCCTGGACGGAGCCTTTATCAGAAGATCGTCCAGGTACATAATTATGTTCACTCCCTGCTTGCGAAGGAGAAACATCATCTCTGCAATTACCTTGGTGAACACCCTCGGTGCCATGGAGAGACCAAAAGGCAGGGTCTGGAACTGGTAGTGACAGTCCTGCAGCGCAAATCGTAGATAAGCCTGGTGAGGCGGCCAGATCGGAATGTGAAGGTATGCATCCTTGATATCCAGAGACACTACAAATTCCCTCTTCTCCAGACTTGAGATCACTGCTCTCAGAGACTCCATCTTGAATTTGAACACTCGTAAGTATGGGTTCAACGATTTTAGATTCAAAATCGGCCTTACCGAACCGTCCGGTTTCTGTACCACAAATAAGTTGGAATAATATCCCTTGTTTTGGAGATGAGGTTTAACTGGAACAATGACCTGAGTCTGTACCAGTTTTTGAATGGCATCCTGTAAGGGTATACTCACCTCTTGTGAAACTGGTAAGCCTGATTTGAAGAATATGTGAGGTGGGAGCTCCTGAAACTCCAGTCTGTAGCCCTGGGAAATAAGATCTATGACCCAGGGAGCCTGGCATGATGTTGTCCAGATGTGACTGAAATTTTTTAGTCGGGCTCCTAGCTGCCAGTCTTCCAGGCAATGCAGTTCACCGTCATGCTGAAGGCTTTGAGGAAGCAGGGCTGGAGCTCTGTTCCTGAGAACCGGCAGTTGCTGGTATGCTTGGCTTACCTCTAGCGCCTCTGTTGGCTGTAGAAGATCCTCTGATTTTACCTTTAAACTTAGCAGTCCGAAAGGACTGTAGAGTATGTCCTGAGTAGGTCTTCCTGGTTGGAGGAGCTGCAGAAGGAAGATATGTGGGCTTACCCACAGTAGCTTTGGAGATTCATTTGTCTAGTTCGTCTCCAAATAAAGGCCTCTTCTGTGAAGGGTAGGCCTTCCACGCCTTTCCTTGAGTCTACGTTGGCAGTCCACTGGCGTAACCATAAGCCCCTGCGTGCTGACCCTGCCATAGGAGTGGTGCGTGCATTAAGCAAACCTACTTCTTTATGGCTTCCACCATAAAGTTCGCAGAGTCCTGTATATGTTGCAGGAGTAAAACAATCTCCCCCCTAGATAAGGAATCCAACCCCTCAATTAGGTTACCTGGCCATTTAGCAATGGCTTTAGTAATCCACGCACATGCTATAGTGGGTCTCTGGGCCACCCCAGCAGCTGTGTACAAGGATTTGAGTGTCTCAATTGTACGATCAGCCGTGTCTTTCAGGGAGGCTGCACCAGGGACAGGTAATACAATTTTTCGTGACAACCTGGACACTGATACATCCACTATTGGTGGACTTTCCCATTTTTTCCTATCCTCAGGAGAACCTTCTGAGAGTAACCTTCTAGGGATTTGAAATTTCTTATCAGGATTAAACCACGGTTCTTACAGGGTATTCAATTCCTTTGACACAGGAAAAGTGACTGAGGATTTCTTTTTTACATTAAAATAAGATTCCTCACACTCCTCTGCCACCTTATCAGGGATTTGTAGAACATCTCTGATAGCTTCTAAGAGAGCCTCTATTCCCTGTGACAGAGCAGCGTCCCCCCCCCCTTCTGAATCCACCTCCCCCTCCTCCATGTCTGACTGCTCAGCGTCAGAATCAGACTGCAAGATATGGGCCAGAGTTTGTTTTTGCGGACAAATGGCAGGGGACTGAGACGCTTGTGTGGGGACTGAGTCTCTATTCATAATCTCATCCAAAGACTGTTTTAAGTATTGCGTCTCATTCTCATTGCAGGACAATTTATTGGAGACATTGGAAATCATTCCTTTAATGGAATCCAACCATGTTGGTTCAGTCCCATTAGTCTGAGAAGGTGTACTACACTGAGTACATAGCAGTGAGCTCCCTGGGGAAGAGGAACACTCTGCCGTACATAAAACACACTCTTTGCCTGATATATTGTAAATGTGACAGTACACACACACAGGAAAGGTTAATAGCACAATTAACCCACAAAGAGTCCTTCCAGGGAGACACAGAGGTATATTAGAGCCAGCACAGTGCGCCTTTATTGCTAATGCCAAGCTTAGCTGGGTCACAGACTAAGTACCCAGATTGGGGACAGTGGGGCAAATGTATTAACCTGTAGTTGGCATAAGGAAGTGATAAACCAGTGATATGTGTAAGGTGATAAAGGCATAAACAAAAGGGAGAAAGAAGAAGGCTCTTGTGTGGGCGCACTCATTAATGGTAGTTAAATAACTAGAATGAATAACACTAGGTTGATTAGTCAGCAGATAAAACAAAATTTATTTGGAAATATTAAGAATATAATTGCCCCTGGTTGAGGAGATGTGAATGATCCCAGATAAAAATGTTCTGGTCCTGCCTCAGGAAATGAGATGGAGAGGGGTAGAGACACTGCAAGTCATAAACCCTTTCTCACCCGGCCAGTACAGATGATCTGTATTAATGAGATCAATTAAGTCAATTGATTTTAGATTCTGTCATAATCCTAATGAAGGAATAACAGCTGTTTGGCAATAAGTAATAATAGAAACAAATCAAAGGATATACCAGGGTAAAGAAAGAAAAGGATAGGAACAAATGGTGATGCTGCTGTTGGAGTCACATACCACACATCATATGCAATGATTGATGTTCTACAACACTGAGTATTCCCTGTGAGTCTCCACCTCAGGTACTAACTCAGCCCACACTGTTTCGCTTCCAAGATCGGACGAGATCGGGCATTAGCAGTGTGGTTTGATAGTAGAAGGATTTGGTCAGACGTCCAATGAGAGTGCACCTATATAGGGGGGGATAATTAGCTGGGTCTTATAGATATAGTGTGGATCTGCTTTTTGTGTTAGGCAGGAGACATCAAGTCCCACACCGGTGGTATTGTGTCCCTGGATCACAAATGAGAGTCCACGAAAAAGAAAGATATATGGATTTATGAAAAAAACGAAGATATATAGATTTATGAAAAAAAAACCTAAAAAGGATAATGGAGATCAATTAGGCTGTAGTTATTAGGAACGGGTGATAAAAATTACCCGTCCGTATAGATACAAATGGATAAAGAAACACGGATCAAATTTTTTTTTTTATATATATGTGTACATTGGTACTGGTGTAAGGAACAGAAAATATGTCAAAGATAATTGTAGATACAAATAAATAGTACTGGTATATGCAATGAAATAATCACTAGTGACATGGGTGTCATTAGAAACACTTTGTGTGAATTGGAGCTGTTATAATCATTAGGATATAGGGAAATAGACATGAAATTCTCATATAACCCATGCAGCAATATGACTTCAGGAAGTGAGCAAGCCCCACAGGGGTGAAACATGTTTTCCATTCCAATGGGTCCTGTTTTGTCCAACTGCAAGTGATTCACTCCTAGCCTCAGGTCAGATCATTCCATCCTGCCATTTTGGGCTAATTTTTGCCCAGCTGTCATAGAAATTGTATCTATATCCGTGCAGCTTCATTTATGCCTTTTTCCAGGCTTATGCATCTTAGTTTATTGCATCAGGATTAAAAACTGCATTTTATAGGAAAGAAATACTGCATTCTTCTTTGACTTTCCTCCTGCAGATCCTGTTGTCATATTGCTGCATGGGTTATATGAGAATTTCATGTCTATTTCCCTATATCCTAATGATTATAACAGCTCCAATTCACACAAAGTGTTTCTAATGACACCCATGTCACTAGTGATTATTTCATTGCATATACCAGTACTATTTATTTGTATCTACAATTATCTTTGACATATTTTCTGTTCCTTACACCAGTACCAATGTACACATATATATAAAAAAAATTTTTGATCCGTGTTTCTTTATCCATTTGTATCTATACGGACGGGTAATTTTTATCACCCGTTCCTAATAACTACAGCCTAATTGATCTCCATTATCCTTTTTAGGGTTTTTTTTCATAAATCTATATATCTTCGTTTTTTTCATAAATCCATATATCTTTCTTTTTCGTGGACTCTCATTTGTGATCCAGGGACACAATACCACCGGTGTGGGACTTGATGTCTCCTGCCTAACACAAAAAACAGATCCACACTATATCTATAAGACCCAGCTAATTATCCCCCCCTCTATAGGTGCACTCTCATTGGACGTCTGACCAAATCCTTCTACTATCAAACCACACTGCTAATGCCCGATCTCGTCCGATCTTGGAAGCGAAACAGTGTGGGCTGAGTTAGTACCTGAGGTGGAGACTCACAGGGAATACTCAGTGTTGTAGAACATCAATCATTGCATATGATGTGTGGTATGTGACTCCAACAGCAGCATCACCATTTGTTCCTATCCTTTTCTTTCTTTACCCTGGTATATCCTTTGATTTGTTTCTATTATTACTTATTGCCAAACAGCTGTTATTCCTTCATTAGGATTATGACAGAATCTAAAATCAATTGACTTAATTGATCTCATTAATACAGATCATCTGTACTGGCCGGGTGAGAAAGGTGTCAAAGTCAGAAAAATGTCTCAATGCACGTTGCCATATTTGCACCGCACACTGGTCCGTGCTGCGCATGCGTACGCTCTCCCGTGGAAGCGCATACCCGCAATAGCGTGCACTCGCACGCGCAGTATGCGCATTTACGGTAGAGTTTATGTGATCGTAGCGTGCGACTCATTCGTTACAAAAGTTCACAATTAATGTAGTTTATAGATCATGTTCCCCTCAATAGTTTCTGTAAGTTTGGTTTAGATAGAATGTCCCTGAGCGGAGGAATCCCTCTTTGTATTGCACGAAGGGTCTAACAGGAGTCATACAGCAGTGTTTGATACCCATCGGAAGAGTATTTAATTAGCAATATTCCGGTGTTGGTTTGGAGCGTATTAATCGCTCGTGCGAATAGTTATGGACATAAGAAGTTTATGTCCATTTCTATGATTTACACATACTCAGGTATGCGGCGGGAAACCCAGTTCCCCACCCACCTGAGCTGTTGGAAATCAGCACAGCCCACCTGTATGAATCAACCTATGACCTTTGGTTACAAAGAGGGATTCCTCCGCTCAGGGACATTCTATCTAAACCAAACTTACAGAAACTATCTTGCTGGGGACTGGTAGGTCCAGCACGCCCCAGTAAGTAAAGGTTTACAACTGTCAAAGTCAGAAAAATGTCTCAATGCACGTTGCCATATTTGCACCGCACACTGGTCCGTGCTGCGCATGCGTACGCTCTCCCGTGGAAGCGCATACCCGCAATAGCGTGCACTCGCACGCGCAGTATGCGCATTTACGGTAGAGTTTATGTGATCGTAGCGTGCGACTCATTCGTTACAAAAGTTCACAATTAATGTAGTTTATAGATCATGTTCCCCTCAATAGTTTCTGTAAGTTTGGTTTAGATAGAATGTCCCTGAGCGGAGGAATCCCTCTTTGTATTGCACGAAGGGTCTAACAGGAGTCATACAGCAGTGTTTGATACCCATCGGAAGAGTATTTAATTAGCAATATTCCGGTGTTGGTTTGGAGCGTATTAATCGCTCGTGCGAATAGTTATGGACATAAGAAGTTTATGTCCATTTCTATGATTTACACATACTCAGGTATGCGGCGGGAAACCCAGTTCCCCACCCACCTGAGCTGTTGGAAATCAGCACAGCCCACCTGTATGAATCAACCTATGACCTTTGGTTACAGTACAGGGCCGAATTCCTGTGTCCAATAAACTGTAGGATTGTAGGGACTAGGAGATTGCATTGTGTGTGGGGCATAAATAGGCAGACCGACCACATCCAGCTCTCACTCTCTCATCAACGGTTATCTGCTGATAATCGGGAGCTGGATATCGAGGCGCAGGCGATCATACCCTTTGTGCGTAAGTTCTCTCCGTAATCATTGTCTTTCTGTGAGCCAATTTCTCTCTCTCCCTCTGTGTCTATTTCTCTCTCTCTATTTTCTCTTTTCTCTCATATCTCCCCTAGACTAAACTTTATTGTATTGTATTGTATTGTATTAGATCAGGATAGTATTGTAGTTTATCCCTTAGTTAGGTGTTTGGTTAGGAAGTCTTTGTTATATTGTAGTGTATCATTTGTACTGTGTTACTCTTTTACAAGTATACTAGATATAATACAGATAATAGGCTTTGGAACCCTAAACAAGTATCTGTGTATTTTCTATAGTGTTAAGTGTTCACTTGAGCGTCGGTGACGCTCAATCAGCTTTGTAGTTAGTCAGGTTACACAAGGTTGCACTTACACCCTGTATTCACATTAAGATATATAGCGCATTACATTGTTAAAAGGTTTAAATATAAAGGTATTGTGCTGTGAGCGCCTGCACCGCTGGTGACCTCCTCGTGGTCTCGAGCGTACGCTACGCTACAGCGAATCATTCCCCTAGACATAACCAATAACGTGTCCTGTGATCACTGGGCCGTGAGCGAACGTGACGCTTGAGCGTCTCGCCTACGGCTGAGCGATCGCTACGCAGATAGCGTACCATTACGGTACTTCTTAAGTAAACAGCGTACAGTGTTCTTAGCTTCATAAGGGTTGTTTATACGACAAAGGAATTTAGCATTGTCAATTGCGGGCTCGTCCGGTCCTTTTCACATCTGCACTAGGTAGATCAGCAGACATTATCCCCCAGCAAAAGGGTGGGAGGTTGTCTCGCAGTTGCTGACGGGATAAGCGTCTGCTTCGCTTAGGTAAAGAGTGCTGAAGGAATCCGGTAACCGGAAGTAAGAACAAAACGCTTGTGTCTTTTAAAACTGTTTATTTTTCTTTTGTCTTGCGTACGCACGCATATATCTGCATTTCTATTTCATTTTTTCGTATATCACTATTCCTGTTTGCCAAATTTTATAGTTGATAGAAAGGGCTAAAAGGAGATTTGCTGTTATTTAATAGTAGAGGTAATAGTTAAAGTATAGAACAACACACGGGTTGTCTGGAAAACAAGGCAGTCAGTGTGGATTGCGGTAGATGATCAGGGATCATCTACATTGATAAATAAATATATTGTGTTACGGTGGATCCTTTGCATTGCGTACGCGTGTCGCTAACAAAGACTAGCGTACGCAATCCAAAAGGCAGACGCACGCAGCGTACATTACGCAACGTAGCGTCTGGTTACGCCCACGTAGCTCAAGTCACGAAAAGTTGAATTAGCGCAAAGCGATAATTAGCGCAAAGGCGATAAGTAACGCACAGCGGTAGATAACGCGACGCGGTAAATAACGCAAATCTATTTTTGGAAAATCTGAAATTTAGTTTAACAGATCCTGCTCCTAATTGGTAACACTTTTGGCC
This sequence comes from Pseudophryne corroboree, assembly GCF_028390025.1. Classification (NCBI taxonomy): domain Eukaryota; kingdom Metazoa; phylum Chordata; class Amphibia; order Anura; family Myobatrachidae; genus Pseudophryne; species Pseudophryne corroboree. The sequence goes on along the minus strand of NC_086453.1, from coordinate 99,362,574 downwards.
TGAAGACAATTTCTGCGCAGAAATAGATATAGAAACAAAAGTGTACATGTGTTGAGTGAGTGTGTTTTGTATACAAAAGTTTATACAATTTTAAAGGTGGAACCAAAAGGAAAGTCGGGTACTCGTTAAGGAACATACGTGTAAGTGACATATACGGTGGCCAGGGAGGCATCTCTGGTTAAATAATATTTGAGCATTAGAGTATAGCGGACCATAAGGTAAGGGTAACAGACCAGGAGGTCATAAGGAACAGACCAGGAGGTCATAAGGTAAAAAGGTCCGCTATAAAAGTCCAGTGGCACAACGCCTGGGGTGTTGGTGCAGAACCCATATAGGCCATACAAGCTCTGGTTGAAGGAATCGTAGCCGGAAACATCGATTCCATTGATCTTTCAGTACATGACAAGTAGTGCTCGTATACTGAACGATTGGACCGCACGTTATTGTGTGCAGTAGTTAGTAATCTGACCTAATACCATTAGAGTAAAGTGGTCACAAACGCTATCTGTACATTCTGACGTGATTTGTGTAATTTTTTATTTTTGGAAGGGAAGTTCGCTGGTCACTCAGGAACTATCTAACAACCCCAACTTTACTGGAAAGAGTAAGTGTCCTGCGGGTAACCCTCATATGTTCCAGTAAACTAAAGGTTCACAGGGGCCCTGGGTTGGGTACCACAGCTCTGGTTTACAGTGATTGCGGCATAGGCCAACATGGGCGAGAAGTAAGTGGGGTACTTGATAAACCACCACCGCCGGCCTGCCCAAGGACATCTTGGTTTGTTTGTAAGGGTTCGCTGAAAACCTTGAGATAAAAGATCCAAGGAGGAATAAGCAACGCCTACAGATTATGGGGGCCATTTGTTCCGGTAGGGGGCGATCAACCCAGGTTCAGGTTGATTCGGAGGACCGACCAGTTGGGTCGGCAAGATACATTATGTGTGAAAAATACGGTAGTCACACAGAGGTTTTATGTGATGAATGGCAAAGAATGACTGTACAAGACAGGGACAAGTTCCCAAGAATAGGTAGCTTCAGTCCAGAGGTGTTACAAAATTTAAGGAGGAGGATAAGTCTCGTTGAACTAACGAAGAGACAAAATAAACATTATGAATATTTACAGTTATGGCAACAGGAAAGTGAATTACAAAGAGAGTCTATTGACTTTTCTGACTCTTATCTTGAGAGGAGAGACATGGCATCGGGAGAGGAGTTGATTGCGGAGAGAAAAGCACAAGGGTGGAACAATAAAAACGCTCTTAGCAACTGTAATATAGATTATAAGAATAAGTGTAATAAATGTAACAATGATTATTGTAATACTGTTGAATGTACAACTATTAACCTGTGCCAGTTGCACCCCATGTCAAACCTCCCTCAGGAATACAAACAAGACAGTGAGCCCAGAACGATGTCAGCACCTCTTCCAACAACCATCACAGAAGCCATCCAGGTGGACACGACCAAATGGGTAAAGGCAATAATCGAACCCCCTAACGGAGGGTCAGGTGAGGTCGTGTCCACAGGTACGTACAATGTTTCATATCACGCACAAACAGATGTACCCCATATTGTAAGGCCAACACAAGATGATGGAACTGAGCTCAATCTGGCCAGGGTGATCTCAGTCCCCAATGGGAAGACTGACGATCAGGGAATCATTCCCGTCAAGGACAGTGCAATGCGCTGTCTCTTGTCCCGGACCGAATTGAGATCAATTGTGTCTGAATTTCCTGATCCTAGGAAAAATCTAGCCAAATGTCAAAGGTTTATAAAAGAACTAGGAAACGCCACAGAACCCACCAACAAAGAGTGGCGGACAGTGCTGAGGGCATGTTTGCCCTCCAGGGTTGACCCTGAAAAGTTCATTGCTGATTGTAAATTAAACACAGAGGTACCTTGTACGGAGGAACACAATCAGGAATGTATTAGGCAGATTAACCGACAGTTAGGAATATATTTCCCAGCTGCTGTCAAGTGGAATGAAATTTTCTCCATAAGACAAAACGAAAGGGAAAATGTTTCTAATTATTTCAATCGAGCACTGCAAATAATGGCTGGAAACACTGGGATCACGGACATCAAGACAAATGCACAACATAGAAGAATAGCGGTTAAGGTATTAATGAATGGTTTAAAAGATGAATTAAAAACAAGGGTACAGACCACCAACCCAAACTGGAGAGATATCTCGGTGACTGCACTAAGAGAGGCCGTCATCAATCAGGATCAGAATATCACCAGATACAGAGAGTCACAAAGAGATAAGTTAATGGCAGCAAAAATACAGGCCCAAACCACAAGACCACCCCAACAAAAGCCCCACACCCCTGCGAGAAATCCAGATATGGTAGTCTGTTACCATTGTCATAGAAAGGGACACATTGCAAGAGATTGTAGATCACGAGAAAGACCACACCATAATCATAAAAACCAAGGAACCAGGGAAGCACAGGGGAAACGATTGATGATGATGAGCATCCGAGCGTTTGAGGAGGCATCAAATCAGCCAAGACCCCATTTCACTGACACTTGGAGGAAGCCCAGGATTTGTTACCATTGTAGGAGAGAAGGGCATTATGCCCACAACTGCAACAGCCCACATAAAGTTAGACCCCCTAGACCAAGAAATGAGCAAAATTACAACACACACCATTATAATCAAGAATCACATAGGCAGGAAAGGTGATTGTTAGGAATGGAGGCAAGCCTGAGGTAACGGTTAATGAAGTGGGAGGCCATTCACTGAAGACACGGGAATGACCAGGTTAAACGTTGTAAATGTATTTGTGAAAAATGTTTTTCTCTTTTCTCACTCTCTATCCCCATCTCTGACGATTATTGGTAAGAATTCAAACATTGCATATTCGCTTGGTCCTTGCAGAAGTCTACCAAACCCCAGCATGACCTATCCACCACAATGTATTCTGGCCAGATACAGACAGTGGAATAATGCAAGTGCTGGTGGGGAGGGACTGCTCAAGGAGACCATTAGACACGTAGATACGACAGCCTAATAAGTCTGACAATGTTTTTCTAATACTAACAATGTTTTCTTACAATGTTTAAAAATGCTTTGTTTCTCTTTTCTTATTGATGGTTATTGTCGAGTTATGTAATGTATATATGCACATGAATTGTTCTCTATCTCTTTTGTTTTTTTATTTTCTCTCTCTTCTCACTCATGTTTCCATGATTTAAAGATGCTATGTCACCCCTCAGTTGGACCAATGATAATGCCAGATTTTTGCTCCTTACAGAAAGATCGTCGGTTAGGAAGGAATATTGCATCACCAGAATGATCGTTTTTGAAGACTGAGAGACAACACCTTTGAGAGGACAGCAGAACAAGAAGAACAACAAGACGAGAGAACTTATTATCGTAACGAGTTCTCTCCCCCTCAAACTGATTTTCTTATACCCCATTTACAAATTTCTTCTTTTCTCCTCCTGTAAGATGGACTTGCCCCAAGAGACTGTGATATGGATTTTTCCCGTTAACCATGATGTTGACCAGAGCAGTCTGTTTCGGTGAGAGTACCAGTGAGGTCGAGAAAGGATCCAGAAAGGTCCTGATGACTGAGACGGAGGTGTAAATTTCCAATAGCAACCCAATCACCAAGCAAAGGCGAGTACCGGGCACGATCTAACAACCATGTTATTTGTAAACAACTGTGAAGGAATGTTAGTTCAAAAAGAAAGTTGTATCTGTAGGCTCTGTAACAAAGTAATGCCAATCCAGTTTTAATATCCATATGGACCGGCATCCATTGAGTGACTATCACTCTCTAGTGGGTAACGTGTTGAACCAAACAGATTGTTGGGTATGCTCTCAAGTACCTCAGGGTCACAGCAAATCAGGGCTAGTACCATTTCCTTTAACGTTAGGGGAGGTACTTGAGCTAAGTGGTGGGAGACCGGTGGACCGGAGGTTTAATATCTCCAGCCCTCCTAGTTTGAAGCTCCACCAATACCATGTGGATAGGTCCCTCATATGTTTTAACATCTCCAATCCCAGAAAACCGGGAAATTGGGAAGTGTCATGGAGCAACCTTACCATGACCTTTTCACACAGAGCAGATAGAATGCCTACAGATACAGAGCTCGTACGCCACATAGCCAGTAGAGGAAAATCTTTCCGGTATCGATATACCTTAGGAAATAGGATTACTAGAGTTGGAGAGGTATCACCAGGATACTGTGCACATATCGTACAAACTGATACGTGCATTAGACAGATGGAAGAATTAGGGTCAGGAGATTTCACCTGGAAGGTTTGTAACATGGTCATGTCCTTCTCCGTCCCTTATGTTCTCCCCGATGATGCATATTTCATATGCGGGAGAAAGGCGTACAAGTGGCTTGCCCCAAACTCTGAAGGATTGTGTTATATTGGAAAAGTATTGCCTGAAGTGATGACTGTTACACATGACAAAATGAAGGACATACACCGTGGTGCCCAAGCTCCTTATACTCACACTCATTACGAGCACCGAGTTAAAAGACAACTGTCAGAAAGGTTAGAGCATCCGGCCTCTGATCTTATCCATGAATCCACCGGGATTCAGGTTCTGGTAGCGTTAGATTTCACTCGCACCGCTCGAGGTGTGATGAATTATAGATACATTTCCGCACTCGCCAATTTGTTAGATAATATCACTGAAATGTATGATGACACGTTTAGATACACTGGAAGAGAACTTCAAGCTTACAAAACAGAACTAGTTCAGCATAGGATGATTCTTAATTATCTTACAGCAGTAACAGGCGGATATTGTGTTACATTGGCAACACAGTACGGCATAAAGTGTTGCACGTATATCACAAATAGCACCGAGGATCCGGTAGAGGTCATAGACCAAAAGATGGACGATATTCTGCAATTAAAGTGGGAATTTCGTCGAAAACACAATCTCACCCTTGCTGCTGTAGGTAATGAGCTGACTGGTTGGGTGTCATGGTTGAACCCGCGAAATTGGTTCTCCGGTTTAGGAGACTGGGCTCAAGGAGTCATAATGGATGTTGGAAAGTTTCTCCTATGTATTTTGGGTGTCGTTATATCTATTGGATTGATATTTAGATGCGGGCAGGCTTTGATGAGGTGCAAGCAAAGTACGAAAGTGATGAGCTTAAGGAGTGAGGAAACTGTAATTAACCTGGATTTGATTTATGACCCAATGCTAGAAACCATGACGTAATGATGTAATGAGTATACGGTCCGCCTTTCACCCATTTCTATGTTTTCCTCCGAGGTACAAAGACCCACGTAGACGAAGGATTTGATGAGCCAAGGGGCCGACAACGGAAAGATGGAAAGAAGAAGAGCAGACGACCTGATAAACAAGATTTTGATGGACAATGCCATGGGTACCCCAGTTTCCCTAGGAACTTTAAAACCACGCTAGCCCAACATTTTTTGTAAATCCATGGACGTTGTATGCTTTACTCACGATTTATGAGCAAAAGCACAAAGAAGAAGACTCCAATCAACCGACACCAATCAAGACCTCAATCGACGAACGTACATTACCCTGACATAGAATATCATTGCATTTTTCGTAAGTGTTCTTTATCTTCATCTCTGCAACCCTCAGGCAATAACACACATAGTCGATAGGGAATACAGGCACAGATAGCAGCAACCACATGCCCCCCCCAATTCATGTATCATCAACTAAAATGTGCATCCCCATTGTGTTACAACCACAGCCGAAATGAGCTCGGTAGAGTTTGACAGCCCATCCACAGACCTGTACCACAGGATAAGAAGGAATTCAAATGTATACTTCGCAATACCTCGAAGCTTGATTTACCACACGTACGGCACGATGATACATGACCCTCCAAACATGGACTCATACACACATGCTTCTACTTTCTCACTAGGTCATACTCTCTTCACACCTACTCCATTCTTCTTCCTTTCCCCACCATGGAAATCAATTAACCCCTGACTTACATTTTTCTCCTTAAATATTTTGTGGCAGTTATTATTGACTGCCAAAGGGTGGACTGTCAAAGTCAGAAAAATGTCTCAATGCACGTTGCCATATTTGCACCGCACACTGGTCCGTGCTGCGCATGCGTACGCTCTCCCGTGGAAGCGCATACCCGCAATAGCGTGCACTCGCACGCGCAGTATGCGCATTTACGGTAGAGTTTATGTGATCGTAGCGTGCGACTCATTCGTTACAAAAGTTCACAATTAATGTAGTTTATAGATCATGTTCCCCTCAATAGTTTCTGTAAGTTTGGTTTAGATAGAATGTCCCTGAGCGGAGGAATCCCTCTTTGTATTGCACGAAGGGTCTAACAGGAGTCATACAGCAGTGTTTGATACCCATCGGAAGAGTATTTAATTAGCAATATTCCGGTGTTGGTTTGGAGCGTATTAATCGCTCGTGCGAATAGTTATGGACATAAGAAGTTTATGTCCATTTCTATGATTTACACATACTCAGGTATGCGGCGGGAAACCCAGTTCCCCACCCACCTGAGCTGTTGGAAATCAGCACAGCCCACCTGTATGAATCAACCTATGACCTTTGGTTACAGTACAGGGCCGAATTCCTGTGTCCAATAAACTGTAGGATTGTAGGGACTAGGAGATTGCATTGTGTGTGGGGCATAAATAGGCAGACCGACCACATCCAGCTCTCACTCTCTCATCAACGGTTATCTGCTGATAATCGGGAGCTGGATATCGAGGCGCAGGCGATCATACCCTTTGTGCGTAAGTTCTCTCCGTAATCATTGTCTTTCTGTGAGCCAATTTCTCTCTCTCCCTCTGTGTCTATTTCTCTCTCTCTATTTTCTCTTTTCTCTCATATCTCCCCTAGACTAAACTTTATTGTATTGTATTGTATTGTATTAGATCAGGATAGTATTGTAGTTTATCCCTTAGTTAGGTGTTTGGTTAGGAAGTCTTTGTTATATTGTAGTGTATCATTTGTACTGTGTTACTCTTTTACAAGTATACTAGATATAATACAGATAATAGGCTTTGGAACCCTAAACAAGTATCTGTGTATTTTCTATAGTGTTAAGTGTTCACTTGAGCGTCGGTGACGCTCAATCAGCTTTGTAGTTAGTCAGGTTACACAAGGTTGCACTTACACCCTGTATTCACATTAAGATATATAGCGCATTACATTGTTAAAAGGTTTAAATATAAAGGTATTGTGCTGTGAGCGCCTGCACCGCTGGTGACCTCCTCGTGGTCTCGAGCGTACGCTACGCTACAGCGAATCATTCCCCTAGACATAACCAATAACGTGTCCTGTGATCACTGGGCCGTGAGCGAACGTGACGCTTGAGCGTCTCGCCTACGGCTGAGCGATCGCTACGCAGATAGCGTACCATTACGGTACTTCTTAAGTAAACAGCGTACAGTGTTCTTAGCTTCATAAGGGTTGTTTATACGACAAAGGAATTTAGCATTGTCAAAGGGTTTATGACTTGCAGTGTCTCTACCCCTCTCCATCTCATTTCCTGAGGCAGGACCAGAACATTTTTATCTGGGATCATTCACATCTCCTCAACCAGGGGCAATTATATTCTTAATATTTCCAAATAAATTTTGTTTTATCTGCTGACTAATCAACCTAGTGTTATTCATTCTAGTTATTTAACTACCATTAATGAGTGCGCCCACACAAGAGCCTTCTTCTTTCTCCCTTTTGTTTATGCATATGTCACTGGCTCTGGGCGCACCCCCAAACTGGACATTATATTAAAGATTTTACTTGAAAATTGTCCAAATTTGGTTTTTCTGTAATCAAAAACTATTTTCAGACCGGTGCCGGGTCGCCCCCTTTGTGTAAGGTGATAAAGGCACCAGCCAATCAGTTCCAATATGTAAATTAACAGTTAGGATCTGATTGGCTGGTGCATTATCACCTTGCACATATCACTGGTTTATCACTTCCTTATGCCTTCTCCAGGTTAATACATCTGCCCCATAGTACACTAATAATCGCTCCCCCCCTGCTATGACCCCCCTGGTACCGCTGAGGTAATCTGGAGTCACACTGGGGGAGCTGCGCATACCTTTCAGTCAGCATCTGTGTCCACTGCAGAGGGAAAATGGCGCTGGTGAGCTGCTGGATCCGCTCATAGTGAAGCCCTGCCCCTTCAATGGTGCGCAGTCTTCCCGCTTTTTTTTATACTGGCTGAGGTAATTTGTGCTTAAAATGGAAAGAGAACCATTTTAAGGCTTTGTTTGCCAGTGTGGGTACTGTGTACGGTGTACTGAGACGCAGTTGTGTACCGAGTCTAGAGACGCAATCCTCCGCGGATAGAAGCCGTGTGTCTCCGTACCCTCATGCCGCCATAATGGCCGGCGACCCGCTAACCGTGACGCCGGCTTAGTTCTCACCACTCTTCTTTCTTCTGGCTCTGTTAGGGGTGGCGGCGTGCTGCGGGAATTTTACACTCGCCGTTGTGGGGCTTGCGAATAGTTCCCTCAGGAGCTAGTGTCCTGTCAGCGGTGAACGGGACCATTAACCCTTCAAGAGGTTGAGCCGTTTCCCCTAAGTCCCACAAAGCAGGCAGGCTGGTGCCATCCATCCCTGCCTGAAAATAACAAACAGAAAAATAAATGCAGAAAACTCTTCAGGAGCTTCCATAAGCGTAACCGGCTCCTCCGGGAACATTTTCTAAACTGATTCTGGTAGGAGGGGCATAAAGGAGGAGCCAGCCCACACAATCAAATTCTTAAAGTGCCCATGGCTCCTAGTGGACCCGTCTATACCCCATGGTACTAAATGGATCCCCAGTATCCTCTAGGACGTAAGAGAAATGCTGGCTGATTTATTTTGACACAGCAATTTAGATTTAAATTTGAACATACCACACCCAAATCTAACTCTCTCTGCACATGTTACATCTGCCCCACCTGCACTGCACATGGGGGGTAATTCAGATCTGATCATGGACGTGCTAAATTTAGCACATCTTTGATCATTTACGCCCAGCACAAGGCCAGTCCGCCCTGCATGTCAGGCCCTACCCCCCTTCCCCCCCACACAGGTAAAAAAGCATTGCACGGCGATGGTGAGTAGCTCACGGCGATGGTGAGTAGCTGGCAGGCCGCTACTCGCCACGTCCCGGGTTGCGTCCGCACCCCAATGGTCCGGACACGTCCTAACGCCCTTGGCACGCCTCCTCCCTCCCCGCAACCGTCTCTGCCTGCCAATCAGGCAGAGGAGATTGCAGCCCTGAGATGCTTTTAGTATCCCAAAGGGCCCCCAGCGGCCGCAGCGCGTGCGCACTTCAAAAGAAGATTCAGAGCGATCCATTCTGAATTAGCCTCCTGGTTTTGCCCATTAGAGAAAAATGTAGCTGTTTGCGATCAGGTTTGAATTAGGCCCAATATGTGTTCCTGTTGTATCCCTGTTGTAGTAGATTTAATGTACCTCATGTCTATCTGTGCCAGAGTTGCCGACTTTCTGGCTGCCCTCTCCGGGAGAGGGCAGCCAGCTCCACACAGCAGGGGGCACAGAGGGCGGGCGTGATGGGGGCATGGCTATGTAGCAGAGGCTGCACAGGGGCATGGAGCTTGCGGTCGCGTTACTGTGGCCAGGCCCCTGCTATACAGAGCCGATATTACAGGCACTGTACACCGGGGGGCGGGGCTACAATGATGCGATTCAGCAGGAATCGTGTCATCGGGTCCCCTTGGACTGCCCACTTGTGCTCTGCAAGTGGGCGGCCAAGGGGGAGAGGAGTTGCAGCACTGCGGGAGACTTGCCACCTTTCCGGCAAGCGGGGAGGGGCACTCGATTTTCGGGAGCCTCTCGGCCATTCCGGGAGGGTAGGCAAGTATGATCTGTGCCCTTGGAGTACGTAATATTTTATTTTTCCAATGAGTTATAACTTGACCACTGAAATTCCATGTATTCTGCAGTCTTAGAATAAAATATTTAGAAAAAAAAAAAAACTCAAAACATTTCCTATACTTAATTTTGTATGGTGGTCTTGCACAGGCACTTTGTATGGTAGTCTCAAATATATACTGTGTTTTTTTGTGGTGATTACACAACTCCACTCTATATTGTTTGGCAGTCTAAAAAACTCACATTGTATCGGTGGTCTTAGACATGTACTTTGAATGTTTCGGGTATGCATTACCATTGCTAGGGATCCCGGAGGTCAGCATACCCGCCGCGCGATCCCGGCGGCGGAATGCTGACGGGGGGCGAGCACAACAAGCCCCTTGCAGGCTCGCTGCACTCGCCATGCTGCAGGCTCGGTGGCGAGCTACCCTCGCCACAGGTTCTATTCCCACTCTATGGGTGTCGCGGACACTTACCCCTGTGGGAATAGTACCTGCTAGTCGGCATGCCGACTGTCGAGCGTTAGAGGGGGGTGGGATGTAGCCGTCAGTAATGTGACACATAACTACATCCCCTTTGAATTGTATGGTGGACTCAAACATGCATTCTTAAAAATGCACTTTGTATTGCATTGTGGCCTCACAACTGCTTTCTGTATTGTATATCATCCCTTTGTACAAGACGCATGCCCAGTAGCGTACACCTCTGACTTAGGCCTATAGAGCATACTTACCTACTCTCCTGGAATGTCCGGGAGGCTCTTGAAAATCGGGTGGTACTCCTACCCACCCGGAAAAGTTGGCAAGTCTCCCGACTGGCAGCAGGACCCCCACATCCACTAGGGAAACACTGAAGTGGGGATGCCGATGACGCGATTTGCGTCATCGTGACCCCATTCCCTGCACCACTATGCCGGTAATCTCGCTCTCCAGGATCGCATGGCCGCGCTTCGGGAGGTGGTAAGTGGGTCCTGCTTGCGGGACCCGGTCTTTATCGCGATCCGGCACGGTCAGTGGGAGGCGGGCCGCGCGTGCTGGCGGTGGACAGGCGATCCCACTAGATCACCAGGGCATGGGCGCAGGTCAGGTTTTCTCTCTAAACCAATTCTTATATCGCCCACAGTACCCGGTGGTTTTGCCAGCAGAGGGGATAAGGCTTAGACCTGAAGCCCCTCCCCCAGCCCCAGGGTGCAATTTCTAGCAAGTGTTCCCGCCCTGGAGCTGCATATCTGTCTTTTCCTCACTCCCTGTCATTATTCCTCAGCTCACTGTTCCTGGGACTGCTTGGCCAAATCCTCTTATGTAAAGCCGCCTGGTTGTCAGCGCTGTGCCTTTACATGACACTTAAGTATTCTACCTGCCTTTTTAGACAGTGATAGTTAAGAAAGAGTGCATTTAGGCCCTCATTCCGAGTTGTTCGCTCGCAAGCTGCTTTTAGCAGCATTGCACACGCTAAGCCGCCGCCTACTGGGAGTGAATCTTAGCTTAGCAAAATTGCGAACGAAAGATTCTCAAAATTGCGAATAGAAATTTCTAAGCAGTTTCTGAGTAGCTCGAGACTTACTCTGCCACTGCGATCAGTTCAGTCAGTTTCGTTCCTGGTTTGACGTCACAAACACACCCAGCGTTCGCCCAGACACTCCCTCGTTTCTCCAGCCACTCCCGCGTTTTTCCCAGAAACGGCAGCGTTTTTTCACACACTCCCAGAAAATGTCCGGTTTCCGCCCAGAAACACCCACTTCCTGTCAATCACACAGCGATCACCAGAACGAAGAAAAAACCTCGTAATGCCGTGAGTAAAATACCAAACTTCTTAGCAAATTTACTTAGCGCAGTCGCAGTGCGAACATTGCGCATGCGCAAATAGCGGAAAATCGCTGCGATGCGCAGAAAATTACCGAGCGAACAACTCGGAATGAGGGCCTTAGTCAGGGTTTTATAGTACAATTACCCTGTGATATGCATCCAGTTATTACTGTGTACTGTTATATCTATTGTTATATAGCTGTGTAAGCTAGTCCAGTGCAGTATTATTGTCAGTAATAACTAGAGATGAGCGGGTTCGGTTCCTCGGAATCCGAACCCGCCCGAACTTCAGCTTTTTTTACACGGATCCGAGCGACTCGGATCTTCCCGCCTTGCTCGGTTAACCCGAGCGCGCCCGAACGTCATCATGACGCTGTCGGATTCTCGCGAGGCTCGGATTCTATCGCGAGACTCGGATTCTATATAAGGAGCCGCGCGTCGCCGCCATTTTCACACGTGCATTGAGATTGATAGGGAGAGGACGTGGCTGGCGTCCTCTCCATTTAGATTAGAAGAGAGAGAGTGAGATTGAGACAGAGACACTTGATTTACTGGAGCTTAGGAGTACTAGAGAGTGCAGAGTTTACTAGTGACTGACCACTGACCAGTGACCACCAGTGCAGTTTTATTTAATATAATCCGTTCTCTGCCTGAAAAAAACGATACACAGTGACTCAGTCACATACCATATCTGTGCTCAGCCCAGTGTGCTGCATCATCTATGTATAATATCTGACTGTGCTCACACAGCTTAATTGTGGGGGAGACTGGGGAGCAGTTATAGGTTATAGCAGGAGCCAGGAGTACATATTATTAAAATTAAACAGTGCACACTTTTGCTGCAGGAGTGCCACTGCCAGTGTGACTGACCAGTGACCTGACCACACTGACCACCAGTATAGTATACTATATTGTGATTGCCTGAAAAAGTTAAACACTCGTCGTGTGACTTGTGTGGTGTTTTTTTATTCTATAAAAAACTCATTCTGCTGACAGACAGTGTCCAGCAGGTCCGTCATTATATAATATATACCTGTCCGGCTGCAGTAGTGATATATATATATTTTTTATATCATTATTATTCATCCAGTCGCAGCAGACACAGTACGGTAGTTCACGGCTGTAGCTACCTCTGTGTCGGCACTCGGCAGTCCATCCATAATTGTATACCACCTACCCGTGGTTTTTTTTTTCTTTCTTCTTTATACATACTACATCTCATTATCATCCAGTCTATATTAGCAGCAGACACAGTACAGTACGGTAGTCCACGGCTGTAGCTACCTCTGTGTCGGCACTCGGCAGTCCATCCATAATTGTATACCACCTACCCGTGGTTTTTTTCTTCTTTATACATACTACATCTCATTATCATCCAGTCTATATTAGCAGCAGACACAGTACAGTACGGTAGTCCACGGCTGTAGCTACCTCTGTGTCGGCACTCGGCAGTCCGTCCATAATTGTATACCACCTACCCGTGGTTTTTTTTCCCTTCTTTATACATACTACATCTCATTATCATCCAGTCTATATTAGCAGCAGACACAGTACAGTACGGTAGTCCACGGCTGTAGCTACCTCTGTGTCGGCACTCGGCAGTCCATCCATAATTGTATACCACCTACCCGTGGTTTTTTTTTCTTCTTTATACATACTACATCTCATTATCATCCAGTCTATATTAGCAGCAGACACAGTACAGTACGGTAGTCCACGGCTGTAGCTACCTCTGTGTCGGCACTCGGCAGTCCATCCATAATTGTATACCACCTACCCGTGGTTTTTTTTTCTTTCTTCTTTATACATACTACATCTCATTATCATCCAGTCTATATTAGCAGCAGACACAGTACAGTACGGTAGTCCACGGCTGTAGCTACCTCTGTGTCGGCACTCGGCAGTCCGTCCATAATTGTATACCACCTACCCGTGGTTTTTTTTTTCTTCTTTATACATACTACATCTCATTATCATCCAGTCTATATTAGCAGCAGACACAGTACAGTACGGTAGTCCACGGCTGTAGCTACCTCTGTGTCGGCACTCGGCAGTCCATCCATAATTGTATACCACCTACCCGTGGTTTTTTTTTCTTTCTTCTTTATACATACTACATCTCATTATCATCCAGTCTATATTAGCAGCAGACACAGTACAGTACGGTAGTCCACAGCTGTAGCTACCTCTGTGTCGGCACTCGGCAGTCCGTCCATAATTGTATACCACCTACCCGTGGTTTTTTTCTTCTTCTTTATACATACTACATCTCATTATCATCCAGTCTATATTAGCAGCAGACACAGTACAGTACGGTAGTCCACGGCTGTAGCTACCTCTGTGTCGGCACTCGGCAGTCCATCCATAATTGTATACCACCTACCCGTGGTTTTTTTTTTCTTCTTTATACATACTACATCTCATTATCATCCAGTCTATATTAGCAGCAGACACAGTACAGTACGGTAGTCCACGGCTGTAGCTACCTCTGTGTCGGCACTCGGCAGTCCATCCATAATTGTATACCACCTACCCGTGGTTTTTTTTTCTTCTTTATACATACTACATCTCATTATCATCCAGTCTATATTAGCAGCAGACACAGTACAGTACGGTAGTCCACGACTGTAGCTACCTCTGTGTCGGCACTCGGCTGTCCGTCCATAATTGTATACCACCTACCAGTGTTTTTTTTTTCTTTCTTCTTTATACATACTACATCTCATTATCATCCAGTCTATATTAGCAGCAGACACAGTACAGTACGGTAGTCCACGGCTGTAGCTACCTCTGTGTCGGCACTCGGCAGTCCATCCATAATTGTATACCACCTACCCGTGGTTTTTTTTTCTTCTTTATACATACTACATCTCATTATCATCCAGTCTATATTAGCAGCAGACACAGTACAGTACGGTAGTCCACGGCTGTAGCTACCTCTGTGTCGGCACTCGGCAGTCCGTCCATAATTGTATACCACCTACCCGTGGTTTTTTTTTTCTTCTTTATACATACTACATCTCATTATCATCCAGTCTATATTAGCAGCAGACACAGTACAGTACGGTAGTCCACGGCTGTAGCTACCTCTGTGTCGGCACTCGGCAGTCCATCCATAATTGTATACCACCTACCCGTGGTTTTATTTTTCTTCTTTATACATACTACATCTCATTATCATCCAGTCTATATTAGCAGCAGACACAGTACAGTACGGTAGTCCACGGCTGTAGCTACCTCTGTGTCGGCACTCGGCAGTCCATCCATAATTGTATACCACCTACCCGTGGTTTTTTTTTCTTTCTTCTTTATACATACTACATCTCATTATCATCCAGTCTATATTAGCAGCAGACACAGTACAGTACGGTAGTCCACGGCTGTAGCTACCTCTGTGTCGGCACTCGGCAGTCCGTCCATAATTGTATACCACCTACCCGTGGTTTTTTTTTTCTTCTTTATACATACTACATCTCATTATCATCCAGTCTATATTAGCAGCAGACACAGTACAGTACGGTAGTCCACGGCTGTAGCTACCTCTGTGTCGGCACTCGGCAGTCCATCCATAATTGTATACCACCTACCCGTGGTTTTTTTTTTCTTCTTTATACATACTACATCTCATTATCATCCAGTCTATATTAGCAGCAGACACAGTACAGTACGGTAGTCCACGGCTGTAGCTACCTCTGTGTCGGCACTCGGCAGTCCATCCATAATTGTATACCACCTACCCGTGGTTTTTTTTTTCTTTCTTCTTTATACATACTACATCTCATTATCATCCAGTCTATATTAGCAGCAGACACAGTACAGTACGGTAGTCCACGGCTGTAGCTACCTCTGTGTCGGCACTCGGCAGTCCGTCCATAATTGTATACCACCTACCAGTGTTTTTTTTTCTTCTTTATACATACTACATCTCATTATCATCCAGTCTATATTAGCAGCAGACACAGTACAGTACGGTAGTCCACGGCTGTAGCTACCTCTGTGTCGGCACTCGGCAGTCCATCCATAATTGTATACCACCTACCCGTGGTTTTTTTCTTCTTCTTTATACATACTACATCTAATTATCATCCAGTCTATATTAGCAGCAGACACAGTACAGTACGGTAGTCCACGGCTGTAGCTACCTCTGTGTCGGCACTCGGCAGTCCATCCATAATTGTATACCACCTACCCGTGGTTTTTTTTTCCTTCTTTATACATACTACATCTCATTATCATCCAGTCTATATTAGCAGCAGACACAGTACAGTACGGTAGTCCACGGCTGTAGCTACCTCTGTGTCGGCACTCGGCAGTCCGTCCATAATTGTATACCACCTACCCGTGTTTTTTTTTTTCTTCTTTATACATACTACATCTCATTATCATCCAGTCTATATTAGCAGCAGACACAGTACAGTACGGTAGTCCACGGCTGTAGCTACCTCTGTGTCGGCACTCGGCAGTCCATCCATAATTGTATACCACCTACCCGTGGTTTTTTTCTTCTTCTTTATACATACTACATCTCATTATCATCCAGTCTATATTAGCAGCAGACACAGTACAGTACGGTAGTCCACGGCTGTAGCTACCTCTGTGTCGGCACTCGGCAGTCCATCCATAATTGTATACCACCTACCCGTGGTTTTTTTCTTCTTCTTTATACATACTACATCTAATTATCATCCAGTCTATATTAGCAGCAGACACAGTACAGTACGGTAGTCCATGGCTGTAGCTACCTCTGTGTCGGCACTCGGCAGTCCATCCATAATTGTATACCACCTACCCGTGGTTTTTTTTTTCTTCTTTATACATACTACATCTCATTATCATCCAGTCTATATTAGCAGCAGACACAGTACAGTACGGTAGTCCACGGCTGTAGCTACCTCTGTGTCGGCACTCGGCAGTCCATCCATAATTGTATACCACCTACCCGTGGTTTTTTTTTCTTTCTTCTTTATACATACTACATCTCATTATCATCCAGTCTATATTAGCAGCAGACACAGTACAGTACGGTAGTCCACGGCTGTAGCTACCTCTGTGTCGGCACTCGGCAGTCCGTCCATAATTGTATACCACCTACCCGTGGTTTTTTTTTTCTTCTTTATACATACTACATCTCATTATCATCCAGTCTATATTAGCAGCAGACACAGTACAGTACGGTAGTCCACGGCTGTAGCTACCTCTGTGTCGGCACTCGGCAGTCCATCCATAATTGTATACCACCTACCCGTGTTTTTTTTTTTCTTCTTTATACATACTACATCTCATTATCATCCAGTCTATATTAGCAGCAGACACAGTACAGTACGGTAGTCCACGGCTGTAGCTACCTCTGTGTCGGCACTCGGCAGTCCATCCATAATTGTATACCACCTACCCGTGGTTTTTTTTTCTTTCTTCTTTATACATACTACATCTCATTATCATCCAGTCTATATTAGCAGCAGACACAGTACAGTACGGTAGTCCACGGCTGTAGCTACCTCTGTGTCGGCACTCGGCAGTCCGTCCATAATTGTATACCACCTACCAGTGTTTTTTTTTCTTCTTTATACATACTACATCTCATTATCATCCAGTCTATATTAGCAGCAGACACAGTACAGTACGGTAGTCCACGGCTGTAGCTACCTCTGTGTCGGCACTCGGCAGTCCATCCATAATTGTATACCACCTACCCGTGGTTTTTTTCTTCTTCTTTATACATACTACATCTAATTATCATCCAGTCTATATTAGCAGCAGACACAGTACAGTACGGTAGTCCACGGCTGTAGCTACCTCTGTGTCGGCACTCGGCAGTCCATCCATAATTGTATACCACCTACCCGTGGTTTTTTTTTCCTTCTTTATACATACTACATCTCATTATCATCCAGTCTATATTAGCAGCAGACACAGTACAGTACGGTAGTCCACGACTGTAGCTACCTCTGTGTCGGCACTCGGCTGTCCGTCCATAATTGTATACCACCTACCAGTGTTTTTTTTTTCTTTCTTCTTTATACATACTACATCTCATTATCATCCAGTCTATATTAGCAGCAGACACAGTACAGTACGGTAGTCCACGGCTGTAGCTACCTCTGTGTCGGCACTCGGCAGTCCATCCATAATTGTATACCACCTACCCGTGGTTTTTTTTTCTTCTTTATACATACTACATCTCATTATCATCCAGTCTATATTAGCAGCAGACACAGTACAGTACGGTAGTCCACGGCTGTAGCTACCTCTGTGTCGGCACTCGGCAGTCCGTCCATAATTGTATACCACCTACCCGTGGTTTTTTTTTTCTTCTTTATACATACTACATCTCATTATCATCCAGTCTATATTAGCAGCAGACACAGTACAGTACGGTAGTCCACGGCTGTAGCTACCTCTGTGTCGGCACTCGGCAGTCCATCCATAATTGTATACCACCTACCCGTGGTTTTATTTTTCTTCTTTATACATACTACATCTCATTATCATCCAGTCTATATTAGCAGCAGACACAGTACAGTACGGTAGTCCACGGCTGTAGCTACCTCTGTGTCGGCACTCGGCAGTCCATCCATAATTGTATACCACCTACCCGTGGTTTTTTTTTCTTTCTTCTTTATACATACTACATCTCATTATCATCCAGTCTATATTAGCAGCAGACACAGTACAGTACGGTAGTCCACGGCTGTAGCTACCTCTGTGTCGGCACTCGGCAGTCCGTCCATAATTGTATACCACCTACCCGTGGTTTTTTTTTTCTTCTTTATACATACTACATCTCATTATCATCCAGTCTATATTAGCAGCAGACACAGTACAGTACGGTAGTCCACGGCTGTAGCTACCTCTGTGTCGGCACTCGGCAGTCCATCCATAATTGTATACCACCTACCCGTGGTTTTTTTTTTCTTCTTTATACATACTACATCTCATTATCATCCAGTCTATATTAGCAGCAGACACAGTACAGTACGGTAGTCCACGGCTGTAGCTACCTCTGTGTCGGCACTCGGCAGTCCATCCATAATTGTATACCACCTACCCGTGGTTTTTTTTTCTTTCTTCTTTATACATACTACATCTCATTATCATCCAGTCTATATTAGCAGCAGACACAGTACAGTACGGTAGTCCACGGCTGTAGCTACCTCTGTGTCGGCACTCGGCAGTCCGTCCATAATTGTATACCACCTACCAGTGTTTTTTTTTCTTCTTTATACATACTACATCTCATTATCATCCAGTCTATATTAGCAGCAGACACAGTACAGTACGGTAGTCCACGGCTGTAGCTACCTCTGTGTCGGCACTCGGCAGTCCATCCATAATTGTATACCACCTACCCGTGGTTTTTTTCTTCTTCTTTATACATACTACATCTAATTATCATCCAGTCTATATTAGCAGCAGACACAGTACAGTACGGTAGTCCACGGCTGTAGCTACCTCTGTGTCGGCACTCGGCAGTCCATCCATAATTGTATACCACCTACCCGTGGTTTTTTTTTCCTTCTTTATACATACTACATCTCATTATCATCCAGTCTATATTAGCAGCAGACACAGTACAGTACGGTAGTCCACGGCTGTAG
Organism: Pseudophryne corroboree; assembly: GCF_028390025.1. Classification (NCBI taxonomy): domain Eukaryota; kingdom Metazoa; phylum Chordata; class Amphibia; order Anura; family Myobatrachidae; genus Pseudophryne; species Pseudophryne corroboree. The sequence continues at coordinate 99,343,336 of NC_086453.1, read as the reverse complement.
CTACCTCTGTGTCGGCACTCGGCAGTCCGTCCATAATTGTATACCACCTACCCGTGTTTTTTTTTTTCTTCTTTATACATACTACATCTCATTATCATCCAGTCTATATTAGCAGCAGACACAGTACAGTACGGTAGTCCACGGCTGTAGCTACCTCTGTGTCGGCACTCGGCAGTCCATCCATAATTGTATACCACCTACCCGTGGTTTTTTTCTTCTTCTTTATACATACTACATCTCATTATCATCCAGTCTATATTAGCAGCAGACACAGTACAGTACGGTAGTCCACGGCTGTAGCTACCTCTGTGTCGGCACTCGGCAGTCCATCCATAATTGTATACCACCTACCCGTGGTTTTTTTCTTCTTCTTTATACATACTACATCTAATTATCATCCAGTCTATATTAGCAGCAGACACAGTACAGTACGGTAGTCCATGGCTGTAGCTACCTCTGTGTCGGCACTCGGCAGTCCATCCATAATTGTATACCACCTACCCGTGGTTTTTTTTTTCTTCTTTATACATACTACATCTCATTATCATCCAGTCTATATTAGCAGCAGACACAGTACAGTACGGTAGTCCACGGCTGTAGCTACCTCTGTGTCGGCACTCGGCAGTCCATCCATAATTGTATACCACCTACCCGTGGTTTTTTTTTCTTTCTTCTTTATACATACTACATCTCATTATCATCCAGTCTATATTAGCAGCAGACACAGTACAGTACGGTAGTCCACGGCTGTAGCTACCTCTGTGTCGGCACTCGGCAGTCCGTCCATAATTGTATACCACCTACCCGTGGTTTTTTTTTTCTTCTTTATACATACTACATCTCATTATCATCCAGTCTATATTAGCAGCAGACACAGTACAGTACGGTAGTCCACGGCTGTAGCTACCTCTGTGTCGGCACTCGGCAGTCCATCCATAATTGTATACCACCTACCCGTGTTTTTTTTTTTCTTCTTTATACATACTACATCTCATTATCATCCAGTCTATATTAGCAGCAGACACAGTACAGTACGGTAGTCCACGGCTGTAGCTACCTCTGTGTCGGCACTCGGCAGTCCATCCATAATTGTATACCACCTACCCGTGGTTTTTTTTTCTTTCTTCTTTATACATACTACATCTCATTATCATCCAGTCTATATTAGCAGCAGACACAGTACAGTACGGTAGTCCACGGCTGTAGCTACCTCTGTGTCGGCACTCGGCAGTCCGTCCATAATTGTATACCACCTACCAGTGTTTTTTTTTCTTCTTTATACATACTACATCTCATTATCATCCAGTCTATATTAGCAGCAGACACAGTACAGTACGGTAGTCCACGGCTGTAGCTACCTCTGTGTCGGCACTCGGCAGTCCATCCATAATTGTATACCACCTACCCGTGGTTTTTTTCTTCTTCTTTATACATACTACATCTAATTATCATCCAGTCTATATTAGCAGCAGACACAGTACAGTACGGTAGTCCACGGCTGTAGCTACCTCTGTGTCGGCACTCGGCAGTCCATCCATAATTGTATACCACCTACCCGTGGTTTTTTTTTCCTTCTTTATACATACTACATCTCATTATCATCCAGTCTATATTAGCAGCAGACACAGTACAGTACGGTAGTCCACGGCTGTAGCTACCTCTGTGTCGGCACTCGGCAGTCCGTCCATAATTGTATACCACCTACCCGTGTTTTTTTTTTTCTTCTTTATACATACTACATCTCATTATCATCCAGTCTATATTAGCAGCAGACACAGTACAGTACGGTAGTCCACGGCTGTAGCTACCTCTGTGTCGGCACTCGGCAGTCCGTCCATAATTGTATACCACCTACCCGTGGTTTTTTTTTTCTTCTTTATACATACTACATCTCATTATCATCCAGTCTATATTAGCAGCAGACACAGTACAGTACGGTAGTCCACGGCTGTAGCTACCTCTGTGTCGGCACTCGGCAGTCCATCCATAATTGTATACCACCTACCCGTGGTTTTTTTTTCTTCTTTATACATACTACATCTCATTATCATCCAGTCTATATTAGCAGCAGACACAGTACAGTACGGTAGTCCATGACTGTAGCTACCTCTGTGTCGGCACTCGGCAGTCCGTCCATAATTGTATACCACCTACCCGTGGTTTTTTTTTTTCTTCTTTATACATACTACATCTCATTATCATCCAGTCTATATTAGCAGCAGACACAGTACGGTAGTCCACGGCTGTAGCTACCTCTGTGTCGGCACTCGGCAGTCCGTCCATAATTGTATACCACCTACCCGTGGTTTTTTTTTCTTTCTTCTTTATACATACATACTACATCTCATTATCAACCAGTCTATATTAGCAGCAGACACAGTACAGTACGGTAGTCCACGGCTGTAGCTACCTCTGTGTCGGCACTCGGCAGTCCATCCATAATTGTATACCACCTACCCGTGGTTTTTTTTCTTTCTTCTTTATACATACTACATCTCATTATCATCCAGTCTATATTAGCAGCAGACACAGTACAGTACGGTAGTCCACGGCTGTAGCTACCTCTGTGTCGGCACTCGGCAGTCCGTCCATAATTGTATACCACCGACCCGTGGTTTTTTTTCTTTCTTCTTTATACATACATACTACATCTCTTTATCAACCAGTCTATATTAGCAGCAGACACAGTACGGTAGTCCACGGCTGTAGCTACCTCTGTGTCGGCACTCGGCAGTCCGTCCATAATTGTATACCACCTACCCATGGTTTTTTTTTTCTTTCTTCTTTATACATACATACTACATCTCTTTATCAACCAGTCTATATTAGCAGCAGACACAGTACAGTACGGTAGTCCACGGCTGTAGCTACCTCTGTGTCGGCACTCGGCAGTCCATCCATAATTGTATACTAGTATCCATCCATCTCCATTGTTTACCTGAGGTGCCTTTTAGTTGTGCCTATTAAAATATGGAGAACAAAAATGTTGAGGTTCCAAAATTAGGGAAAGATCAAGATCCACTTCCACCTCGTGCTGAAGCTGCTGCCACTAGTCATGGCCGAGACGATGAAATGCCAGCAACGTCGTCTGCCAAGGCCGATGCCCAATGTCATAGTACAGAGCATGTCAAATCCAAAACACCAAATATCAGTATAAAAAAGGACTCCAAAACCTAAAATAAAATTGTCGGAGGAGAAGCGTAGACTTGCCAATATGCCATTTACCACACGGAGTGGCAAGGAACGGCTGAGGCCCTGGCCTATGTTCATGGCTAGTGGTTCAGCTTCACATGAGGATGGAAGCACTCAGCCTCTCGCTAGAAAAATGAAAAGACTCAAGCTGGAAAAAGCACAGCAAAGAACTGTGCGTTCTTCGAAATCCCAAATCCACAAGGAGAGTCCAATTGTGTCAGTTGCGATGCCTGACCTTCCCAACACTGGACGTGAAGAGCATGCGCCTTCCACCATTTGCACGCCCCCTGCAAGTGCTGGAAGGAGCACCCGCAGTCCAGTTCCTGATAGTCAGATTGAAGATGTCAGTGTTGAAGTACACCAGGATGAGGAGGATATGGGTGTTGCTGGCGCTGGGGAGGAAATTGACCAGGAGGATTCTGATGGTGAGGTGGTTTGTTTAAGTCAGGCACCCAGGGAGACACCTGTTGTCCGTGGGAGGAATATGGCCGTTGACATGCCTGGTGAAAATACCAAAAAAATCAGCTCTTCGGTGTGGAAGTATTTCACCAGAAATGCGGACAACATTTGTCAAGCCGTGTGTTGCCTTTGTCAAGCTGTAATAAGTAGGGGTAAGGACGTTAACCACCTCGGAACATCCTCCCTTATACGTCACCTGCAGCGCATTCATAATAAGTCAGTGACAAGTTCAAAAACTTTGGGCGACAGCGGAAGCAGTCCACTGACCAGTAAATCCCTTCCTCTTGTAACCAAGCTCACGCAAACCACCCCACCAACTCCCTCAGTGTCAATTTCCTCCTTCCCCAGGAATGCCAATAGTCCTGCATGCCATGTCACTGGCAATTCTGACGAGTCCTCTCCTGCCTGGGATTCCTCCGATGCATCCTTGCGTGTAACGCCTACTGCTGCTGGCGCTGCTGTTGTTGCTGCTGGGAGTCGATGGTCATCCCAGAGGGGAAGTCGTAAGCCCACTTTTACTACTTCCACCAAGCAATTGACTGTCCAACAGTCCTTTGCGAGGAAGATGAAATATCACAGCAGTCATCCTGCTGCAAAGCGGATAACTGAGGCCTTGACAACTATGTTGGTGTTAGACGTGCGTCCGGTATCCGCCGTTAGTTCACAGGGAACTAGACAATTTATTGAGGCAGTGTGCCCCCGTTACCAAATACCATCTAGGTTCCACTTCTCTAGGCAGGCGATACCGAGAATGTACACGGACGTCAGAAAAAGACTCACCAGTGTCCTAAAAAATGCAGTTGTACCCAATGTCCACTTAACCACGGACATGTGGACAAGTGGAGCAGGGCAGGGTCAGGACTATATGACTGTGACAGCCCACTGGGTAGATGTATGGACTCCCGCCGCAAGAACAGCAGCGGCGGCACCAGTAGCAGCATCTCGCAAACGCCAACTCTTTCCTAGGCAGGCTACGCTTTGTATCACCGGTTTCCAGAATACGCACACAGCTGAAAACCTCTTACGGCAACTGAGGAAGATCATCGCGGAATGGCTTACCCCAATTGGACTCTCCTGTGGATTTGTGGCATCGGACAACGCCAGCAATATTGTGTGTGCATTAAATATGGGCAAATTCCAGCACGTCCCATGTTTTGCACATACCTTGAATTTGGTGGTGCAGAATTTTTAAAAAAACGACAGGGGCGTGCAAGAGATGCTGTCGGTGGCCAGAAGAATTGCGGGACACTTTCGGCGTACAGGCACCACGTACAGAAGACTGGAGCACCACCAAAAACTACTGAACCTGTCCTGCCATCATCTGAAGCAAGAAGTGGTAACGAGGTGGAATTCAACCCTCTATATGCTTCAGAGGTTGGAGGAGCAGCAAAAGGCCATTCAAGCCTATACAATTGAGCACGATATAGGAGGTGGAATGCACCTGTCTCAAGCGCAGTGGAGAATGATTTCAACGTTGTGCAAGGTTCTGATGCCCTTTGAACTTGCCACACGTGAAGTCAGTTCAGACACTGCCAGCCTGAGTCAGGTCATTCCCCTCATCAGGCTTTTGCAGAAGAAGCTGGAGACATTGAAGGAGGAGCTAACACGGAGTGATTCCGCTAGGCATGTGGGACTTGTGGATGGAGCCCTTAATTCGCTTAACAAGGATTCACGGGTGGTCAATCTGTTGAAATCAGAGCACTAAATTTTGGCCACCATGCTCGATCCTAGATTTAAAGCCTACCTTGGATCTCTCTTTCCGGCAGACACAAGTCTGCTGGGGTTGAAAGACCTGCTGGTGAGAAAATTGTCAAGTCAAGCAGAACGCGACCTGTCAACATCTCCTCCTTCACATTCTCCCGCAACTGGGGGTGCGAGGAAAAGGCTCAGAATTCCGAGCCCACCCGCTGGCGGTGATGCAGGGCAGTCTGGAGCGACTGCTGATGCTGACATCTGGTCCGGACTGAAGGACCTGACAACGATTACGGACATGTCGTCTACTGTCACTGCATATGATTCTCTCAACATTGAAAGAATGGTGGAGGATTATATGAGTGACCGCATCCAAGTAGGCACGTCACACAGTCCGTACTTATACTGGCAGGAAAAAGAGGCAATTTGGAGGCCCTTGCACAAACTGGCTTTATTCTACCTAAGTTGCCCTCCCACAAGTGTGTACTCCGAAAGAGTGTTTAGTGCCGCCGCTCACCTTGTCAGCAATCGGCGTACGAGGTTACATCCAGAAAATGTGGAGAAGATGATGTTCATTAAAATGAATTATAATCAATTCCTCCGCGGAGACATTGACCAGCAGCAATTGCCTCCACAAAGTACACAGGGAGCTGAGATGGTGGATTCCAGTGGGGACGAATTGATAATCTGTGAGGAGGGGGATGTACACGGTGATATATATCGGAGGATGATGATGAGGTGGACATCTTGCCTCTGTAGAGCCAGTTTGTGCAAGGAGAGATTAATTGCTTCTTTTTTGGGGGGGGTCCAAACCAACCCGTCATATCAGTCACAGTCGTGTGGCAGACCCTGTCACTGAAATGATGGGTTGGTTAAAGTGTGCATGTCCTGTTTTGTTTATACAACATAAGGGTGGGTGGGAGGGCCCAAGGACAATTCCATCTTGCACCTCTTTTTTCTTTTATTTTTCTTTGCGTCATGTGCTGTTTGGGGAGGGTTTTTTGGAAGGGCCATCCTGCGTGACACTGCAGTGCCACTCCTAGATGGGCCCGGTGTTTGTGTCGGCCACTAGGGTCGCTTATCTTACTCACACAGTCAGCTACCTCATTGAGCCTCTTTTTTTCTTTGCGTCATGTGCTGTTTGGGGAGGGTTTTTTGGAAGGGACATCCTGCGTGACACTGCAGTGCCACTCCTAGATGGGCCCGGTGTTTGTGTCGGCCACTAGGGTCGCTTATCTTACTCACACAGTCAGCTACCTCATTGCGCCTCTTTTTTTCTTTGCGTCATGTGCTGTTTGGGGAGGGTTTTTTGGAAGGGACATCCTGCGTGACACTGCAGTGCCACTCCTAGATGGGCCCGGTGTTTGTGTCGGCCACTAGGGTCGCTTATCTTACTCACACAGCTACCTCATTGCGCCTCTTTTTTTCTTTGCGTCATGTGCTGTTTGGGGAGGGTTTTTTGGAAGGGACATCCTGCGTGACACTGCAGTGCCACTCCTAGATGGGCCCGGTGTTTGTGTCGGCCACTAGGGTCGCTTATCTTACTCACACAGCGACCTCGGTGCAAATTTTAGGACTAAAAATAATATTGTGAGGTGTGAGGTATTCAGAATAGACTGAAAATGAGTGGAAATTATGGTTTTTGAGGTTAATAATACTTTGGGATCAAAATGACCCCCAAATTCTATGATTTAAGCTGTTTTTTAGGGTTTTTTGAAAAAAACACCCGAATCCAAAACACACCCGAATCCGACAAAAAAAATTCGGTGAGGTTTTGCCAAAACGCGGTCGAACCCAAAACACGGCCGCGGAACCGAACCCAAAACCAAAACACAAAACCCGAAAAATTTCCGGCGCTCATCTCTAGTAATAACCTCTGCATTGTACAAACTGTGACTTTCTGTGTGTGCATTTGATAGCTGAGTGGTGTCCATTTCGTGTCTTTCACTCAACCTGCTATCCCTATACAGGTTGAGTATCCCATATCCAAATATTCCGAAATACGGAATATTCCGAAATACGGACTTTTTTGAATGAGAGTGAGATAGTGTAACCATTGGTTTTTGATGGCTCAATGTACACAAACTTTGTTTAATACACAAAGTTATTAAAAATATTGTATTAGATGACCTTCAGGCTGTGTGTATAAGGTGTATATGAAACATAAATGCATTCTGTGTTTATATTTAGGTCCCATCACCATGATATCTCATTATGGTATGCAATTATTCCAAAATACGGAAAAATCCGATATCCAAAATTCCTCTGGTCCCAAGAATTTTGGATAAGGGATACTCAACCTGTATTCTATAACCTGAGGGGGCTTGGTGCGTCAGGTGTTATCTAATATAGGATTTTCACAAAGATATACTGTATTACGTATTTTTCTCTGTGATTTAGTCACCATATCTCTTCTTTATCTCTGCTAGTGCTGACTACACTGCGCAGGGGTTTGGGTTTAGAGGTATAGTGCTGTTGATAATTGTACTGTGTTAACCTCATACTGCAAGTTATATCATGTCTGCTTTTGAGGGTAACGGTTCTGGGGCTGAACACACTGCCGGTGTTGCTGACGCCACGGGGCCATATGAGGAGAATATAGCAGCTGTGGGCTCTGGTTCTGGGGGCTCCTTGCCCCCCCAGTGGGACTGTGGCAACGGAGGCACATACTGACCCACCGCGGGCCGCTTTTTCCACGCTTCTGCATACGCTAGTTCATAAACTAACACCCCCTATGGGACCCCAATGCCGGTACAACAGTATGTGGTCCCTGCAGCTAACCCGCCGTGGGCGGACGATTTATCTGCTCAATTAAAGAAGTTGAACCAGTCCTTGACTACTAAAAAGTCTGACCAACGCTCTCCTAAGTCCAAGAGGTCCTCTAAGCGAGCGCTTATCTCCTCACAATCCACTGCTGTCACTGACACCTCGTCTGATGAAGACTGCACATATACTGACCCCTCAGGTTCTGACTCAGATACTGCTGATGGGGAGGGTAGGTCACATGTGGATGTTCCTGATCTTTTGGAGGCTATTAAGTTAATTCTGCAGATTACGGATGATCCCGAGCCATCCGTCCCTCCTAAGAAACCAGATAGGTTCAAGCGTCAGAAGGTGGTTAAACAAGTTTTACCTCACTCTGACCACCTAGTGGATATACGTCAGGAACCCTGGGAAAACCCGGGTACGAAGTTTGTGCCTCAAAAGAAGATGCTGGCTCGCTATCCCCTCGCGCCAGAGCTGTCTAAGAATTGGGAAAAGCCTCCTCTAGTGGACTCACATGTGGCTAGGATGGTGGTTTCCTCAGCTCTACCTGTCACTACAGTCACGTCTCCAAAAGAGCCTACGGATAAACGTGTGGAGGGTTGTCTGAAAGCGATTTACACCCTCAAGGGTGCTGCACAAAGGCCCACTATTGCAGCTACTTGGGCTGCAGAGGCTATTGAAGCATGGACCTTGGAGTTAGAAGCTGAAATCTCTTCTGACCATGCTAGACAATGCTTGTCATATATTGCCACAGCTTCTTGATATATTAAAGAGGCGGCTTCTGATGCCGGTATCCTAGCAGCCAAGGCCTCTACTACGTCAGTCCTGGCTAGCCGGATATTGTGGCTGAGATCCTGGTCTGTGGATCTGGACTCTAGAAAAACCCTGGAGGTACTCCCTTTCAAGGGAGATATTCTGTTTGGGGAGGACATTTAATAAGATTGTGGCTGACTTGGCTACTGCCAAAACTGCCTGTCTGCCTAATACCGCTCCTTCTGTGTCGAAGGCTAAAGGTACGTCCTTTCGCCCCTTTCATACTTCAGGTAAAGCAAAAGGTCAGGCGTACCACAAGCAGGCCCGCACTTCCAAACCTGGTAAGCCGAAGCCCAAAAGAGCCTGGCCTGCCCGTCAGCCAGCTTCCAAGACCGATAAGCCTGCCGCATGACGGGGCGGGCCTTCCCCTGGGGGATTCCAGGGTGGGGGGCCGGCTTCTAGGGTATACCCAGGAATGGTTGAAGACCACTTCAGATGCCTGGGTACGGGAAGTCGTCACTCGAGGTTACGCCATAGGAGAAATTTATCAAGAAGATAAATGATCGGGCGCTTATATGTGCTGTTTCTCTAAGCTGCTGCTATTAATTTGGGAAAGTCACACCCAAAATAAACTACAAACAAAGAAAACCAGGTAGCAGCGCTAATGTGAAAATTAGTTACATAGAAGGATTGAGTACTAAATTAGTAGTGTTTAATCAACCATAAAAACAATTCACTAACACAAACATCCATAAAAATGTAAAATCAGACTGTGCTAAAACGGGGTCATATTAATAGCTGCCTTTTCTGTGTGGTCCGTTCCTGTTTAGTATAGACCGGATTGCAGATAGGTGAATAGTTGACACCGGACTGACAGCGCAGTCATAGGTTTAAAAGTTATTTACCACATTTGGCCGCTGGAGGTAAAAGTCCCTTGAAGTTATAATTGTGGGTCCTCACTGCATCGGGGTGTCCTCTTTAAATGGAGAGGGATGGTGGTAGTCCTGTTGTTAACAGTCAACACAGCAATTCTGCTCAAACCAATGTCCAGTCCTGGTCCGGGCACACAAAGGCAGTAGATTTCTGAAAGATGGTGACCCCAATAGATTCCTTACTGACGCGTTTCGCTGCAGGTCCTGCAGCTTTATCAAAGGTGGTTTGTGCAGGTAAGAAGTCTGGGTATTTATACCCAACAGCTGTTGATGATTTGATTATTAGGTAGGGTATAAATACCCAGACTTCTTACCTGCACAAACCACCTTTGATAAAGCTGCAGGACCTGCAGCGAAACGCGTCAGTAAGGAATCTATTGGGGTCATCATCTTTCAGAAATCTACTGCCTAAGTGTGCCCGGACCAGGACTGGACATTGGTTTGAGCAGAATTGCTGTGTTGACTGTTAACAACAGGACTACCACCATCCCTCTCCATTTAAAGAGGACACCCCGATGCAGTGAGGACCCACAATTATAACTTCAAGGGACTTTTACCTCCAGCGGCCAAATGTGGTAAATAACTTTTAAACCTATGACTGCGCTGTCAGTCCGGTGTCAACTATTCACCTATCTGCAATCCGGTCTATACTAAACAGGAACGGACCACACAGAAAAGGCAGCTATTAATATGACCCCGTTTTAGCACAGTCTAATTTTACATTTTTATGGATGTTTGTGTTAGTGAATTGTTTTTATGGTTGATTAAACAATACTAATTTAGTACTCAATCCTTCTATGTAACTAATTTTCACATTAGAGCTGCTACCTGGTTTTCTTTGTTCGAGGTTACGCCATAGCCTTCAAAAACCGACCCCCTCATCGATTTTGCCAGACAGACATCCCTTTGGACCAGACAAAGGCAAAAACTCTACACTCGGTGGTACAGACCCTCCTGGATACAGGAGTCATAGTACAGGTGCCTCTAGCTCAGAGGGGCCGGGGGTACTATTCTCCGCTGTTTCTAGTCCCGAAACCGAAGGGTCCTCCCGGCCCATTCTCAACCTCAAGGCATTGAACAGGTTTGTGAAGGTTTCCAAGTTCCATATGAAAACCCTTCGCTCTATAGTTCTGGCCTTGGAACCTGGGGACTACATGGTCTCCCTGGACATACAAGATGCTTACCTGCATATTCCTATAGCAGTGTCACATCAGCAATACCTGAGGTTCGCTATTGGCAACCTACATTACTAGTTTCCAGCGTTACCTTTTGGTTTAACAACGGCTCCGCGAGTCTTCACCAAAGTTATGGCGGTGATGACGGTGGTACTCCGCCGTCAAGGGGTCAGGATACTGCCGTATCTGTACGACTTGTTAATCCTGGCAAATTCCCCAGATCTTCTCCTGCGTCATCTGGATATGACAGTCCGGTTTCTACAAGCCCACGGGTGGCTCATCAACTGGAAGAAATCCTCCCTGGTCCCTGCTCAGAGCATGGTGCACCTGGGAGCGTTGTTGAACACTCACAACCAGAGGTTGTTCTTATCTCAGGAGAAAGTCCTGAAGCTTCAGGACAGGGGCCCTCATTCCGAGTTGTTCGCTCGGTAGCTGCTTTTAGCAGCATTGCACACGCTAAGCCGCCGCCCTCTGGGAGTGTATCTTAGCTTAGCAGAATTGCGAACGAAAGATTCGCAAAATTGCGAATAGAAATTTCTTAGCAGTTTCTGAGTAGCTCGACACTTACTCTGCCACTGCGATCAGTTCAGTCAGTTTCGTTCCTGGTTTGACGTCACAAACACACCCAGCGTTCGCCCAGGCACTCCCCACGTTTCTCCAGCCACTCCCGCGTTTTTCCCAGAAACGGCAGCGTTTTTATACACACACCCATAAAACGCCCAGTTTCCGCCCAGAAACACCCACTTCCTGTCAATCACACTCCGAGCACCAGAACGAACAAAAATCCTCGTAATACCGTGAGTAAAATACCTAACTTTTGAGTAAAATAACTAAGCGCATGCGCTCTGCGAACATTGCGCATGCACAGTAAGCGACTAATCGCAATATAGCGAAAATCGGCAATGAGCGAACAACTCGGAATGAGGGCTAGGATTCGTTGCTTCCTTTCTCGTCCGCAAGTGTCGATACATTCGGCAATGCAGGTGCTGGGCCTAATGGTATCAGCATTCGACATGGTGGAGTAGGCTCAATTCCATTCTCACCCCCTCCAGAGGCTGATTCTAGCCAAGTGGGACGGCCTACCTCACCGGATCAGATCTCCAATGATCTTCTTGACTCCGGAGGTCCGTCTGTCGCTACACTGGTGGCTCCGGGACCAACAATTGTGCAGGGGTCTTCCCTTCTGGATATCCAACTAGGTCTTGTTGACGACAGATGCCAGTCTAAAAGGTTGGGGATTGGTGCTGGAGCAACACTCCCTTCAGGGTCGGTGGACCAAGGAGGAATCTCTCCTCTCGATCAACATTCTGGAATTGCGGGCGGTCTTCAATGTGTTGAACCTGGCCCAGCATTTCATTCAGAACCGTCCTGTTCAAGTACAGTCGGGCAACGCCACCACAGTGGCTTACATAAATCATCAAGGCGTCACTCGAAGCCGTTTGGCAATGAAGGAAGTCTCACGGATTCTACGTTGGGCAGAACGCCATCTACCGGCCATATCGGCAATATTCATTCCGGGAGTCGTGAATTGGGAAGTGAACTTTCTCAGTCGTCAGGACGTGCATGCCGGCGAGTGGGGCCTCCATCCAGAAGTGTTTCAACTCCTCGTGGAAAAGTGGGGTCTTCCAGACGTGGATCTGATAGCGTCTCGACACAATCACAAGGTTCCGGTCTTCGGAGCAAGGACAAGGGATCCCCAAGCAGCATTTGTGGATGCGCTGGCGGTGTCGTGGAGGTTTCGGCTGCAGTATGTGTTCCCTTCGGTGTCATTCCTGCCCAGGGTAATTCGGAAGTTCAAACAAGAAAAAGGAAATCTGCTTCTCATAGCTCCGGTGTGGCCCAGACGCACTGGTTCTCAGACCTTCAGGGCCTATCGTCAGAGCATCCAATTCTACTTCCACAACGCCCAGACCTCCTCGTTCAGGGCCCCTGTGTCTACCAGGACCTAGCCCGACTGTCTTTGACGGCGTGGCTCTTGAAGCTTCCGTCTTGAGGGCTAAGGGTTTTTCTGAAGAGGTCATTAAAACTATGTTGCGGGCCCGAAAACCGGCTTCTGCTCGGATTTACCATGGCATTCCTACTTTGTTTGGTGCGCATCTAACAATAATGACGCTTCCAAGTATAGTACAGCCAAGCTTTTGGCTTTTCTGCAGCAAGGCCTAGAGTTGGGCCTGCGTCTGGCCTCCCTAAAGGTTCATATTTCTGCCTTGTCGGTGTGGTTTCAGAGAAAAATTGCGACTTTGCCTGATGTTCATACTTTCACTCAGGGTGCGTTGCGTATCCAACCTCCCTATGTCCCGCCTGTGGCTCCTTGGGACTTGTCGGTGTTTTTTGGAGGCGTTGCAGGAGCCTCCGTTTGAACCCCTTGGTTCAGCTGACCTTAAGTGGCTTTCCCTTAAGGTGGTGTTCTTGCTGGCTATTGCCTCTGCTAGAAGAGTGTCGGATCTGGGTGCCTTGTCTTGTAGTTCCCCATATCTGATTTTTCACCGTGACCGGGCGGGTCTTAGGACTCGTCCCGGATATTTACCTAAGGTGGTTTCCTCGTTCCACCTTAATCAGGAGATTGTGGTTCCGGCCTTTGTCTCTCCTGATTTGTCTCCCAAAGAGCGGTCTTTGGATGTAGTACAGGCTCTCCGTATCTATGTGAAGAGAACTGCTTCTATCCGAAAATCTGATTCTCTTTTTGTTTTGTTTGGATTTCACAAACGTGGCTGGCCTGCTCACAAGCAGACCCTGGCCAGATGGATTAGAATGGTGATTGCACATGCTTATATGAAGGCTGGTCTCTCTGCTCCTGTTCACATTAAGGCCCATTCTACTCGGTCTGTTGGACCTTCTTGGGCGGCCCAACGTGGTGCGACCCTCGAACAATTGTGCAAGGCGGCTATGTGGTCTTCCGGGAACACGTTCATAAGGTTCTATGCCTTTGATACTGCCGCTTCCCAGGATGCTTCCTTTGGACGCCGGGTTCTTGTGCCCGCTACAGTGCATCCCCTTCCATAAGGAACTGCTTTAGGACATCCCCATTGTCCAATTCTTGTGGAGCCCAGTGTACCCCGCAGCAGAAAACGAGTTTTATGGTAAGAACTTACCTTTGTTAAAACTCTTTCTGCGAGGTACACTGGGCTCCACAAGGCGCCCATCCTGACGCACTTAGCTTCTTTGGGTTGGTATGGCATTAGCCGCTGACACTTCTCCTGTCATGAGAGTGTGGTGTATGTGGCTACTAACCGTTGTCGTCTCTTTTCCTGCTACTGCATTGGGCTGGTTAACTAAAAACTGAGCTCCTGTGCAGGGTGACGGGGTTAGAAAGGAGGCGGCGCTGTGCATTCTGGGAACAGTCAAAGCTTTGAGCCTGTTGGTGCCTCGGATCAAGATTCTACTCTACACCCCATTGTCCAATCCTTGTGGAGCCCAGTGTACCTCGCAGAAAGAGTTTTAACAAAGGTAAGTTCTTACCATAAAACTCGTTATTTGTATAACGGGTTGTAGTATATAGAAGATGTTCTGCAGCAACAGTAATTCACAGTATACATGCAAAGCAGTACAGCGGTAACACAGCGTCTCAGTACACACAGGATGCGGCTGGATACACACAGGGTGCGGCTGCGGGGTTGACAAGGTCACACACTGAGGAGAGCAGAAGCTGCACGTCAGTGCAGTTGTCTCTCCCAGGAAGAACTCTCTCACACTGTACACTAAGCTCCTCCTCCTGCACTGAGCTGACACTAGGAGGGAAAACACTAGGGAAGCTGCCTCTAGTGCTGGGAATGGAGACAGACCACAGAGTGATCCACTGTCTAACAGTATAATGTAGCATATGTGTAATGCAGTGGTTCTCAAACTGTGTGCCGTGGCACCTTGGGGGGCCTCAAGGCACTTGAAGGGGTGCCTTGGATTGGTGGTCCAGGACCAATTAAAATTATTTATGGTGAATATAGTAGGCAAAATCAGTTCTGGTGGCTGGAAATCATAAACTACTTGGACAAACAAAAGCAAATCTTGTCCCTCACCACACAATTGAACCTAAGTATAAAATATAAACACTATTGATTTAATGTAATATTTCTCTCTAAATGTCTCATTAATAAACTTTTGACCTGTGGTGCCATGAAAATAATTCTGATACTCTAGAGCGCCATGATTCTAAAAAGCTTGGGAACCACTGGTGTAATGCATAATTCAAATGCACAGTCTGGAACCTGATTCCTACAGGAGGGGGTGGGCCCTCAGAGAGTGGGGCCCACCAGGGGTTTCCCCTGTACACCTGTGGGCCAGACCAACCCTGCAAGCATGCATAATAGCCTGCAGCCAATTCCATCAATAGACACTATTTCCTAAAGTCTCTGTATGAACCACCCGGGTACACCACTTCAGTCGCATACCAAAATGCGACAGTGTTGCATACAACTAAGCATCACCTTGTATCTGCATACCCTCTGGTCCATAGCCCACACAGGTTGAATACGTCGCCAACCAAACTCTTCATGTAAATTTGTTTGTTTTTTATTTTGGTAAAAGTACAGAAGTGGCCAATTGTTATATTGTGCATTAAGCATTTTTATTTCATCATCAGAACCATTTTTCCATAAAAAGAAATGGCTTACGTTATGCATGTAAGTGTGTGTACATTATTGGCAGGGCGATTTAAGAGAGGAGGGGGCAGATTCTCTGGCATTGACCCAAGGTATCTGGTCTCTAGGTCGACAAGACTATAGGCCAGCAGTCGACAGGGTTTCTAGGTCCACAGGGTCTGTAGGTCGACAGGTCAAAAGGTTGACATGAGTTTTTTCCCTCAAAATATTTTTTTTGAACTTTTTCATACTTTACGATCCACGTGAACTACGATTGGGAACGGTAACCCAAAGCATGGCGAGCAAAGCTAGCAATGCAAGGGGGCACGGTGCACTAATTGGGGTTCCAGATCACTGTAAGGCAAAAACAACACCCAAAAAAATATTTAAAAACTGATGTCGACCTTTTGACCTGTTGACCTAGACCATGTCGACCTAGAGACCCTGTCGACTAGAATCCCTGTTGACCAATAGTGGTCAACCTAGACACTGTCGAACCAAGTGTGGTCAACCTTCAATACTACATCCTGACCCAAAGACTAATGTACATGCTCAGGTCTCTGGGCACCGACACGGGACTCCAGGGATGCTTGGTGTGTTGCGTGCGCCGGCACACCTTGTATCCATAATAGATATGCCAATGATTGTTAGGGTGGGGGGTGGTGTTTTTATATTTATTAACAAAGAAAGACCCATTATCATCATCATCATCAAGTTGATGAATGTCATCTAGCATAGACCACCGTGTGATGAAAAGCTTACAGCATATCTTCATGTAGACACATCTACGTGCTTATTGAAATGGTGGCACCTAAGATCTGTGCAGCTCAATATCAACAAGTAAATGTTTTTGTGCAACAAAATTTCTGTCAGTCTGCGAACATCGGTAGTTTGCGCATAAAGAAGCAGCAGCAACTGAACCTGAATAATCCCCAATAAGCACCTGTATACTAGTACTCAGGACCCCTGTGAGAAAGTACTTTGTACCCTGCCCCCCACTTGGAGCATATATTATTTCTATATTATATACCTGAAGTATGTATTACATACAAACAACAGCTGTTGATGATTTGATTATTAGGTAGGGTATAAATACCCAGACTTCTTACCTGCACAAACCACCTTTGATAAAGCTGCAGGACCTGCAGCGAAACGCGTCAGTAAGGAATCTATTGGGGTCATCATCTTTCAGAAATCTACTGCCTAAGTGTGCCCGGACCAGGACTGGACATTGGTTTGAGCAGAATTGCTGTGTTGACTGTTAACAACAGGACTACCACCATCCCTCTCCATTTAAAGAGGACACCCCGATGCAGTGAGGACCCACAATTAAAGTCAAAGCTTTGAGCCTGTTGGTGCCTCGGATCAAGATTCTACTCTACACCCCATTGTCCAATCCTTGTGGAGCCCAGTGTACCTCGCAGAAAGAGTTTTAACAAAGGTAAGTTCTTACCATAAAACTCGTTATTTGTATAACGGGTTGTAGTATATAGAAGATGTTCTGCAGCAACAGTAATTCACAGTATACATGCAAAGCAGTACAGCGGTAACACAGCGTCTCAGTACACACAGGATGCGGCTGGATACACACAGGGTGCGGCTGCGGGGTTGACAAGGTCACACACTGAGGAGAGCAGAAGCTGCACGTCAGTGCAGTTGTCTCTCCCAGGAAGAACTCTCTCACACTGTACACTAAGCTCCTCCTCCTGCACTGAGCTGACACTAGGAGGGAAAACACTAGGGAAGCTGCCTCTAGTGCTGGGAATGGAGACAGACCACAGAGTGATCCACTGTCTAACAGTATAATGTAGCATATGTGTAATGCAGTGGTTCTCAAACTGTGTGCCGTGGCACCTTGGGGGGCCTCAAGGCACTTGAAGGGGTGCCTTGGATTGGTGGTCCAGGACCAATTAAAATTATTTATGGTGAATATAGTAGGCAAAATCAGTTCTGGTGGCTGGAAATCATAAACTACTTGGACAAACAAAAGCAAATCTTGTCCCTCACCACACAATTGAACCTAAGTATAAAATATAAA
Organism: Pseudophryne corroboree; assembly: GCF_028390025.1. NCBI lineage: Eukaryota > Metazoa > Chordata > Amphibia > Anura > Myobatrachidae > Pseudophryne > Pseudophryne corroboree. The sequence continues at coordinate 99,325,755 of NC_086453.1, read as the reverse complement.
CACTATTGATTTAATGTAATATTTCTCTCTAAATGTCTCATTAATAAACTTTTGACCTGTGGTGCCATGAAAATAATTCTGATACTCTAGAGCGCCATGATTCTAAAAAGCTTGGGAACCACTGGTGTAATGCATAATTCAAATGCACAGTCTGGAACCTGATTCCTACAGGAGGGGGTGGGCCCTCAGAGAGTGGGGCCCACCAGGGGTTTCCCCTGTACACCTGTGGGCCAGACCAACCCTGCAAGCATGCATAATAGCCTGCAGCCAATTCCATCAATAGACACTATTTCCTAAAGTCTCTGTATGAACCACCCGGGTACACCACTTCAGTCGCATACCGAAATGCGACAGTGTTGCATACAACTAAGCATCACCTTGTATCTGCATACCCTCTGGTCCATAGCCCACACAGGTTGAATACGTCGCCAACCAAACTCTTCATGTAAATTTGTTTGTTTTTTATTTTGGTAAAAGTACAGAAGTGGCCAATTGTTATATTGTGCATTAAGCATTTTTATTTCATCATCAGAACCATTTTTCCATAAAAAGAAATGGCTTACGTTATGCATGTAAGTGTGTGTACATTATTGGCAGGGCGATTTAAGAGAGGAGGGGGCAGATTCTCTGGCATTGACCCAAGGTATCTGGTCTCTAGGTCGACAAGACTATAGGCCAGCAGTCGACAGGGTTTCTAGGTCCACAGGGTCTGTAGGTCGACAGGTCAAAAGGTTGACATGAGTTTTTTCCCTCAAAATATTTTTTTTGAACTTTTTCATACTTTACGATCCACGTGAACTACGATTGGGAACGGTAACCCAAAGCATGGCGAGCAAAGCTAGCAATGCAAGGGGGCACGGTGCACTAATTGGGGTTCCAGATCACTGTAAGGCAAAAACAACACCCAAAAAAATATTTAAAAACTGATGTCGACCTTTTGACCTGTTGACCTAGACCATGTCGACCTAGAGACCCTGTCGACTAGAATCCCTGTTGACCAATAGTGGTCAACCTAGACACTGTCGAACCAAGTGTGGTCAACCTTCAATACTACATCCTGACCCAAAGACTAATGTACATGCTCAGGTCTCTGGGCACCGACACGGGACTCCAGGGATGCTTGGTGTGTTGCGTGCGCCGGCACACCTTGTATCCATAATAGATATGCCAATGATTGTTAGGGTGGGGGGTGGTGTTTTTATATTTATTAACAAAGAAAGACCCATTATCATCATCATCATCAAGTTGATGAATGTCATCTAGCATAGACCACCGTGTGATGAAAAGCTTACAGCATATCTTCATGTAGACACATCTACGTGCTTATTGAAATGGTGGCACCTAAGATCTGTGCAGCTCAATATCAACAAGTAAATGTTTTTGTGCAACAAAATTTCTGTCAGTCTGCGAACATCGGTAGTTTGCGCATAAAGAAGCAGCAGCAACTGAACCTGAATAATCCCCAATAAGCACCTGTATACTAGTACTCAGGACCCCTGTGAGAAAGTACTTTGTACCCTGCCCCCCACTTGGAGCATATATTATTTCTATATTATATACCTGAAGTATGTATTACATACAAACAACATATATAAATACCGGTTTAATCCAGTGGTTCTCAAACTATGTGCCATGGCACCCTGGGGTGCCTCAGGACATTTTCAGGGGTGCCTCGGGTTGGTGGTCCAGGACCAATTTAAATTATTTATGGTTAATGTAATAGGCAAAACCAGTGCTGGTGGCTGGCAATCATAAAATATGTGGACAAACAGAAGCAAATCTTGTCCCTCACCACACAGTTGTATCTAAGGATGTTAGGTTCCTGGTGCTCAGAACAAGGGAGATGTTATGAAGCGAGTCCAGAGCACCAGGACGTAATGCTGGGAAAGGGGAATGGAAAGGGAATAGCCCCTGGCGCCCTATCTCCATTGTCTCGCCCGTGCTGTCAGTACACTCTTGCGAGACTATGGTTGCTTGAGCCCATGGCATCCGCGTTTGAAGGGCGGATTACGTCTGCCCAACTTCGATGCCCCCTCAGGTCTTAATGAGAGACAAAGAGTGAACCGAGACAGGGTGATAACAAGGGGCCCTCTGACTAACAACAAGGCCAGGGGCTACTAACAAACCTAAAACCAAAGTATGTGCGGCTTGCCGCCAAAGGAAAAGAACAACAAAGGAAATGCTGACCACACGCCGACACAATATTTTTGTGTACCGGCGGTGACAGCATAAGCAGAACCCTCTGCAAAACACCAGTGACAGAAATAATAAGGGAATACAGCGGCCTAGGCCGACGGACGCGGCAGTGCCGCTACTCACGGAACCGGTACGAATACTGGCAAACGGACAGGAACTCCCAATGCTGCTGACACACTCTCAGAACTGGAGGACAGGCAGAATCCCAAACGACAGACCGGTGGACACCAAGAAGTCAGAAACTTGACCAGGCACAGGCAAAGGCACTGGACCTCAGGACAGGAACGCCTCACAGCAGGACACGGGATCAGACATAGGAATCGACACAGGGACTGACACAGGAATCGACACAGGAAGCTCAGGAACTAGCAGGAACCAAGCTCAGAACTCAAGCAGACTGAAAACCCAGAAATATCACCAGCGTCTGTGAATAGCACTGAGCCAGCATATAACAGAGAGGCCTAATTAATAATCTCATGCAGCTGCCCTGTTGCATGACTCCAAACTGACAAGATGCAATTAGCAGCCAGGTGAGGCTGAACACATGGGAACAAGCTGCAATTACACAGACTCACCAGCGGCAGCAACCAAGAGTACTCTTAAACAGAGCAACGGGAAATCCTGGCCTGCGAAACAAGTTATAAACATAAAATACCTAACTGGCATGCAAAACAGGAATGAGCCACAGCCGTGGCTCATAACAGTACCCCCGCCCCCTTGAGGAGGGGTCAAAGGACCCCAAAATACAGACTATCCAAAACAAGGGATACAAAAAAAAAACCTGACACACTGGTCTAACAGACACGAAAACAGAAACAAGCTGCAACCACAGCTTGTAACAGTGCCCTCCCCCTGACGGTGGCCACTGGACACAAGATAAGGGAAAAAAAAATCTTTTTTTTTTTTTATATCAAGGCAAGAGTCAAAAATTATTTCTTTTTCTTCTTCTTTTTACAAAGCTCTTTAGGTCTGACCAAGGTAATTCCCCAAACATTGTCTGAACTGATGGTACCACCCAGCAAGGCTGCGTTCAAATCAGAGACAGGTTTCTTACCCTTGGGAGCTGAACTTTCTGGCAAAGTACTATTATTAGAAGAAGAAGAAGTCAGAAAAGCACACCCTGCAGTCAAAACAACGGGCTGGAACTCTTGTGCCGAGTTTACAGTATTTGGTGGACTCTCAGCAGACAAGACGGGTGACTTAGAGGAACCTGAACCAATTTCTTTGGAACCATATCTTTTAATAATTGCATCACTGAATGCTGGGGGATCCTGAAGAATGGGATCTTCAGCTTTCATTAGGCTGGTCGCCCACTCAAAAGGCTCTCCTCTAAAAGAATAAATCAGATAAAGCACAAGGTTCTCTGAAGTGATGCCCAGAAATGGTCTAGACAACATAATAATGTAATAGTGTTTGTAAAGTGCCAGAAATTGGGCTAAGTCCCCATCAAAGATTATGGATGTTGAGATATCAGAGTCAGGATCTGTTTCCTTCCCATCTGACTGACTGGAGTGCTTTGCTAGGACCTGGTCACTATTGACCTTACTCGAGGCTGAGACTCTCTGAACCCCACCCGGGGCAGTGACTTTCTGAACCCCACCCGGGGCAGTGACTTTCTGAACCCCACCCGGGGCAGTGATTTTCTGAACCCCACCCGGGGCAGTGACTTTCTGAACCCCACCCGGGGTAGTGACTTTCTGAACCCCACCCGGGGTAGTGGCCTCCGGGAACCCCGCTGGGGCAGTGGCCTCCGGGAACCCCGCTGGGGCAGTGGCCTCCGGGAACCCCGCTGGCTGGGGTCAGCACCTCGGATTCTTTTACTGGGACCGAGCCGTTGGCCTCTCCCACTGGGACCGAGCCATCAGCCTCCCTCTCTGAGTCGATAATTATCGAAACTTCTCCCGGGACTATGACTTCCGGGACTTTTGCTGAAGCTATAACCTTCAGCACCTCCACTAATGCTACGCCTCTTAAGTTCTTTCCTGGGGAAGCGACCTCTAGACCCTTCTTAGAGGCTGCGTCTCTCGAGACCCCACTTGGGGATATTACTTCAAATATCCCTTCTGGGGTTTTGCTTCTCGAGTTCCTTTCTAGAACTATGGTTTTAGATACCCTTTCTGGGGTTGCGCTCTTCAAGTCCCTACCTGGGGTAACAGCTTCTGAGACCCCTTCTGGTATGGAAACCTGAGCTATAATATTTGATGTCCCTCTATAAGCTACAGCATCGGGCACCGCTCCAGCACTCTGGGCATCGGGCACCGCTCCAGCACTCTGGGCATCAGGCACCGCTCCAGCACTCTGGGCATCGGGCACCGCTCCAGCACTCTGGGCATCGGGCACCGCTCCAGCACTCTGGGCATCGGGCACCGCTCCAGCACTCTGGGCATCGGGCACCGCTCCAGCACTCTGGGCATCGGGCACCGCTCCAAGATCCTGAGCATCGGGCACCTCTCCAGTACCCTGGGCAACGGGCACCACTCCAGGACCCTGGGCAACGGGCACCACTCCAGGACCCTGGGCAACGGGCACCACTCCAGGGGCTTACAACGCTGCTTCAACAGGAACCTCAAGAGAGGAGAGAAACATTCTCTTTTGATTCCTGAATCTATAATGGGGCTCCCTTGCCCAAGGACCCCAATTATAGGACAGAGAGCTTTTTAGTGTGGGTTGTGTGACAAGTACCTCTGCCACAGTAGAGACAGGAGTAGGTCTTGTATCCTGACTCAACTTGGCCAGAGGGCAAGACTCGTCACCACACTTTGGCTTGCGCAACTCACAGGTCTGCAGATAGTGGCCTAAACCCCCACAATATAGGCATAAGTTTAAGTTTCTGCGACGCAGACGCTCCTCTTCTGAGAGCCTGGGCCGCAAAAAACTTTTAAACCTTTTCTCTTCAATTAAACCAGAGGATTCTCTTGTCACCATACTGTGAACAAGAGTCTCTTTAGAGATAGATGTACTCTCAACGACTTCTGGCAAGATGAGCAAGATTTTAGTCAGAAGGTTTTGCATTTGCTTTAAGGATTGCTGCAAAACATCTAGTCGCTCTGGTCTCAAAGCACTGAAAGCAGAGTTCAGGGCTGAGAGAGATGCCTGCAGGGCTTGCATAGTAGACATAGGAGGATTTAAAACTAGACAAGACAAGACAAGGCAAGACTAGACAAGGCAGGACTAAATTTTTGCTAAATAAAACAAGACTGTTTTTTTTTTTTTAAACACCGGACTGGATTCTAAACACCGGACTGGATTCTAAACACCGGACTGGATTCTAAACACCGGACTGGATTCTGCACACTGAATTCTAGACAGGACTGGATTCTAAACACCGGATTGGATTCTGCACACTGAATTCTAGACTGTCTTTGACGGCGTGGCTCTTGAAGCTTCCGTCTTGAGGGCTAAGGGTTTTTCTGAAGAGGTCATTAAAACTATGTTGCGGGCCCGAAAACCGGCTTCTGCTCGGATTTACCATGGCATTCCTACTTTGTTTGGTGCGCATCTAACAATAATGACGCTTCCAAGTATAGTACAGCCAAGCTTTTGGCTTTTCTGCAGCAAGGCCTAGAGTTGGGCCTGCGTCTGGCCTCCCTAAAGGTTCATATTTCTGCCTTGTCGGTGTGGTTTCAGAGAAAAATTGCGACTTTGCCTGATGTTCATACTTTCACTCAGGGTGCGTTGCGTATCCAACCTCCCTATGTCCCGCCTGTGGCTCCTTGGGACTTGTCGGTGTTTTTTGGAGGCGTTGCAGGAGCCTCCGTTTGAACCCCTTGGTTCAGCTGACCTTAAGTGGCTTTCCCTTAAGGTGGTGTTCTTGCTGGCTATTGCCTCTGCTAGAAGAGTGTCGGATCTGGGTGCCTTGTCTTGTAGTTCCCCATATCTGATTTTTCACCGTGACCGGGCGGGTCTTAGGACTCGTCCCGGATATTTACCTAAGGTGGTTTCCTCGTTCCACCTTAATCAGGAGATTGTGGTTCCGGCCTTTGTCTCTCCTGATTTGTCTCCCAAAGAGCGGTCTTTGGATGTAGTACAGGCTCTCCGTATCTATGTGAAGAGAACTGCTTCTATCCGAAAATCTGATTCTCTTTTTGTTTTGTTTGGATTTCACAAACGTGGCTGGCCTGCTCACAAGCAGACCCTGGCCAGATGGATTAGAATGGTGATTGCACATGCTTATATGAAGGCTGGTCTCTCTGCTCCTGTTCACATTAAGGCCCATTCTACTCGGTCTGTTGGACCTTCTTGGGCGGCCCAACGTGGTGCGACCCTCGAACAATTGTGCAAGGCGGCTATGTGGTCTTCCGGGAACACGTTCATAAGGTTCTATGCCTTTGATACTGCCGCTTCCCAGGATGCTTCCTTTGGACGCCGGGTTCTTGTGCCCGCTACAGTGCATCCCCTTCCATAAGGAACTGCTTTAGGACATCCCCATTGTCCAATTCTTGTGGAGCCCAGTGTACCCCGCAGCAGAAAACGAGTTTTATGGTAAGAACTTACCTTTGTTAAAACTCTTTCTGCGAGGTACACTGGGCTCCACAAGGCGCCCATCCTGACGCACTTAGCTTCTTTGGGTTGGTATGGCATTAGCCGCTGACACTTCTCCTGTCATGAGAGTGTGGTGTATGTGGCTACTAACCGTTGTCGTCTCTTTTCCTGCTACTGCATTGGGCTGGTTAACTAAAAACTGAGCTCCTGTGCAGGGTGACGGGGTTAGAAAGGAGGCGGCGCTGTGCATTCTGGGAACAGTCAAAGCTTTGAGCCTGTTGGTGCCTCGGATCAAGATTCTACTCTACACCCCATTGTCCAATCCTTGTGGAGCCCAGTGTACCTCGCAGAAAGAGTTTTAACAAAGGTAAGTTCTTACCATAAAACTCGTTATTTGTATAACGGGTTGTAGTATATAGAAGATGTTCTGCAGCAACAGTAATTCACAGTATACATGCAAAGCAGTACAGCGGTAACACAGCGTCTCAGTACACACAGGATGCGGCTGGATACACACAGGGTGCGGCTGCGGGGTTGACAAGGTCACACACTGAGGAGAGCAGAAGCTGCACGTCAGTGCAGTTGTCTCTCCCAGGAAGAACTCTCTCACACTGTACACTAAGCTCCTCCTCCTGCACTGAGCTGACACTAGGAGGGAAAACACTAGGGAAGCTGCCTCTAGTGCTGGGAATGGAGACAGACCACAGAGTGATCCACTGTCTAACAGTATAATGTAGCATATGTGTAATGCAGTGGTTCTCAAACTGTGTGCCGTGGCACCTTGGGGGGCCTCAAGGCACTTGAAGGGGTGCCTTGGATTGGTGGTCCAGGACCAATTAAAATTATTTATGGTGAATATAGTAGGCAAAATCAGTTCTGGTGGCTGGAAATCATAAACTACTTGGACAAACAAAAGCAAATCTTGTCCCTCACCACACAATTGAACCTAAGTATAAAATATAAACACTATTGATTTAATGTAATATTTCTCTCTAAATGTCTCATTAATAAACTTTTGACCTGTGGTGCCATGAAAATAATTCTGATACTCTAGAGCGCCATGATTCTAAAAAGCTTGGGAACCACTGGTGTAATGCATAATTCAAATGCACAGTCTGGAACCTGATTCCTACAGGAGGGGGTGGGCCCTCAGAGAGTGGGGCCCACCAGGGGTTTCCCCTGTACACCTGTGGGCCAGACCAACCCTGCAAGCATGCATAATAGCCTGCAGCCAATTCCATCAATAGACACTATTTCCTAAAGTCTCTGTATGAACCACCCGGGTACACCACTTCAGTCGCATACCGAAATGCGACAGTGTTGCATACAACTAAGCATCACCTTGTATCTGCATACCCTCTGGTCCATAGCCCACACAGGTTGAATACGTCGCCAACCAAACTCTTCATGTAAATTTGTTTGTTTTTTATTTTGGTAAAAGTACAGAAGTGGCCAATTGTTATATTGTGCATTAAGCATTTTTATTTCATCATCAGAACCATTTTTCCATAAAAAGAAATGGCTTACGTTATGCATGTAAGTGTGTGTACATTATTGGCAGGGCGATTTAAGAGAGGAGGGGGCAGATTCTCTGGCATTGACCCAAGGTATCTGGTCTCTAGGTCGACAAGACTATAGGCCAGCAGTCGACAGGGTTTCTAGGTCCACAGGGTCTGTAGGTCGACAGGTCAAAAGGTTGACATGAGTTTTTTCCCTCAAAATATTTTTTTTGAACTTTTTCATACTTTACGATCCACGTGAACTACGATTGGGAACGGTAACCCAAAGCATGGCGAGCAAAGCTAGCAATGCAAGGGGGCACGGTGCACTAATTGGGGTTCCAGATCACTGTAAGGCAAAAACAACACCCAAAAAAATATTTAAAAACTGATGTCGACCTTTTGACCTGTTGACCTAGACCATGTCGACCTAGAGACCCTGTCGACTAGAATCCCTGTTGACCAATAGTGGTCAACCTAGACACTGTCGAACCAAGTGTGGTCAACCTTCAATACTACATCCTGACCCAAAGACTAATGTACATGCTCAGGTCTCTGGGCACCGACACGGGACTCCAGGGATGCTTGGTGTGTTGCGTGCGCCGGCACACCTTGTATCCATAATAGATATGCCAATGATTGTTAGGGTGGGGGGTGGTGTTTTTATATTTATTAACAAAGAAAGACCCATTATCATCATCATCATCAAGTTGATGAATGTCATCTAGCATAGACCACCGTGTGATGAAAAGCTTACAGCATATCTTCATGTAGACACATCTACGTGCTTATTGAAATGGTGGCACCTAAGATCTGTGCAGCTCAATATCAACAAGTAAATGTTTTTGTGCAACAAAATTTCTGTCAGTCTGCGAACATCGGTAGTTTGCGCATAAAGAAGCAGCAGCAACTGAACCTGAATAATCCCCAATAAGCACCTGTATACTAGTACTCAGGACCCCTGTGAGAAAGTACTTTGTACCCTGCCCCCCACTTGGAGCATATATTATTTCTATATTATATACCTGAAGTATGTATTACATACAAACAACATATATAAATACCGGTTTAATCCAGTGGTTCTCAAACTATGTGCCATGGCACCCTGGGGTGCCTCAGGACATTTTCAGGGGTGCCTCGGGTTGGTGGTCCAGGACCAATTTAAATTATTTATGGTTAATGTAATAGGCAAAACCAGTGCTGGTGGCTGGCAATCATAAAATATGTGGACAAACAGAAGCAAATCTTGTCCCTCACCACACAGTTGTATCTAAGGATGTTAGGTTCCTGGTGCTCAGAACAAGGGAGATGTTATGAAGCGAGTCCAGAGCACCAGGACGTAATGCTGGGAAAGGGGAATGGAAAGGGAATAGCCCCTGGCGCCCTATCTCCATTGTCTCGCCCGTGCTGTCAGTACACTCTTGCGAGACTATGGTTGCTTGAGCCCATGGCATCCGCGTTTGAAGGGCGGATTACGTCTGCCCAACTTCGATGCCCCCTCAGGTCTTAATGAGAGACAAAGAGTGAACCGAGACAGGGTGATAACAAGGGGCCCTCTGACTAACAACAAGGCCAGGGGCTACTAACAAACCTAAAACCAAAGTATGTGCGGCTTGCCGCCAAAGGAAAAGAACAACAAAGGAAATGCTGACCACACGCCGACACAATATTTTTGTGTACCGGCGGTGACAGCATAAGCAGAACCCTCTGCAAAACACCAGTGACAGAAATAATAAGGGAATACAGCGGCCTAGGCCGACGGACGCGGCAGTGCCGCTACTCATGGAACCGGTACGAATACTGGCAAACGGACAGGAACTCCCAATGCTGCTGACACACTCTCAGAACTGGAGGACAGGCAGAATCCCAAACGACAGACCGGTGGACACCAAGAAGCCAGAAACTTGACCAGGCACAGGCAAAGGCACTGGACCTCAGGACAGGAACGCCTCACAGCAGGACACGGGATCAGACATAGGAATCGACACAGGGACTGACACAGGAATCGACACAGGAAGCTCAGGAACTAGCAGGAACCAAGCTCAGAACTCAAGCAGACTGAAAACCCAGAAATATCACCAGCGTCTGTGAATAGCACTGAGCCAGCATATAACAGAGAGGCCTAATTAATAATCTCATGCAGCTGCCCTGTTGCATGACTCCAAACTGACAAGATGCAATTAGCAGCCAGGTGAGGCTGAACACATGGGAACAAGCTGCAATTACACAGACTCACCAGCGGCAGCAACCAAGAGTACTCTTAAACAGAGCAACGGGAAATCCTGGCCTGCGAAACAAGTTATAAACATAAAATACCTAACTGGCATGCAAAACAGGAATGAGCCACAGCCGTGGCTCATAACAGTACCCCCGCCCCCTTGAGGAGGGGTCAAAGGACCCCAAAATACAGACTATCCAAAACAAGGGATACAAAAAAAAAACCTGACACACTGGTCTAACAGACACGAAAACAGAAACAAGCTGCAACCACAGCTTGTAACAGTGCCCTCCCCCTGACGGTGGCCACTGGACACAAGATAAGGGAAAAAAAAATCTTTTTTTTTTTTTATATCAAGGCAAGAGTCAAAAATTATTTCTTTTTCTTCTTCTTTTTACAAAGCTCTTTAGGTCTGACCAAGGTAATTCCCCAAACATTGTCTGAACTGATGGTACCACCCAGCAAGGCTGCGTTCAAATCAGAGACAGGTTTCTTACCCTTGGGAGCTGAACTTTCTGGCAAAGTACTATTATTAGAAGAAGAAGAAGTCAGAAAAGCACACCCTGCAGTCAAAACAACGGGCTGGAACTCTTGTGCCGAGTTTACAGTATTTGGTGGACTCTCAGCAGACAAGACGGGTGACTTAGAGGAACCTGAACCAATTTCTTTGGAACCATATCTTTTAATAATTGCATCACTGAATGCTGGGGGATCCTGAAGAATGGGATCTTCAGCTTTCATTAGGCTGGTCGCCCACTCAAAAGGCTCTCCTCTAAAAGAATAAATCAGATAAAGCACAAGGTTCTCTGAAGTGATGCCCAGAAATGGTCTAGACAACATAATAATGTAATAGTGTTTGTAAAGTGCCAGAAATTGGGCTAAGTCCCCATCAAAGATTATGGATGTTGAGATATCAGTCAGGATCTGTTTCCTTCCCATCTGACTGACTGGAGTGCTTTGCTAGGACCTGGTCACTATTGACCTTACTCGAGGCTGAGACTCTCTGAACCCCACCCGGGGCAGTGACTTTCTGAACCCCACCCGGGGCAGTGACTTTCTGAACCCCACCCGGGGCAGTGATTTTCTGAACCCCACCCGGGGCAGTGACTTTCTGAACCCCACCCGGGGTAGTGACTTTCTGAACCCCACCCGGGGTAGTGGCCTCCGGGAACCCCGCTGGGGCAGTGGCCTCCGGGAACCCCACTGGGGCAGTGGCCTCCGGGAACCCCGCTGGCTGGGGTCAGCACCTCGGATTCTTTTACTGGGACCGAGCCGTTGGCCTCTCCCACTGGGACCGAGCCATCAGCCTCCCTCTCTGAGTCGATAATTATCGAAACTTCTCCCGGGACTATGACTTCCGGGACTTTTGCTGAAGCTATAACCTTCAGCACCTCCACTAATGCTACGCCTCTTAAGTTCTTTCCTGGGGAAGCGACCTCTAGACCCTTCTTAGAGGCTGCGTCTCTCGAGACCCCACTTGGGGATATTACTTCAAATATCCCTTCTGGGGTTTTGCTTCTCGAGTTCCTTTCTAGAACTATGGTTTTAGATACCCTTTCTGGGGTTGCGCTCTTCAAGTCCCTACCTGGGGTAACAGCTTCTGAGACCCCTTCTGGTATGGAAACCTGAGCTATAATATTTGATGTCCCTCTATAAGCTACAGCATCGGGCACCGCTCCAGCACTCTGGGCATCGGGCACCGCTCCAGCACTCTGGGCATCAGGCACCGCTCCAGCACTCTGGGCATCGGGCACCGCTCCAGCACTCTGGGCATCGGGCACCGCTCCAGCACTCTGGGCATCGGGCACCGCTCCAGCACTCTGGGCATCGGGCACCGCTCCAGCACTCTGGGCATCGGGCACCGCTCCAAGATCCTGAGCATCGGGCACCTCTCCAGTACCCTGGGCAACGGGCACCACTCCAGGACCCTGGGCAACGGGCACCACTCCAGGACCCTGGGCAACGGGCACCACTCCAGGGGCTTACAACGCTGCTTCAACAGGAACCTCAAGAGAGGAGAGAAACATTCTCTTTTGATTCCTGAATCTATAATGGGGCTCCCTTGCCCAAGGACCCCAATTATAGGACAGAGAGCTTTTTAGTGTGGGTTGTGTGACAAGTACCTCTGCCACAGTAGAGACAGGAGTAGGTCTTGTATCCTGACTCAACTTGGCCAGAGGGCAAGACTCGTCACCACACTTTGGCTTGCGCAACTCACAGGTCTGCAGATAGTGGCCTAAACCCCCACAATATAGGCATAAGTTTAAGTTTCTGCGACGCAGACGCTCCTCTTCTGAGAGCCTGGGCCGCAAAAAACTTTTAAACCTTTTCTCTTCAATTAAACCAGAGGATTCTCTTGTCACCATACTGTGAACAAGAGTCTCTTTAGAGATAGATGTACTCTCAACGACTTCTGGCAAGATGAGCAAGATTTTAGTCAGAAGGTTTTGCATTTGCCTTAAGGATTGCTGCAAAACATCTAGTCGCTCTGGTCTCAAAGCACTGAAAGCAGAGTTCAGGGCTGAGAGAGATGCCTGCAGGGCTTGCATAGTAGACATAGGAGGATTTAAAACTAGACAAGACAAGACAAGGCAAGACTAGACAAGGCAGGACTAAATTTTTGCTAAATAAAACAAGACTGTTTTTTTTTTTTTTTAAACACCGGACTGGATTCTAAACACCGGACTGGATTCTAAACACCGGACTGGATTCTAAACACCGGACTGGATTCTGCACACTGAATTCTAGACAGGACTGGATTCTAAACACCGGATTGGATTCTGCACACTGAATTCTAGACAAGACTGGATTCTAAACACCGGATTGGATTCTGCACACTGAATTCGAGACAGGACTGGATTCTAGACTAGACACTGGACTGGGCCAAAAAAGAAAAAAAAGTTTTATTTCTTTTTTGTGGTATGGCTGGTGATAATGTTAGGTTCCTGGTGCTCAGAACAAGGGAGATGTTATGAAGCAAGTCCAGAGCACCAGGACATAATGCTGGGAAAGTGGAATGGAAAGGGAATAGCCCCTGGCGCCCTATCTCCGTTGTCTCGCTCGTGCTGTCAGTACACTCTTGCGAGACTATGGTTGCTTGAGCCCATGGCAGACGCGTTTGAAGGGGCGGATTATGTCTGCCCAACTTCGATGCCCCCTCAGGTCTTAATGAGAGACAAAGAGTGAACCGAGACAGGGTGATAACAAGGGGCCCTCTGACTAACAACAAGGCCAGGGGCTACTAACAAACCTAAAACCAAAGTATGTGCGGCTTGCCGCCAAAGGAAAAGAACAACAAAGGAAATGCTGACCACATGCCGACACAATACTTTTGTGTACCGGCGGTGACAGCATAAGCAGAACCCTCTGCAAAACACCAGTGACAGAAATAATAAGGGAATACAGCGGCCTAGGCCGACGGACGCGGCAGTGCCGCTACTCATGGAACCGGTACGAATACTGGCAAATGGACAGGAACTCCCAATGCTGCTGACACAGACTCTCAGAACTGGAGGACAGGCAGAATCCCAAACGACAGACCGGTGGACACCAAGAAGCCAGAAACTTGACCAGGCACAGGCAAAGGCACTGGACCTCAGAACAGGAACGCCTCACAGCAGGACACGGGATCAGACATAGGAATCGACACAGGGACTGACACAGGAATCAACACAGGAAGCTCAGGAACTAGCAGGAACCAAGCTCAGAACTCAAGCAGACTGAAAACCCAGAAATATCACCAGCGTCTGTGAATAGCACTGAGCCAGCATATAACAGAGAGGCCTAATTAATAATCTCATGCAGCTGCCCTGTTGCATGACTCCAAACTGACAAGATGCAATTAGCAGCCAGGTGAGGCTGAACACATGGGAACAAGCTGCAATTACACAGACTCACCAGCGGCAGCAACCAAGAGTACTCTTAAACAGAGCAACGGGAAATCCTGGCCTGCGAAACAAGTTATAAACATAAAATACCTAACTGACATGCAAAACAGGAATGAGCCACAGCCGTGGCTCATAACAAAGGATGACATACTGTATAAACACAATTTATTTAATTTAATATTTCTTTCTAAATTTCTCAATAAGAATCTTTTGGCCCGGGTGTGCCGTGAAAAAAATTCAGGTACTTTAGGGCGCCGTGATTCAAAAAGGTTTGGGAACCATTGGTTTGATCAATTAATGCTTTATACGGGTTGGTATCAGGAGACCGGCGTTTGGGATCCCGGAGGTCACCATACCGTCTTTGGGATCTCGGTCCCCAGATTGCCAGCGGGTGCGAGCTCAAGGAAGTTGCGCTTGCCATAGGTTCTATTCTATTCCCACGCCACAGATTCTATTCTCACTCTATGGGTGTCGTGGACACCAACTAGAGGGAATAGTCCCTGTTAAATGGCATGCCGACTGTCGGGCTGGGCAGAGTTCGGGATTCCAGCGTCTGTATAGTGACCGGTGGGATCCCGACCGCCGGTCACATAACTACATCCCCTTGATACATGCTCCTCATCCAATATGTTCCAAGGTGAATGACTAGAGGTTTGGTATATGTACTGTACATGATACTAGCTCTCATGGGGGCAATGCTGTAGTGGTATGTAAGAGGAGAACAGGACTGATTAGATACACCACAGGGTACAGACTAGGCTTTAGGAGAAATCAGGATTTAGAACCAATGGATTTTTCGCATTCTTCCAAAATAAAAGACTCTTGCAGATTTCCAGTCAGATATATCACCCGAGGCACTGCCTTCATTGTGTGGCGAGAGGGAATATCCAGTAAGTGGATTCCACAGGGATATGCAGGAATGTGTACTGTCGGTATGGTGATTCCAGTTACAAAGGCACTATTCCAAATCTCTAGGATAACGATAGGAAAATGGGGGATGAGGAATTTCTCGGCTTCCTCTGGCACTATGTGCGTGTGAGGGAGCATGCGGTGCTCATTAATTTGAACAGAGAAACTTTGTTGTTGCACACATGACAGGTTATGGACAGAGATTCTTGTTAGAAAATACAAATTCCTGTATATTTGGCCATAAGTCAGAATGTGTTTCCTAAAGGACTGCTATGGGCCTGACTCAGGCGCAAGAGCGAAGCTTGAGCAGATGAGCGATTATTTGCTCTGTGCATGCGCAAAAGTTCCTGAGTGTACGCAGAAACCATTGTTGTATACGGAGTCACTTGCAATAGAACCGGTTGCACACAACCATGGGCGTTCAAGGGCTGTGACTGGGAGATAGCCTGAAGTGAACGTTAAAAAGGCTGTATCATTTGGCGTGTTATGGGGAGTGTCACAGGTGTTTTAGTGAACATGTTCCCATGCACAGATCCATGGCCACAGAGGCCATGTTCAGAGGGACTTCAGAAGGAATCACTGAGCAGCCCACAGGCTGGTGCAAATATTGATGGTGCCCCAATGGTGAATTGTTTATAACTAGAGATGAGCGCGTTCGGTTCTCAGAGAACAGAACCGTACCAGACTTCACCATTTGAGCCCGGATCCGAGTCAGACTCGGGTTTTCCCGCCTGACTCGGAAACCAGAACGAGGCATAACGTCATCATCCCGCTGTCGGATTCTCGCGGGGTTTGGATTCCATATAAGGAGCCGCGCGTCGCCGCCATTTTCACTCTGGCATTGGAGAGTGTAGAGAGAGAACGTGTCTCCGTTCTCTCAGTGTCCATGTCTTGTGCTGTATTTGTCCAGTCACAGTGGTTGTGTCCTCTTGCTGCCATATGTGCATTGCTGCTGTGTTGTGCTGCATCAGTTCAGTGGTGGTGTATTGTGCTGCATCAGACCAGTGGTAGTGTCCGGTGCATCAGCCATCAGTTATTCCAGTGACCAGGCAGTCACAGTGGATGTGTCCTCTTGCTGCCATATGTGCATTGCTGCTGTGTTGTGCTGCATCAGTTCAGTGGTGGTGTATTGTGCTGCATCAGACCAGTGGTAGTGTCCTGTGCATCAGCCATCAGTCATTCCAGTGCCACATATTGTGTTATATACAGTGTCGGACTGGGGCATGAAGGGCCCACCAGGGAAATGTAATTGTAACCCACTGGTTAAACAAAGTACATGGTTAACAAATCAAATGTATTTAAAAATATATATATATAGATAATATAAATGTGATAAAGTTGTGTAGGTTTACTATATATTGTTCCAATTGAACTGAAAGGTATGGATGGGGAAATTGCTAGAAATTGCTGGAAGCCCTCGTGGATGTGAAGGATGTGCCTCGAGCGGGAGAAGCCACGAGAGCCGACAGCAGTTGGAGGGTTTGGACAGTTGGAGAAGGGCAGTACGGGGGAGAGCAACGAACGGAGCGGTATCTCTGGAGGAGCCTGCAGCCCGCCGGGACCTTGATCGCGAATACCGGAGGAGAGTAGAGAAGGAGTGCAAAGACTGTGACATCGGGTCGGTCATTGAAGGAAGACGGAGGAGTATAGCGACGGGTAAATAAACTTACCAGTTAGCCCGGCTATCCCTCCAGGAGTGTCAGGAGATCGCTGACGCTGGGAGAAGTGCGTCAGAGGAAAACTGAAGGAAGACGGTAGGAGGGGCGGCTGCAGCTGTGGCTTAGACGCTGAATGACAGACGTAGATGAGCCGCAGAGCATTAAAGGAGGAGTCGGGGGAGTGACATCGGAAAAGAGGAGGTGGGATTGAACCACACATACATCAATCATACACCTCTCATATTATTTCCTCCAATTAAATAATTTAATGGGCACACATATATTTATATGTATCACGAGCTCCCCCTAGTGGTCTCTCTGGATAATATTAACTAACTAATAAGCAGAGACAGAGATAATATTACAAGTAGACTCTATTTGCTAACTAGTTGTGCCTAACAGCATCAAAGACTGAGGGTCCTAAGTGAATGACACTGAATTATATATAAACCAGTCTATTATTATAATAGTTCCTGTGACCTACATTCAGATTTAGAGAAGAAGAAAGAGAGAGGAACTAACTATATAAATCCAAGTGTTAATACCTAAGCTAAATAACTACTACTCTATAATTTATTTGACACCTTATATTACTAGTAAAGACTGCGGTGAAATGACAAGATTGAGTGTTAGCTTATTATAACACTATCTACAAGCAGATAATAGAAGATTGTGAGATCAAGACTTTCTACAGATACTCTATTCCCCATATGGATTATAAATAGTAGTAGAAAGTATACAAAAGTATACCCACTGAGCTTAGAAATATACATCCGGAGGAATATAATTTATGACTTAAAAGAATAAACACCTACGCCATGAGGATGACTAATGGATTGTAACCGAGTAATCCAAATCTTGTGTTAACACTAAAAACAATAACTCTCGGTAATGATAAGGGCCCCAACGAGCTCATTATAGACTTCTGAGGACCCGGGTCACTAATATATATTTAATATGATAGACTGTAATTGATGTGATAGATCTTATATGTTTATTGTATTTAATGAATGTTGATAATTTATTTTCTCCAAAAATGTTTCAATATAATACTGAAGTATAATATATTTGATGCTGAGTAAAGATATAATAATAAATGTTATATACTTACCATAAAACCTGTTCCGGATAGTTGATCAGAGAAGACTTGATGACTGAAAACAAGAACAATTAATCTAAGGTAAATAGTGTATCATCAACTAATAGAAGATTACATGTATTACTTAGGCTTACCCAAGCAAGCCTAAAACCCAAAACAAATTTAAGCGATATAGAGCTTGGGTTGAGGCACGTCTATTGTAACTCTTCATTAGAAGCATTCATAACCAGGGTTACATAAATGGAGGCACTGCTGAGATCCCAGTGAGTAGTCGTAAGAATAATTAATTTAACCCGATCAAATGGAAGGGCTAACTGGAGATGACATTTATCTTTGGTGTCAGAGGAAGGGGGTAAACCCCAGAAAGTGTATTGGAGTAGGAGGAGAGTTATCAGATATCGTGGATGAAGCTGTATTACGTAAAGTGGGTACACTATACGGAATAATTAAACCCAATATAGTAGATCAGTGGGATGACGAGGCAGGAAAGAAGATTGCTGTACTAATCGAAACAGAAAAAGAATTAGACGTTAACCTAATACCGTTAATGATAATGGCTGATGAAGAAACCGGACGAAGATGGTCTATTATTGGTCCTAATATCCGAGAAGACGACTCCACAAGTGTTCCCGTTTCTGCAATAATCTCGCCTGAGAGTGTGAATAGAGGAGAGGCTAGTGGAAATGGACACAATGCTACAAATATGAATGGGGGACAATTCGAGACCATGGTGGAACGGGTGGTATCACAACTTGAGAGGTGGCATTACGAAGGGAGTTATAGGAGGTTGAGGATATTCTCTGGTATAGTGCCCGTACCTACAGGGGAAGAGCCTTATGAATCCTGGAAAGAAGCAGCCGTCCAACAAGCTGAAGAATGGCAGTGTCCCGATAAGATAAAGCGACAACGAGTGGTGGAAAGTCTACGAGGACCTGCTATGGGGATAATACAAGCTGCCCGGAGAAGTAACCCAAACGCCACCCTGGAGACTTATCTGGAAGCTTTGGACTACGCATATGGCACTATGGAAGATGTAGGGGATCTTCTATCAAGATTACATCACACTTTTCAAGAATCTGGAGAGAAATTGAGTGCCTATGTCATAAGAATTGATAAATTGCTGTATAAGATTGTAGAAAAAAAAGGTATCACCAGAGAAGAAGTAGATAAAAGTCGTATGAGACAAGTATTACGAGGTGCTTTAACGACTGATCCTGTAGCACAGAAATTGAGGTGTTCCGGAAAAAGAGAACCACCTCCTGGATTCAACGAGATACTAAAAGAAATCAAACAAGAAGAAGTATTGATTGAGATGAGAGAGAAGACAGTAAAGAAGGTTAAGGTAATACAAACAGTGAATGAGACTTCCCCATTAGAGGAAAAAATATTAAAATTAATGGAGGAACAGAACAAGAGGATAGAACAATTTATTGCTACACAAAACAGCAACAACCCTTCCCAGAATACTACATCTAGTGATTCAACACAGAGTGGAGGTAGACGGGGCAGTGTCAATAACAGGGGTTGTTTTAAGTGCGGGAGGATTGGCCATCGAGCTTTTGAATGTAATTTGAATCGGAACCCGAACCGGATGTATAGTAATCCCTCCCATAACACTGACAGTGAAGGTCAAGATCGGGGAAACGGACAAGGGAGACCTGTGAACCCCCCATAGGTCTCCTAGAGGTTGGTCGCTGCGCGATGGGGAGCACATGGTGGAATGGAGTACTGCCTGATGGACTGATGGGACCGTCTCCTATAATGACGGCTAAAATAAATGGACATCCTTGTAAGGTACTTGTTGATAGTGGATCCCAAGTATCAATCATTTTCGAGGACTGGTATAGAAAATACTTAACTGATGTACCCCTACAACCGTTATCGGGACTAGTGATATGGGGTTTGAGTGTGGAGAAATATCCTTATTTAGGATACATAATGGCTAGCTTAGAAATCTATCAAGAAGAATGTGAGGAGAAACTGCAAATACCATTAATAGCACTGGTGTGTCCGGAAGTCCCAGAGAGTAGGGGTGAACCCCATATGATTATAGGAACCAACACTAGGATTTATTCCCTTCTTATGGAATGGTTGAAGAAAGAGGAGAAGAGGACTGAGGTGATGTCAACATCCTGTGAAAGTGTTGTTGAAATAATTCAGAAAGAAGACAATAGCCCCTTTGACGTCTGTTTTATAGGCAGTGAGATCACACATGATGAAAAATTACGATTAATTTCAGAATTGGAATCCCGAGAATCTGTTTTCTCTACAGGAGAGTGGGATTTAGGAAGAGCTAAAGGGATAGAACATTGTATCCGACTCACGGATAAAACCCCCTTTAGAGAACGTTCTCGGAGAATAGCTCCAGCGGATTTTGAGGACGTGAGGAAACATCTTAAGGGTCTACTGGAAAACCAAGTAATAATGGAATCCAAGAGTCCGTACGCCTCCCCGATTGTGATAGCACGAAAGAAAAATGGAAATCTCCGAATGTGCATTGATTACCGGACCCTGAACCATCGAACAGTGACCGATCAATACACCGTGCCCAGAATAGATGAGGCTTTAGATTGCCTGCAAGGGAGTGTATTATTCTCTGTATTGGATTTAAGAAATGGGTATTATCAAATACCAATGAGGTCTGAAGACAGAGAGAAAACGGCATTCATATGCCCGTTAGGATTTTTTGAATTCCTACAGATGCCCCAAGGTGTAAAAGGTGCACCAGCTACCTTCCAACGTGCTATGGAAAAGATAATCGGGGATATGAATTACCGAGAAGTGATCGTATACTTAGATGACATCATAGTATTTGGGGCCACTCTTGAAGAACATAATCGTCGACTTTTCAAAGTACTAGATCGATTGATGGAAGGAGGCCTGAAATTATCTATAGACAAGTGTCATTTATGTCAATCAGAAGTTAAATACCTAGGGCATATTGTTAGTAGATATGGAGTGTCAACAGACCCAGAAAAAGTTCAGGCTGTGATGAACTGGCCTCGACCTACAAAACTGAAGGAGTTACTATCTTTCCTAGGTTTCTGTGGATACTATCGACGATTTATACAGAATTATTCAGCTCAAGCTTACATAACACCAAATCAGAAAGCTTCCATGGTAGCCAACACTCTTTGGAGCAAATTCTTTATTCATTATGGACTTCCCCATAGACTACATTCCGATCAAGGGAGAGATTTCGAAAGTAAATTGATCAAAGAACTTTGTATGATGTGTGGGATTCAAAAATCTAGAACTACGCCCTATCACCCTCAAGGTGACCCACAACCGGAACGTTTCAACAGGACACTACTTAATATGTTGGGAACCCTAAGTCCATTGAACAAACATCATTGGAGACGTTACCTTGACCAGTTGATACATGCTTATAATTGCACCCAGAATGAGACCACTGGATATTCTCCATATTACTTGATGTTTGGACGAGAGGCGAAGCTCCCAATAGATGTAAGCTTTGGGGTTTCGTCAGGAGAAAGTTCATATAAATCTCATGTGAAGTATGTCGAAAAATTAAGACAAGAATTGTCTAATGCTTACCAATTAGCAGAACGGGCGGCACGCCAGAGTGGAGAGAAAAACAAGGTCTATTATGATCGGAAAGTGAGAGACCAGGTTTTGTCCCCGGGAGATAGAGTATTGCTGCGACAATTGGGAATGCCTAGAAAATTTAAAATCGCCAATCGATGGAAGGAAGAACCCTATATTATAATAGAAAAATTTAGTGATCTACCAGTATACAGAATACAATTGGAAAATGGGAAAGGAGCTATATTAACCCATCACAGACAAAACCTACTTCATATAGGTAGGGAAGTTCGACTGGAAGATGAGGAAAGACTGAATAAGAATGCATATACATCACCTAGACAGAGAGTGGATGATAGATCAAAGGACAAAAGAGAGTTGGAGGATAAGGAAGATAGAGAGGAAGAAGAGGCAGGTCAGGGTTGTTATTATAAAGAGTCAGAAAAAATATATGAAAATGAGATTGAACCAGAAAATGTAATGGACCGTCAATATGAAACAATTCCCCCTAGTATGGGACCAGAAAGAAACTGTCTTGACTCGGCAGGAGATGATTGGAAGTTATTGGATGAAGAAATCATTAATAGACCAGAAGGGTTAGAAGATTACTCATCTTTTAGTGATAATGGAGGGGAGATGGGAAATATGGATAGGCCCAAAAGACATAGACAACCCCCTCTTATGATGACTTACGACCAGTTGGGGACTCCAGAGATTATTCCCAGAGTAATCACTCATTATAATATTGAGTCTTACTGGCCTTATTTTTATGTTCTATCTGATATGTAGATAATTTGGTGATCCCATGATGTTTAATTTAATGGAATCACCAGGGGGAGAGTGTAACCCACAGGTTAAACAAAGTACATGGTTAACAAATCAAATGTATTTAAAAATATATATATATAGATAATATAAATGTGATAAAGTTGTGTAGGTTTACTATATATTGTTCCAATTGAACTGAAAGGTATGGATGGGGAAATTGCTAGAAATTGCTGGAAGCCCTCGTGGATGTGAAGGATGTGCCTCGAGCGGGAGAAGCCACGAGAGCCGACAGCAGTTGGAGGGTTTGGACAGTTGGAGAAGGGCAGTACGGGGGAGAGCAACGAACGGAGCGGTAGCTCTGGAGGAGCCTGCAGCCCGCCGGGACCTTGATCGCGAATACCGGAGGAGAGTAGAGAAGGAGTGCAAAGACTGTGACATCGGGTCGGTCATTGAAGGAAGACGGAGGAGTATAGCGACGGGTAAATAAACTTACCAGTTAGCCCGGCTATCCCTCCAGGAGTGTCAGGAGATCGCTGACGCTGGGAGAAGTGCGTCAGAGGAAAACTGAAGGAAGACGGTAGGAGGGGCGGCTGCAGCTGTGGCTTAGACGCTGAATGACAGACGTAGATGAGCCGCAGAGCATTAAAGGAGGAGTCGGGGGAGTGACATCGGAAAAGAGGAGGTGGGATTGAACCACACATACATCAATCATACACCTCTCATATTATTTCCTCCAATGAAATAATTTAATGGGCACACATATATTTATATGTATCACGAGCTCCCCCTAGTGGTCTCTCTGGATAATATTAACTAACTAATAAGCAGAGACAGAGATAATATTACAAGTAGACTCTATTTGCTAACTAGTTGTGCCTAACAGCATCAAAGACTGAGGGTCCTAAGTGAATGACACTGAATTGTATATAAACCAGTCTATTATTATAATAGTTCCTGTGACCTACATTCAGATTTAGAGAAGAAGAAAGAGAGAGGAACTAACTATATAAATCCAAGTGTTAATACCTAAGCTAAATAACTACTACTCTATAATTTATTTGACACCTTATATTACTAGTAAAGACTGCGGTGAAATGACAAGATTGAGTGTTAGCTTATTATAACACTATCTACAAGCAGATAATAGAAGATTGTGAGATCAAGACTTTCTACAGATACTCTATTCCCCATATGGATTATAAATAGTAGTAGAAAGTATACAAAAGTATACCCACTGAGCTTAGAAATATACATCCGGAGGAATATAATTTATGACTTAAAAGAATAAACACCTACGCCAGGAGGATGACTAATGGATTGTAACCGAGTAATCCAAATCTTGTGTTAACACTAAAAACAATAACTCTCGGTAATGATAAGGGCCCCAACGAGCTCATTATAGACTTCTGAGGACCCGGGTCACTAATATATATTTAATATGATAGACTGTAATTGATGTTATATGTTTATTGTATTTAATGAATGTTGATAATTTATTTTCTCCAAAAATGTTTCAATATAATACTGAAGTATAATATATTTGATGCTGAGTAAAGATATAATAATAAATGTTATATACTTACCATAAAACCTGTTCCGGATAGTTGATCAGAGAAGACTTGATGACTGAAAACAAGAACAATTAATCTAAGGTAAATAGTGTATCATCAACTAATAGAAGATTACATGTATTACTTAGGCTTACCCAAGCAAGCCTAAAACCCAAAACAAATTTAAGCGATATAGAGCTTGGGTGGAGGCACGTCTATTGTAACTCTTCATTAGAAGCATTCATAACCAGGGTTACATAATCACAGGGGCCCACTAAAGGCGCTGCCATATGCTGGAAGGGGTGTGGCCACATGACCAGAGGGGAGTGGCCAGCCATTAGAGGCGCCACCTAGCATAGTATATAAAGAAAAAGAGCTCTACCTCGCTGTCCACTTCAAGCTGTTGTGTATGTGCCTGGGTTACCCCGGGAGAGAGCAGTAGTATACATGTGCCTGGGTTACACCGGGAGAGAGCAGTAGTATACATGTGCCTGGGTTACACCGGGAGAGAGCAGTAGTATACATGTGCCTGGGTTACACCGGGAGAGAGCAGTAGTATACATGTGCCGGGTGGTCTTCAGGTTGCCGACTGTCGTGATCCCGGCGCACAGTATACCGGCGCCGGAATCCCAACAGCCGGCATACCGACACTTTTTCTCCCTCGTGGGGTCCACGACCCCCCTGGAGGGAGAATAAATAGCGTGTAGCGCGCCACCATGCCCGCAGCGTAGCGAGCGCAGCGAGCCTGCAAGGGGCTCATTTGCGCTTGCCACGCTGTCGGTATGCCGGTGGTCGTGCTTCCGGCGCCGGTATGCTGGTCGTCGGGAGCCCGGCCGCCGGCATACCATACCACACCCCATGTGCCTGGGTTGCTCCGGGAGAGAGCTGTAGTATACATGTGCCTGGGTTACACCGGGAGAGAGCACTAGTATACATGTGCCTGGGTTACACCGTGAGAGAGCACTAGTATACATGTGCCTGGGTTACACTGGGAGAGAGCAGTAGTATACATGTGCCTGGGTTACACCGGGAGAGAGCAGTAGTATACGTGCCTGGGTTACACCGCGAGAGAGCAGTAGTATACATGTGCCTGGGTTACACCGGGAGAGAGCAGTAGTATACATGTGCCTGGGTCACACCGGGAGAGAGCAGTAGTATACATGTGCCTTGGTTACACCGGGAGAGATCAGTAGTATATGTGCCTGGGTTACACCGGGAGAGAGCAGTAGTATATATACACCTGAGATAATCTGGGAGAGAACAGTAATGACTGGAGTATATTGCCAGATACACATACGCGCCCAGCAGTGCAAGATACACATACGCGCCCAGCAGTGCCAGTTACAGATATGCCCCCACGGTGCAGGATACACATATACGCCTGCCAGTGCCAGTTACACATATGCTCTGACGGTGCAGGATACACATATGTACCCACAGTGCCAGTTACACAAATGCCCCCACGGAGCAGGATACACATATGTACCCCCAGTGCCAGTTACACAAATGCCTTCACAGTGCAGGATATACATATGTACCTCCAGTGCCAGTTACACAAATGCCCCCACAGTGCAGGATATACATACGTACCCCTAGTGCCAGTTACAAAAATGCCCCCACAGTGCAGGATATACATATGTACCCCCAGTGCCAGTTACACAAATGCCCCCACAGTGCAGTATATACACATGCCCCCACAGTGCAGTATATACACATGCCCCCACAGTGCAGTATATACACATGCCCCCACAGTGCAGGATATACACATGCCCCCACAGTGCAGGATATACACAAATGCCCCCACAGTGCAGGATATACACATGCCCCCACGGTTGATGCTAGATCCAAGTGGCCTAAGGGACCTTTTCTGTCAGGGGGAGGAGCCACGACACAAGGGGGAGGAGCTAGGCCAGCGGGATAGTTGCTCTACTGTCCACGCCGCCAACTATTACCTTTAGTAATCAGGTGGCGAGCGAAGCTAGCCCGCAAGGGTACTTTTTGGGTATCCTGTTCGCCCGTAGCTCCTCCCCCTGGTGACGTGTCTCCTCCCCTTGAAACGTCAGAAGGTCCCTTCTCCCACTCCGAAATAGAATCAACCATGCCCCCACTGTGCAGGATATACACATGCCCCCACAGTGCAGGATATACATACCCCCCCCTTCCCCAGTGCCAGTTACACAAATGACCCCCAGTTACACAAATGCCCCCCACAGTGCAGATATACATATCCCCCCACAGTGCCAGTTACACATACTGTGGCAATTTACGCGTTACTCACCACCGCCGCCCGGGCTCTGCTGCTGTTCCATGTCTTTGGGCCGGGGAGGAGAGCGCAGCTTGCGCCTCTCCTGGCCCTCAGTCCCACTCTGCGTGGGATCTAATTACCGCCGCCGCCCGGGCTCTGCTGCTGCTCCTGTGTCGGGGCGGGGAGGAGAGCACAGCGTGCGCTTCTCCTTCCCCTCAACTGACTCTGCCGGCCAGTG
This sequence comes from Pseudophryne corroboree, assembly GCF_028390025.1. Taxonomy (NCBI): domain Eukaryota; kingdom Metazoa; phylum Chordata; class Amphibia; order Anura; family Myobatrachidae; genus Pseudophryne; species Pseudophryne corroboree. The sequence continues at coordinate 99,299,460 of NC_086453.1, read as the reverse complement.
TGTGCTGCCGTTCTCTCTCCCAGGGCCACTGACGGCAGCATGTTACAAGCGCCTCGCCGCTGCTGCACGTTATTACAGTAGGCCCCGCCCTCACATAAAAGAGGGTGTGGCCAAAAATCAGTGGGGCCTATCGCTGGTTTCACCGGCTCCCCGGCGGCCCAGTCCGACACTGGTTATATAACTCCAGAAAAATAATGGAGAACAAAAATTTGGAGGATAAAATAGGGAAAGATCAAGAACCACTTCCTCCTAGTGCTGAAGCTGCTGCCACTAGCCATGACATAGATGATGAAATGCCATCTTCGTCTGCCAAGGCCGATGCCCAATGTGATAGTAGAGGGCATGTAAAATCCAAAAAGCCAAAGTTCAGTAAAAAGACCCCCCCAAAAATTTTTAATCGTCTGAGGAGAAATGTAAACTTGCCAATATGCCATTTACGACACGGAGTGGCAAGGAACGGCTAAGGCCTTGGCCTATGTTCATGACTAGTGGTTCAGCTTCACATGACGATGGAAGCCCTCAACCTCCATTTTGCCATTTAATTCCAGTGATTTTGACGTATAATTCCAGTGAGTTTGACGTATAATTCCTGTGATTTTGCCATTTAATTCCAGTGATTTGGACGTATAATTGCAGTGATTTTGCCATTTAATTCCAGTGATTTGGATGTATAATTCCAGTGATTTTGCCAATTAATTCCAGTGATTTGGACATATAAATCCAATGATTTTGCCATTTAATTCCAGTGATTTTGCCATTTAATTCCAGTGATTTGGACGTAGGTTCTGTTTAGTTTGTGTCCCCGGAGGGGGCGCTAGTGGGTCAGTGGAGGTAGGATGGAAGAAGTGAGGAGGCTGGATTGGATTCCTGCGCATGTGCGCAATGTTGTTTATTGTACAGTAGGTATTAAACAATATGGCAGCAGGAATACTTAAAAATAATAATAACAAATGCAATTGTGAATGAGCAGTGTGGAAGCTGAGAGTCTATGGCAAAGTCTGTACGATAAGTTCAATCGATCAGGGGATCGATGTGTCGGTATGGGAACCGAAAGTTGTTGGACCGTGGAGCCAGCAGAGATGTTGGTAGGAATAACAAGCCTGGTAGCAATTGCAGGAGACAAGTGTTAAAGTTCTCAGTGCAGTTAGAAGTAACACTGGCAGCTTGCAGGCTGATGAACAGGTGTAGATGACGAGATGCACCTGGAGGAGAGTCTTTACTGCAGAGAGCTGGAGCACACTGTAGCTGGTTAAGGTGTGAAGCTTAATCTCAAGTACAAGGGTTGCTGGTGCTTGTGGTTCCACGGTAGTACAGGAACAAACTGGAAGGCAAAGCAGGTAAACGGAGGAACTGGAGAACGGAGCCAGAGACACAGGTCATAGGAGTGACACGAAGTCCAGGACCACGACTGACTCACCCTGCTGCTCCTGATATACCCCCCGGTCTGTAGGCATTGGTGGGAAGTGAATGAGGAGGTGCGGCCAAGCTCCGGATTGGCCGACGCGGCAGTCCGATGGAAACTGTCATGGCGGCGCACATGCCGCGGCCCGGGCAGGAACGTGGCGTGCATGCAGGCCCGCTGACAACAGGAGCGCTCCCAGGCCCAAGATGACGTCCGGCGACAAGGCGACCAGTGACAGCGAGACGTAGAGACCCCGGACGGGGACCGCACCGATGGACAGATGTAGCTGTGGTAAGTCGATTCCTGACAGTACCCCCTCCTTTACGGGTGGGCACCGAACACCCATGTGGCTTGGAAGGATGAGTTCTGTGGAAAACATGGACCAACCTTGGAGCATGAACATCTGTAGCATTTACCCAACTCCTCTCCTCAGGACCATAACCGGACCAGTCAATGAGGTATTGCAGACGACCGTACCGGCAACGGGAATCCAGAATCTTCTCTATTTCGAACTCAATGCCCCGTTGGGTTCGTACTTTGGGGCCAACTGGAAGAGCTCTTTGGAAACGATTCAGGATCAAGGGTCTAAGGAGAGAGACATGAAAGGCATTAGGTATTCGCAAGTAAGGAGGTAATCTGAGCTTGTACGCTACAGGACTGATGACTTTGTCGATGGAAAAAGGACCAATGAAGCGTGGTGCAAACTTCATCGATGGCACTCTGAGATGAAGGTTCCGGGTGGAAAGCCAAACCCTATCATTGGGTTTTAGGCTGGGAACTGCACGTCTTTTGCGGTCGGCAAAGAACTTGTATCAACTTGAGGCCTTTTTAAGGGAAACATGAATTTTCCTCCAAGTAGATGAGAACTGACTTAGAACAGAAGTGGCTGCAGGAACATCGATGTTTGGTAGATCTTGGAAATCTGGAACACGAGGATGTTGTCCATGTACAGCGAAGAACGGGGTGGTCTCCGTGGCAGTATGATAGCGAAAGTTATGAGCAAATTCAGCCCACGGGAGCAGGTCTACCCAGTCATTTTGGGAAGAGGAAACGTAAAGTCTCAAGAAGGTCTCCAGTTCTTGATTTACCCTTTCCGTCTGTCCATTTGTCTGAGGGTGGTAGGCTGACGAAAATTTAAGCTTAACTTGTAGGGCAGAACAGAGGGCTCTCCAAAACCTTGCTACAAACTGAACTCCACGGTCAGATATGATTTCAGTAGGCAGTTAATGTAAGCGAAAAATCTCCCGTAGGAAGACTTGAGCAAGTTTTGGAGTGAAAGGAAGACCTTGGAGTGGAACAAAATGGGCCATTTTGGTAAACCTGTCGACAACTACCAAGATGGTATTGAATCCTTGAGAGGAGGGTAGATCGGAGATGAAGTCCATGGACAGGTGAAACCAGGGACGGCTGGGTACGGATAATGGTTGCAACTGACCTGCCGGAGACTGTCTGGGAGTCTTATGCTGGGCACACTTGGGGCAGGATGCCACAAAGTCCTTGATGTCGACCTTCATTTTCGGCCACCAGTAAGTTTCAGACAGGAACTTGAAAGTCTTTAGGACACCAGGATGCCCTGTGAACTTGGACTGATGAGCCCAAGACAGCAATTTAGAATGAAGCTCAGGGGAAACAAAAATCTTGCCAGGAGGCGGAACAGGAGTAACTTGAGACGATACAAACACAACTGGATTCAAAATAGAATGCAGAACTGGATCGGAATTCTCCTCTTCGGATTCCATAGAACGAGACAGAGCATCAGCTTTCGTATTCTGGGAACCTGGACGGAAATGAAGCTTAAAATTGAAGCGAGAGAAGAGCATTGACCACCGGTCCTGGCGAGGATTAAGACACTGGGCTGCCTTTAGGTAGAGGAGGTTCTTGTGATCCGTGTAGATGTTAAATGGGAACTTTGCTCCTTCCAGGAGATACCTCCACTCCTCAAGAGCCAGCTTGATCGCCAGTAATTCTTGGTCACCGATGGAGTCATTAGCTTCCGCAGGAAGGAATTTGCGAGAGAAGAACCCACAAGGGTGAATCTTTCCATCAACCTCCACTTGGGAGAGAACAGCTCCGACTCCCACTGTAGAAGCATCTACCTCCAACTCGAATGGCTTGTTAACATCTGGTTGTGACAGAACTGGAGCGGTCGTAAAAGCCTGCTTGATTTTCTGAAACGCAGCCAAGGCATCTTCTGACCAGTTGGAATGATCTGCCCCTTTTCGAGTTAAGCTGGTAATAGGAGCAATGAGAGTTGAGAATCCTCTGATGAACTTCCTATAATAATTAGCGAACCCCAGGAATCGCTGAATGGACTTGAGAGTACTCGGAATAGACCAATTGGCAATAGCTTCCAATTTTGTCGGGTCCATCTGGAGATCCGATCCAGAAATTACATACCCTAGGAAGGGTATGGAAGAAACTTCGAAGGTACATTTAGACAACTTGCCGTAGAGACGGTTCTCACGAAGACGTCGAAGGACCTCACGAACTTGTAGGCGATGCGAGAGATCTTGAGAGAAGAAGAGGATATCATCCAGATAGACTACAAGATATTTATACAGAACATCACGGACAATTTTGTTAACGAAGTGCTGGAACACTGCTGGGGCATTACTCAACCCGAATGGCATTACTAGGTACTCGTAATGACCATCCCGAGTATTAAAAGCCGTTCTCCATTCATCACCACTTCGAATCCTGATGAGATTGTAGGCACCGCGGAGATCTAACTTAGTAAAAATGCGGGCTCCCTTGACTCTGTCAAATAATTCAGTGATGAGCGGTAGTGGATAGCTGTTTTTGACGGTAATATCGTTGAGCCCCCGGTAATCGATGCACGGACGTAATCCTCCATCTTTTTTTTTAACAAAGAAAAAACCCGCTCCGGCAGGCGAAGATGAAGGGCGGATGAATCCTTTCTGTAGATTCTCCCTGATATATTCAGATAATGGATAAGTACGTCCTCTAGGTGGCTTCTTGCCAGGGATGAGATCGATGGGACAATCCCACTCCCTATGGGGCGGCAGAACATCGGCGGCCTTTTCGCTGAAGACGTCAGAGAAATCTTGGTAGGCCACAGGAAGACTTGACTGAACTTTAACTTCCGAAGACCTCACAGGACGAACTTGGGCTAAGCAGGACTGATGGCAGTGTGAACCCCAAGAAGTCAGTTGTAATGTGGACCAGTCAATCTGCGGATTATGTAGCTGGAGCCAGGGCATACCCAAAACGATCTCCTGGGTTGCCTGAGGAATGATTAGGAACTCAATTAATTCAGAATGCAGGAACCCAACTCCCAGCACCACTGGCTTGGTTTGATGAGAGATGTAACCCTTGGAAATTCGGCTACCATCCACTGCAGTGATATAAGCTGGATATGTGAGTTCACAGACAGGCAGACGGAACTTATCAACTGCAGCTTGAGTAATGAAGTTTCCAGCAGCTCCACAGTCCACTAACGCGGTTACAGACTGGAGTCCAGCCTTAGTCTCTAAAGTCACAGGAAGGATAAGGTCTTGGTTTGAAGGAGCTTGTCTAGAAGATCCCAACTTGACTCCTCCTTTACAAGTCAGGATCTGGCGTTTCCCGAACGCGCTGTACAAGAATTAATTTGGTGACCTGTAGCCGCACAATAAAGACACAGTCTCTCTCGAAGTCTTCTTGACCGCTCCTCAGGGGTTAAGCGGGACCTATTAATTTGCATAGGCTCGTCAGAAGGTGGAGGCTGAAATTGTGTCGGAGGTACCATTCTCGGCTTGCGAGGCTCACTACGAGCACGCTCACTGTTGCGTTCGCGAATGCGAGAGTCCAACTTGATACATAAAGAAATTAACTCTGATAATTGCTCAGGAATATCACGGGTAGCTAGTTCATCTTTAATCCGATCAGAGAGTCCATGCCAGAAGGCTGCTACCAGTGCTTGGTTATTCCATTGAATCTCTGCAGCTAACGTCTGGAACTGGATGACGTATTGACCCATGCTTCGGGTACCTTGACAGAGTTGGATAAGATCTGCAGAGGCTGATGTTGCGCGACCTGGTTCATCAAAGATGCGTCTGAAGGTTGACACAAATTCGGTATAGTTATTCATAAGAGGGTCAGCACGTTCCCACAGAGGAGACACCCAACTCAAAGCTGATCCAGAGAGCAGTGATATAATGTAGGCAACCTTGGATCTTGGCGTGGGGAAATTGTGTGATAACTCAAACTGGATTTCACATTGATTAAGAAACCTGCGACATAGCTTGGGGCTGCCATCATATTTGCTGGGCACGGGCAGGTGCAAGCGTGACACTGGAGTTGATGCAGCCGGTGAAGGAGAACCCGCTGCACTTGCAGGCGCAGGGGTGACTGGAACTGTAGCAACAAGAACACTGGGTAGGGATTGTTGTAGTGTATCGAGATGGGAGGACATTCCTTGCAGGAACTGGAACTTCTGCTGCTGCACAGCCTCTTGACCATCCAAGCGAGAGACCAGATTTTGTAAGGCCCCTGACCCCACATTCTGACCACCATCCGAGTCCATCGGTCCTGGACTTACTGTCAGGTTCTGTTTAGTTTGTGTCCCCGGAGGGGGCGCTAGTGGGTCAGTGGAGGTAGGATAGAAGAAGTTAGGAGGCTGGATTGGATTCCTGCGCATGTGCGCAACGTTGTTTATTGTACAGTAGGTATTAAACAATATGGCAGCAGGAATACTTAAAAATAATAATAACAAATGCAATTGTGAATGAGCAGCGTGGAAGCTGAGAGTCTATGGCAAAGTCTGTACGATAAGTTCAATCGATAAGGGGATCGATGTGTCGGTATGGGAACCGAAAGTTGTTGGACCGTGGAGCCAGCAGAGATGTTGGTAGGAATAGCAAGCCTGGTAGCAATTGCAGGAGACAAGTGTTAAAGTTTTCAGTGCAGTTAGAAGTAACACTGGCAGCTTGCAGGCTGATGAACAGGTGTAGATGACGAGATGCACCTGGAGGAGAGTCTCTACTGCAGAGAGCTGGAGCACACTGTAGCTGGTTAAGGTGTGAAGCTTAATCTCAAGTACAAGGGTTGCTGGTGCTTGTGGTTCCACGGTAGTACAGGAACAAACTGGAAGGCAAAGCAGGTAAACGGAGGAACTGGAGAACGGAGCCAGAGACACAGGTCATAGGAGTGACACGAAGTCCAGGACCACGACTGACTCACCCTGCTGCTCCTGATATACCCCCCGGTCTGTAGGCATTGGTGGGAAGTGAATGAGGAGGTGCGGCCAAGCTCCGGATTAGCCGACGCGGTAGTCCGATGGAAACTGTCATGGCGGCGCCCATGCCGCGGCCCGGCGGGAACGCGGCGTGCATGCACGCCCGCTGACAACAGGAGCGCTCCCAGGCCCAAGATGACGTCCGGCGACAAGGCGACCAGTGACAGCGAGACGTAGAGACCCCGGACAGGGACCGCACCGACGGACAGATGTAGCTGTGGTAAGTCGATTCCTGACAGATTTGGATGTATAATTCCAGTGATTTTGCAGTATAATTCCAGTGATCTGGACGTATAATTCCAGTGATTTGGATGTATAATTCCAGTGATTTTGCCATTTAATTTCAGTGATTTGGACGTATAATTCTAGTGATTTTCCAGTTGGAATTGTTTGTGTCGCTTGGCTTAGTCATACAGCTACCTCATTGCACCTCTTCGACATCTTTGCATGATGTGCTGTTTGGGGCCTAGTTTTTGAAAAGTGCCATCCTGTCTGACACTGCCGTTTGAGTCCAGGGGTACTGCCATATAAGTCCACCAATTGCAGAAGTTTTAAAAAATGACAGGGGCATGCTGGAGATGCTGTCCGAACAATTGCGGCCCACGCTCGACATTCAACCACTGAGTGACACTACTAGATGGGCCAGGTGGTTGTGTCGCTTAGCTTAGACATACAGCAACCTCGGTGCACCTTTTTTTCTTATTTGCATCATGTGCTGTTTGGGGCCTTTTTTATATCTGCCCTCCTGTCTGCCACTGCAGTGCAACTCCTAGATGGGCCAATTGTTTGTGTCACTTGGCTCAGTCATACAGCTACCTCATTGCACCTCTTCTACATCTTTGCATGAGGTGCTATTTGGGGCCTAGTTTTTGAAAAGTCCCCTCCTGTCTGACACTGCAGTGCCACTCCTAGATGGGCCAGGTGTTTGTGCCACACACTTGGTCGCTTGGCTTAGTCATACAGCAGCCTCGGTGCGCCTCATTTTCTTCTTTGCATCATGTGCTGTTTGGGGCCTTTTTTTTATATCTGCCCTCCTGTCTGACACTGCAGTGCCACTCCTAGATGTGCCAGGTATTTGTGCCGCACACTTGTGTCGTTTAGCTTAGTCATACAGCCACCTCGTTGGAACCCTTTGGCCTAAAAACAATATTGTGAGCTGTTTTAATGTTTTTTTAAAAAATCATCAAGATCCAAACTCAAAACCAAAACACGAAAGGGTGGTTTTGGCAAAACCAAGCCAAAACCAAAACACGAAAGTGGAATTAAAACCCAAACCAAAATACAAAACACGAAAAGTGCCAGCCGCAAATCTCTATTTTTAACCACCAGGGGGACTAGCACTCCCCACAGGCATTGAAAGTGGGCATCTCAGTGCTTGCACAGTCCGTTGCACACTGGTGCATAAGGGAAAGGCTGAAACTAGCATTTGCTTATAATTGCAGCTGCAAATTGGAAAAAATGGCAGCTGCACATGGGGGGTAATTTAGAGTTGATCGCAACATCAAATTTGTTAACAGTTGGGCAAAACCATGTTCACTGGGTTCCGGTATGAAAGATAGATAGGGGTATATTTACTAAGCTCCCGATTTTGACCGATTTGGTGTTTTTTCTTCAAAGTGTGATCTCGGGAATTTACTAAGGACAAATCTCGGCAGTGATGAGGGCATTCGTATATTTATTATGGCTGTGTAGTATAAATACGAATGAATACACCATCGGTCAAACGCGGCTGTTTAGATATAGAACTCGGTCATTTACTAAGCATTCGTATTTGAATTTTCTACTGTGAAAATGGAATTGCGGCCGCAAAAAATTACTAATCGTACAAAAAGCCTAAAAAAAAGTAGACCTGCTTTTGAGAAGAGTGTTTACATGTGTTGTCAATTCTACATTAGTCACACCTGACTTTTTGGACCTTTAAAAGGGGCCCAAACACATTTTTCACCACTCTCAATCTGAAATGGCTGCTACTGTGTGTAGTACTGCTGTCTTGTTTGCTGGGGAATACCTGACACTGCTCCATGAGGCTACAATAAATCCAGACCATGAAAATCAACAGGGTCAGCAGGTTGTACATGTTCCGCGTAGGCTGGCCATGGCTTGTTTTTTTAGTGGGCGTTTAAACGATAACAAATTTGCTGATGACCATGTTGTACAGATGCTCAGACTAAATGTAAATAATATTTTCCCTCTGTATGACCTTGTCAAACTGAACCTAGACCCTGAGACAGTACGCTCTCGCTCTGTCTCAGGCCTGCACAAACTCCTGCCTGTGTTGCACTTTATGGCTACTGGCAGCTTCCAGCCTGTGACTGGCGATGTAATTAGTATCTCACAGGTCACCTTTTAAAAATATGTAATTCAGGTGAGTTAAAACATACATACACGTCTTTGTGTAAGTGGTGCTTCTGTAATGTAATAGAACACAGTATTGTATTGATTACAGGTCATGACACTCACCTTTAAGTTTTGAATGGCCACTCAGGTTTTGGATGTCTTGGATGGCTACATAGATGCCTCTCTCTGCTTCCCTACCCAGAAGTCGCAGTGGCATGCAGTCAGGGTAGCTTTATGTGATCTTTCGGCCATGGCCAATGTGCTGGGTGCCATAGATTAGACACACGTTGAGCTGAGGACTCCGAGGGGTAGGCAATATATTTATAGCAATACACATCTGGCCCTAGACACTAATGTGGAGGTTGTTTGTGTAGCGAATTAAGCAATACACATATTCCGTGTTAACTATTTTTTTTTTTTTAACACAACAATTTATGCCCCAAAAAACAGAAAAAAAATTAATGGTCACCATATTCTGTGCATGCATTATTAATTTTTTTTTCTTTGTGTGCTGGGTGCCGAGGATTGTGCAGGCTCGTTGGTGCGGGTTCGACTTGAGCGTCGAACTGGGGATTGAACTGGGGTGTTGCTTGATGTAGTTATCCCCGAGCTCGATGTCACATGGTGTGATGCCAACACACTTAGGCTTTGACTAAGATTGTTCAAGCTTGCTGTGAGCTGCGTATTAGCGGCAGTGTTGTTTGAGATAATTCTTGATAGGTTATCATTTATCATTTGATTATGTTGGATGATCTGGATGAGTGTTTGTTGCTGCCGCTGCTGTTCATCCAAGATGCGTTGGAGGTTTGACTGCATTTGGGTGTTGTCTGCCTTCATCTGCTCCATGGAGTTAGCGATTCGGCCCACCTGCACTATAAGTCTGCCTGAGTTGCGACTCAGTCTAGGCAAATGATGGGGCAGACTTGACAGGTATTGGCTGTGGGTGGTGACTGGTGAGGCACGCGTAGTGTTGCACCTGTTGTGATGACCAACGGCTCCAAAACTCAGAGCCCATTTGTGTGTCGCCTTGTGTTGTGCTCAATTGGGGGCTATGGGATGTTTGGGGTGGTTGGGGTATGTCCTGCAGCGTGGTTGGCTGAATCTGATCGATGGGCTGCAGGTGGAGTGTGAAGGTCTCCTGGTCACGTTCCTGCTGGTCATCCTCGGTGATGATGGCTGGGTCTGTATGGGGTTGAAGACAGCCACTATTTAGTAAATATGTAGCATTGGTCTTACTATAGCTTTACGTCAACATGCCTTACTTCTTAATATTAATGTTGTAATTGCTATATAGATTGTGGGCTAAACTTCACTATGTTGCTCACCTTTTTGTAAAAATATGTGGCTTCTAAGGTTCACTACTCAGTTGTTTATAATTTTTGTGAATAGTAGGATTCAGAGCCATAATTACTGTTTAAACACGAAGAACTCTAACAAATACAAAGTACTACATTTACATGTTGGGTATGAAGGTTCCTTTGGAACAACACACACAATACAATAAATGTGTTGACCAATACAGTCATACATTGTTCAAGGCAGTCAGTGGTCTGGAAAAAACATTAACAAATATAGTGGCCGAAAATGTACACATTAACAATGGCTGAAAAAGTTTTAAGGTGCCCTATGTTTAGAAGTGGTGTTGTTGGCCATGCAAAACAATTGGATGAGACTTAACATTTATGTTGGTTTCTTACTCCAAAAATGATGTGCCAAAAATGTGTTGATATGGCCAACATCACATCTGACAATTAACCATCTAAAAATACCTTAACACCATCTGCTTGTTGTTGTTGATTATTACAAGGATGACTGGTCATTAGTGTTTTTTTTTCCTATGTACTAACAGTGGGGCAGATGTATAAACCTGGAGAAGGCATAAGGAAGTGAAAAAGTGATAAAGGCACAAGGCAAATAGAACCAATATGTACATTAACAGCTGTGTTTATTTTGTACTGCTGCCTTTAGCACCTTGCACATATCAGTGTTTTTTCACTTCCTTATGCCTTATCCAGGTTAATAAATCAACACCACTGTTTGTTTACTTATTTACACGTAATTGTGATGTTTACTCACCAGACAACTGAGGGGATTGTGGATCCTCACTTTGGGGGCTGGCCAAAAGTGCTAGTGGTGTCACGGCCGACACTGCGGAGATGCGCCGTTGGGGTGGTGATGCTGGTGCTGGAGCTGGAGCCTCAAGACGGCGTCTCTTGGGTGGCCTCGTAGCCACAGTAACCGAGCCCTGTGATGAGCGCCTTAGTGTAGGGGGATTTGCAGAAGAAGAACCTATGGTATAAGATAATCATTAACATTTTGTGTTTCTACGTGTTTGCAGAATATGTGTTTACAGTTAAATCTTACCGGCATTGCCACCATCTGCATCTCTTGGCAGTGTTGGATGTGGCCTGGCTGTGCTGCTTCTCTGGCGTACTGTAGGAATATGAAGAATGTCCTAATGAACATACTATTTTGGTGATATGTTTATGCAAATTCATTATTGTGATGTAAACAGATGTGGTACCTGATGAGAATTAAACTAAACGATGCTTATGCTTTTCTATCTGACTTCATTGAGTGTGTTTACTTTAAATTTGCAAAAAAATCCCCTAAAAAAAACCATACACAAAGGCGCATAATGCTATCAATTATACTACTTCAAACCAAAATGTCGTAGCTTAACACAACCACAATATTGCACGCTAAGGTCCCAATTTTTTATACTAAGAATAACACACTAGAAAAAAATATATGAAAAAACTTGGAAACATCACAACCACATATGCATTAAAACACACATCAAGCACACAAAGGGAAACCCAAAACAACACACAATAAACATAAATGCCATGAAATGTATTTTAAAAAAACCGTAGGAAAAAAAAACACTTCTTTAAAATACACCTACAAACATTTACTTTTGACATAAAACACCAGAAAAAAATCCAAGGCAACCAGAAAAAAACAACAACAAAACCAATTAAAAACAAAAACAAAAATTAGAACAACAGTACATCAGGCCTGGCCAACTTGTAGCTCTCCAGATGTAGTGAAACTACACATACCAGCATGCCCTGCCACAGTTTTATCATTCCCTAATAGCAAAACTGTCGCAAGGCATGATGGGACTTTTAGTTTGACAACAGCTGGAGAGCCACAGGTTGGCCAGGCCTGCACTACATCACCAACACATTAGAATAATTAACAAACTGACAACCACAATTAGCTATAAGACATTTCAGACAACTAAGGACAAAGCACAGATGTTTAAATTGTTAAAAAAATAACACAAATAACTCACCATCCTGCCTTGGCCGATCCGAATCCCGGACATGAGTGGCACCAACCACTTCTGGCGGAATGAGTGCACGCACAGGCTCCTCCCAATCATGGTAAGATGCACGGAAGGGGTGTCCACCCCCGGTTTGGTGTACCGATTTAGCCTCCTTGGCCATCTTCGCCTTGACACGGCGCTTTATGTCGTAGAAACGCTTACGACACGTGTCCTCGGTCCGCCTCACCACACCCTCACTATTCACAGCCGCTATGACCTTCCCCCACAGAACACTCTTCCTGCGTGACAACACCTTTGCAGCATCATGGCCAAACAACTGCAGATGATGCCTCATCAGCTCCCGCACCAAAGCCATATTTTCTGCGTAGCTAAATTTGACATTGCGGCCAGTCTTTGTAGTGGTGCGTGGCTGCGGAGCCACAACACCATCACTATCACTGGAGGCCGCACCAACAACCTGCCCCTCATCCTCACTAACCTCCTCCACCTCACTAACCTCCTCCCTCTCACTCACCTCCTCCACCTCACTCACCTCCTCCCTCTCACTCACCTCCTCCTCCTCACTAACCTCCTCCCTCTCACTCACCTCCTCCACCACACTCACCTCTGACTGGGACATAGGTTGTTCGCTTTTAGCAGCTTTGCACACGCTAAGCCGCCGCCTACTGGGAGTGAATCTTAGCTTATCAAAATTGCGAACGAAAGATTCGCAATATTGCGAAAAGACTTCTCTGTGCAGTTTCTGAGTAGCTCGAGACTTACTCTTCCAGTGCGATCAGTTCAGTGCTTGTCGTTCCAGGTTTGACGTCACAAACACACCCAGGTTCGCACAGACACTCCTCCGTTTCTCCAGCCACTCCCGCGTTTTTCCAAGAAACGGTAGCGTTTTTTCAAACACTCCCATAAAACGGCCTGTTTCCGCCCAGAAACACCCACTTCCTGTCAATCACATTACGATCACCAGAACGAAGAAAAAACCTCGTAATGCCGTGAGTAAAATACCTAACTGCATAGCAAATTTACTTGGCGCAGTCGCAGTGCGAACATTGCGCATACGCAGTTAGCGGAAAATCGCTGCAATGCGAAGAAAATTACCGAGCGAACAACTCGGAATGACCACCATAATCAGGACAAATAACAAATAACACTGAGAAAAAAATACAGAAAACACACTCCTCCACTACCACTACACACCAAACAACAAACACACACTCACTCACTCACTCACTCACTCACTCACTCACAAACAATGACAATAGACGTGAGAAAAAAAACAATGACAAAAAACTAGACAGACTTTTAAATAACTACACAACAAGTATGACAAGACTACTTACACACACAGTACAGCACTCAACAATCACAAAGAACCTCCTCAAAACCACCAAAAACTCCAAACTACTCACCAACTCCTAACACACCTTCCTCTCACCTCTCCACTAGCTAAACCCACGAGGTTCGGACGGTTTGGGGCGTTTTTATAGTAATGTGCACAGACACTCCTCCATCACGAATCAAACCAATCACGGACGAGTGACAAAAACTAAACTTAGGAAAAAAACGCGTCCGTGAATGGACAAACACTGCCGTAACTGAATTGTGACGCAGTCGTAAGAAAACCTCATAACACGACCGCAAAACCACTAAATCGGCCGCATTCTACCTTACAAAACCACGAATGACATCGACATCGGAAAACACGAAAAATAAAAATACGACAGCTTAGTAAATGAGGCGTAACCAATTCAAAAAGTTTCACATTTACACATTCGATGTCATTCGTGATGAATCTCACTGCAAATCGGTACAAATACGAATTTTAGTAAATATACCCCATAGTGTCTAGTTAGACAGTCAATAGATAGACACCATATGTTAGACAGACATTAGGTCGACAGGGTCAAAAGGTCGACAGGGTCAACAGGTCGACATGAAAAAGGTCGACAGGTCAAAAGGTCGACCGGGTCAAAAGGTCGACATGAAAGTGGTCGACACGAAAAAGGTAGACACCAGGGGGTATATTTACTAACATTCGTAATTCTCCCGATTTGGTGGGAGAATAATCACTAATGACATCGAAAGTGTAAAACTGCAACTTTTTGAATTTATTACGACTAATTTACTAAGCTGCCATATTCTGCATTTTCGGCTTTTCCGATGTCGATGTCATTCGTGTTTTTTTTTAGTTTTTTACGGCAGTGATTAGCAAAACACTGCCGACTTTTTCTAAATGAATCTCGGCCGGATTTGTGTGATCCGTGCTGGGGTTCTTTTTTTTTTTTTTTTTAAATAAGCACTGTAAAACGGAAAAAAAAAATGGCGTGGGGTCCCCCCTCCTAAGCATAACCAGCCTCGGGCTCTTTGAGCCGATCCTGGTTGCAGAAATATGGGAAAAAAAATGACAGGGGTTCCCCCATATTTAAGCAACCAGCATCGGGCTCTGCGCCTGGTCCTGGTTCCAAAAATACGGGGGACAAAAAGTGTAGGGGTCCCCCGTATTTTTAAAACCAGCACCGGGCTCCACTAGCTGGACAGATAATGCCACAGCCGGGGGTCACTTTTATACAGTGCCCTGCGGCCGTGGCATCAAATATCCAACTAGTCACCCCTGGCCGGGGTACCCTGGGGGAGTGGGGACCCCTTCAATCAAGGGGTCCCCCTCCAGCCACCCAAGGGCCAGGGGTGAAGCCCGAGGCTGTCCCCCCCATCCAATGGGCTGCGGATGGGGGGCTGATAGCCTTTTTGTAAAAGTGATTGATATTGTTTTTAGTAGCAGTACTACAAGGCCCAGCAAGCCTCCCCCGCATGCTGGTACTTGGAGAACCACAAGTACCAGCATGCGGCGGAAAAACGGGCCCGCTGGTACCTGTAGTACTACTACTAAAAAAATACCCAAAAAAAGACAATACACACACACCTTGAAAGTAAAGTTTTATTACATCCATCCACACAAACATACATACATACTTACCTTATGTTCACACGAGGGTCGGTCCTCTTCTCCAGTAGAATCCATGGGGTACCTGTTGAATAAATTATACTCACCAGATCCAGGGTACCAGGCTCCTCGGATAATCCTTTTGTAATCCACGTACTTGATTAAAAAAAAAAAACGGAGACCCGAGCCACGCACTGAAAGGGGACCCATGTTTTCACATGGGTCCCCTTTCCCCGAATGCCAGAAACCCACTCTGACTGATGTCTAAGTGGGTTTCTTCAGCCAATCAGGGAGCGCCACGTTGTAGCACCCTCCTGATCGGCTGTGTGCTCCTGTACTGTCTGACAGGCGGCACACGGCAGTGTTACAATGTAGCGCCTATGCGCTCCATTGTAACCAATGGTGGGAACTTTCTGCTCAGCGGTTGACCGAAAGTGACCTCACCGCTGACCACAAAGTTCCCACCATTGGTTACAATGGAGCGCATAGGCGCTACATTGTAACACTGCCGTGTGCCGCCTGTCAGACAGTACAGGAGCACACAGCCGATCAGTAGGGTGCTACAACGTGGCGCTCCCTGATTGGCTGAAGAAACCCACTTAGACATCAGTCAGAGTGGGTTTCTGGCATTCGGGGAAAGGGGACCCATGTGAAAACATGGGTCCCCTTTCAGTGCGTGGCTCGGGTCTCCGTTTTTTTTTTTTAATCAAGTACGTGGATTACAAAAGGATTATCCGAGGAGCCTGGTACCCTGGATCTGGTGAGTATAATTTATTCAACAGGTACCCCATGGATTCTACTGGAGAAGAGGACCGACCCTCGTGTGAACATAAGGTAAGTATGTATGTATGTTTGTGTGGATGGATGTAATAAAACTTTACTTTCAAGGTGTGTGTGTATTGTCTTTTTTTGGGTATTTTTTTAGTAGTAGTACTACAGGTACCAGCGGGCCCGTTTTTCCGCCGCATGCTGGTACTTGTGGTTCTCCAAGTACCAGCTTGCGGGGGAGGCTTGCTGGGCCTTGTAGTACTGCTACTAAAAACAATATCAAACACTTTTCACAAAGGCTATCAGCCCCCCATCCGCAGCCTATTGGATGGGGGGGACAGCCTCGGGCTTCACCCCTGGCCCTTGGGTGGTTGGGGGGGGGACCCCTTGATTGAAGGGGTCCCCACTCCCCCAGGGTACCCCGGCCAGGGGTGACTAGTTGGATATTTGATGCCACGGCCGCAGGGCACGGTATAAAAGTGACCCCCGGCTGTGGCATTATCTGTCCAGCTAGTGGAGCCCGGTGCTGGTTTTAAAAATACGGGGGACCCCTACGCTTTTTGTCCCCCGTATTTTTGGAACCAGGACCAGGCGCAGAGCCCGATGCTGGTTGCTTAAATATGGGGGAACCCTTGTCATTTTCTTTCCCATATTTCTGCAACCAGGATCGGCTCAAAGAGCCCGAGGCTGGTTATGCTTAGGAGGGGGGACCCCACGCAATTTTTTTTCAATAAATTAACACTTTCCCACCCCTTCCCACTGATATACATGCACGGATCTCATGGATCCGTGCATGCCTATCCAAACACGGCTCAAAAAAGCAGGTCTGTTTTTTTTTAGCACTTTTTTACGATTTGTATTTTTTCACGGCAGTGTTTTTTTTTTTTTTTGCTTTGCACTTCTTAGTAAATTACCGAGATTCATACTTAAACAGCCGCGTTTTGACCGATGGTGTATTCATTCGTATTTTTTTTGTTGGACTTCAAAAAAAATACGAATGCCCTCATCACTGCCGAGATTTAAGTTTAGTAAATTCCCGAGATGACACTTTGAAGAAAAAACGGCATCTCGGTCAAAATCGGGACCTTAGTAAATATACCCCCATGTTTTTTGCATTTTTGTGGTTTGTGTGGATAGTTTTGTCACCTGGGACCTCCAATTGTAAAAAGGCATACCCTCGCGGGGCTCGCTGCGCTCGCCACGCTTCGGGCACGGTGGCTTGCTGCGCTCGCCACAGGGTTTATAACCAACTCTTTGCCGACATGGATAGAGAAGGTATGAAATAGTCCAAAAACATGTTACATTAAAAAAAAAACATTTGTCTATCTTTTTTATGTCGACCATTTCCATGTCGAGCTTTTGACCATGTCGACCTTTTGTACTGTCTACCTTTTTCATGTCGACCTTTTGACCCTGTCGACCTTTTGACCCTGTCGACCTAATGTCTGTCTAACATATGGTGTCTATCTATTGACTGTCTAACTAGACACTGTCTATCAAACGGATACCGTTCACTGCAGGTGGGGCATATATAACATTTGCAGAGAGAGTTAATTTGGGTGGGTTATTTTGTTTCTGTGCAGGGTAAATACTGGCTGCTTTATTTTTACACTGCAAATTAGATTTAAGTTTGAACACACCCCACCCAAATCTAACTCTCTCTGCACATGTTATATCTGCCTCTCCTCCCCCCCTCCCCCCCCCCCCCCCCCAGGGCCGGCAACAGAAATTTTGGGGCCCAGTACACTGAAATCTCTGCGCCCCCCCCCCCCCCCAGCCCAAACCCCCTCTTGCCCCCTGACTCACAGTCACACACATCCCTCCCTGCATGTGCCAATAAATGTATTGATGAGTCTGATCTCATCTGACATGCACATGCATGCATGCAGATGCATCCATATGTGCAGAATGCAGATGCATGCATAATGTGCAGAATGTGCCTGCCTGCATCCCGCCCCAAACCAATCCTACAGCCCTAAACCAAACCCAGATCCCATTCCCTATACATGTATTATATGAACTGAGAAAAGCCTTACCAGCAGGCTGCCTGCAGCAGCAACACACTGACACTCACAGCCGCCCGCCGGCGCCGCGGCGCTAATTGACTAGGCTTGCATCGCCTCCCCAATTCCCGCAGTACTCTGTCTGTCCCGACTGGGCCGCTCCTGCTTTGCGCTCCGTCCAGCTCCTCACTCACTCACTCACACAGCACAGCAGAGTCACGGAGACCGCGTGCGGTGAGGACTCTGGAGGGGCGGTCCGGACGACCGGATGGCAGGTGACCTGGGGCTGGGGGCACTGAGGGGTGAACACAGGACTCCGGAGGGAGGGAGAACACGCACGCTGAACAAAAAAAAAAATCAACCACACAGCGGGCGGCCCGGCCTGGACCTTGGTGCCCCTAACAACGACGGGTGTCCTCTTTGACCCCCCCTGTCACCCCCCTGTCACCGGGCCTCCCCCCCCTCCCCCCCCACACCTGCAGTGCACATGTTTCTGCCCAATTGCTAACAAATTTGAGGGGGTAATTCAGACCTGATCGCTCACTAGCTGTTTTTTGCAGTCCTGCGTTTGCATAGTCACCGCCCACCGGGGAGTGTATTTTAGCTGTGCAAGTGTGCGATCGCATGTGCAGCCGAGCGGTACAAAAAAACTTTGTGCAGTTTCTGAGTTGCCCAGTACTTACTCAGCCGCTGCGATCACTTCAGCCTGTCCGGGGCTGGAATTGACATCAGACACCTGCCCTGCATACTCTTGGACACGCCTGCGTTTGTCCGGACACTCCCTGAAACCGGTCAGTTGCCACCCACAAACGCCTTCTTCCTGTCAATTTCCTTGCAAATCTGGGAGGCATGGCCATGCCCCCACTGGAAACAGAAATTAAAAAATTGTATGTGCGGCACCGCACTCTGCAAAAGGGGGGTATTAGTCCCCTGCAGTAGCACTGCAAGGAGAGAAATTTGTCCCTCTTAGAAGCTGACCCAGGCCCCCTGCTGGGCCTCTCTAACAAGCCTGGGCCCATGTAATCAGTACCATCCCCCTCTCAGGTGAGACAATGGAACTGTGTCACCAAGGGGTCCAGAACATGATGAGCCAAACTTCTATGAGGGCTGGTCACACCCCTCTGGTGGATGGCCACACCCATAAGAATGAGCCCCAAAAAATGAATACCCCCGGTGGCCCCTTCATGCCCCATTCTGACACTGCTAACCAATGCAGAGAATTGGCACTGATCCCATTTGAATATATTTATATCTCTGATTGTAGTTTTTACAAAGTATGTTATGCTACATAATGGGGGGTAAGGTGCAATCAGGGAGATTGCTAGGCTCTTCAGGGAGTCAGGGAGATTACTGTTATTTCAAGGACTGAGACACCCACTATGAGCGTCTGTAGAATCTGCAATACCGCCTGGTGCATCTTTACACACCATTGGTCATACCATCAAAACTTACAGCAGCCCTTTTGCAGACAGATAGCAGGTAGTGAGCAGGCAGAGAGCATATAGTGAGTAGACACTGAGCAGGCAGAGAGCAGACAGAGACTAGGCAGAGAACAGGGAGTGAGCAGAGAGAGACTAGGCAGAGAACAGGGAGTGAGCAGAGAGAAACTAGGCAGAGAACAGGGAGTGAGCAGAGAGAGACTAGGCAGAGAACAGGGAGTGAGCAGAGAGAGACTAGGCAGAGAACAGGGAGTGAGCAGAGAGAGACTAGGCAGTGAACAGGGAGTGAGCAGACAGAGCATAGGCAGAGAGCAGGGAGTGAGCAGAGAGAGACTAGGCAGAGAACAGGGAGTGAGCAGAGAGAGACTAGGCAGAGAACAGGGAGTGAGCAGAGAGAGACTAGGCAGTGAACAGGGAGTGAGCAGACAGAGAATAGGCAGAGAGCAGGGAGTGAGCAGAGAAAGACTAGGCAGAGAACAGGGAGTGAGCAGAGAGAGACTAGGCAGAGAACAGGGAGTGAGCAGAGAGAGACTAGGCAGAGAACAGGGAGTGAGCAGAGAGAGACTAGGCAGTGAACAGGGAGTGAGCAGACAGAGAATAGGCAGAGAGCAGGGAGTGAGCAGACAGAGAGCATGTAGTGATCAGAGAGCAGGCAAAGAGCCGACAGTGAACAGGCAGAGAGCATGCAGTAAATTGGTAGCGAGCGGACAGAGAGAAGGTAAAGAGCAGACAGTGAACAGACAGAGAGCAGGCAGAGAACATACAGAGAACATACAGAGAGCAGGTAGAGAGAAGGCAAAAAGCAGACAGAGCAAAGGCAGAGAGTAGACTGAGAACAGACAGAGAGTAGTCATAGAGCAAAGAGAGAGCAGGCAGAGAGCAGGCAGAGAACAGACAGAGAGCAGACAGAGAACATACAGAGAGCAGACAGAGAGCAGGTAGAGAGAAGGCAAAAAGCAGACAGAGAGCAGACAGAGCAAAAGCAGAGAGCAGACTGAGAACAGACAGAGAGTAGTCATAGAGCAAAGAGAGAGCAGGCAGAGAGCAGGCAGAGAGCAGGCAGAGAGCAGACAGTGAACAGACAGAGAACAGACTGTTATGCACACCAGTGCCTGCAGGAAAGTACTGGTGTCAGAACTGTTATGCACTCCAGTGTCTGCAGGAATGTACTGGTGTTTGAACTGTTATGCAAAACAGATGGACTCACAGACAAACTGGGGGATATGACATAATGTACACAGAAGGTGATAGGGTAACAAAATACACACAAAGTGAACAGAGAAGCCCAGAGGCTAAGGAACTGGGTATCTCCCTTGTATTAGAACTGCTCAGATGGAAAAGCAAGATGTTGTGTTTTAATACGTAGAGAACCCGAAATGCTGTTGCTAAGGGCAACAGCAAAACCCTAAAGGGTTACCAACGGGTGTGGCAGTAAACTCCTTGGTCAGAGATGGAATGATAGACACAAGGAGAATCTCCACAATCCTAATTCTCACTTGCAGTGCACAGGTTTTAGCTTACTGCCACTAAACTGACCCCTGACACCTAGCACAGTGAGACAGGATTAGACAGGCAAGTCTTAGAATACAGCCGCAAACTTGCTAAGTTCACAGAGTAGTAACAGAACCCCAGCAAGCTAAACGACTGACTCCAGTCTTACTGCTAGGTCTGGATTGGCAGAGTGTAATACCAAATCCCCAGGCCTATTTGCAGTAAGCAACAAACAAATACAAAGCTACACAGTACTGGCTAACTTTCATGAACTGACTAACCAACAAAGATTCAGCAGCATCTGCTTACCCTGAAAAGAGGCCTTATAAAGCAGGTGCTGTCCACGCCCCACTCAGACCTCACAGACTGTGAGCACAAAAACCAGCACCGGATCCCCTGCCGTGCACAGAGCCTATAACCACTGCACAGCAAAAGACCCGAACCGGAGTATCAGCTGCGCTCAGGTTACACCACTAGCACTTGTCTCCCGGTTACCATGACGACGTGGCAGCACAGGGCAGGAGACCCTAACAGTACCCCCCCTCTGACGAGGGGTCAAAGAACCCCTACCACCGGGTTTATCGGGGAACTGCGAGAAGAAAGAGCGTATCAGTCTGGGGGCATGAAGATCACAACTGCGCACCCACGACCGCTCCTCCGGGCCATACCCCTTCCAGTGCACCAAAAATGACAGCCGACCCCGAACCACCTTGGAGTCAAGAATCCTTTCAACAACAAACTCCCTCTGGCCACGTATCAGAAGAGGGGAAGGTCTTCCACTGGAAGAAGGATTACTAATCGCCCGTTTTAAAAGGGAACAATGAAATGTTTTATTGATACCCAAAGAACGGGGCAGATCTAACTGAAATGCCACCAGATTGATAACCCTGGTGATCTTATAAGGGCCGATGAACCGGGGCCCTAACTTATGAGATGGCTGTCTCAACTTCAAATTCTTGGTAGACAACCAGACGAAGTCTCCTAATTTGAAGATGCAGGGTCTTTTCCGCTTATCAAAAACCCTTTTGGTCACTAATGACACAGACACAAGGGCTTTCTTCACTTTCCGCCAAATACCTCTAAGGACCGAAACCACAGAGGAACCACCAGGCGTGGAGTCCAGGGGGTCAAAAGAATTGGCCTTAGGATGATGCCCATACACACAAAGGAAGGGAGAGATCCCTGTAGCAGAGTGAGCCGCGTTGTTATAGGCAAACTCCGCCATGGACAGATGAGCAACCCAGTCAGTCTGACACTTGGAGACATAACACCTGAGGAACTGCTCCAAGGACTGGTTCACCCTTTCAGTCTGCCCATTAGACTGCGGATGGTAGCCTGACGACAAGCTGACAGAAATCTGGAGATCGGAACAAAATGCCCTCCAGAATTTGGCCACAAACTGGGATCCGCGGTCAGAGACCACATCAAGTGGCAACCCGTGGAGACGCACAACATGCAGCATAAATAATTCAGACAGGCGTCTGGCTGATGGCAGCCCAACCAGTGGAACGAAGTGCGCCATCTTCGAAAACCTGTCAACGACAACCCAGATGGCTGTCATCCCCGAGGATTTGGGCAAGTCCACCACAAAATCCATTGAAATGTGGGTCCATGGCTTAGATGGGATAGAGAGTGGATGTAATGGGCCAACAGGAACCCCTCTAGGAGTCTTATTTCGGGCACAGATGTCACATGCCCGAACCCACTGATCCACATCCTTAGCCACCGAGGGCCACCACACCGCCCTAGATAGCAACTCCCGAGTTCTGGCAATACCCGGGTGACCTGCCGACTTCTTGGCATGGAATTCCAGGAACACTCGCTGTCTTAACCTAGGAGGCACAAACAAAAGACCTACCGGAAGGTCTGGAGGAGCCTGCTCCTGTGCTCTAAGGACTAATGATAAGAGGTCCTGGGTAATGCCCACTTTAATACATGATGGGGAAACAATGGGCAACGGCTCCTCGGTGGTCTCCTGGATTGGAGCAAAACTCCGCGAGAGCGCATCAGCCTTGATGTTTTTTGACCCAGGGCGATATGTTATCAAAAAATTAAAGCGAGCAAAAAACAAAGCCCATCGTGCCTGCCTGGCATTGAGACGCTTCGCTGACTCTAAATATGCCAGATTCTTATGGTCAGTGAGAATTGAGACCACAAACTTAGCCCCCTCAAGCCAGTGTCTCCACTCCTCGAGTGCATCCTTAATAGCCAACAATTCCCGGTTACCCACGTCATAATTCATCTCGGCAGGCGAAAATTTACGGGAAAAGTAAGCACAGGGATGAAGGCGATTATCAGACACTCCCATCTGAGAAAGCACTGCCCCAATACCCATCTCAGAGGCATCCACCTCCACCACAAAAGGACGCTCTGGATCTGGGTGTCGCAGCACCTTGGCCGAAACAAATGCCCTTTTGAGACGGGCAAAAGCCGCTTTAGCCTCACAAGACCAGTGAGCAACATCCGCCCCTTTCTTAGTGAGTGCCACCAAGGGCGCCACTATAGACGAAAATCCAGCGATAAATCGTCTATAAAAATTCGCAAAGCCCAGGAAACGCTGAAGCGCCTTCAAACTAGTGGGCTGCACCCAATCCAGGACTGCCTGTACCTTGGAACCCTCCATTTGGAAACCTTCTGGGGAGATAATATATCCTAGAAATGCGATTTGCTGAACTTCAAATTCGCACTTCTCCAGCTTCGCCCCAAGCCGGTGGTCTCTGAGTTTCTGGAGGACTAAGCGTACATGCTTCCGATGTTCCTCCAGGGAATGGGAGAAGATTAGGATGTCATCTAAGTATACAACTAAGAATCTATCCAAATATTCCCTGAGCACATCATTCATGAAATCCTGGAAGACTGCCGGGGCATTACAGAGCCCAAAAGGCATCACCAAATATTCATAATGCCCTGAGTGGGTATTAAAGGCAGTCTTCCATTCATCCCCCTCTCTTATTCGGATTAGATTGTACGCACCGCGTAGGTCAATCTTAGAAAAAATGGTGGCAGTACGAAGCTGGTCAAACAAGACCGAAATGAGAGGCAGTGGGTATGAGTTTTTAATCGTGATACGGTTCAATTCCCTGAAGTCGATGCAGGGTCGCAACGAACCGTCCTTTTTACCCACGAAGAAGAACCCCGACCCAACTGGAGACTGTGAAGGTCTGATAAATCCCTTAGCCAAGTTCTCCTGAATGTACTCTGCCATAGCCTGAGTCTCAGGACGTGACAGGGAGTACAACCTGCTCTTGGGAAGCTTAGCATTTGGCAACAAATCAATGGCACAGTCATAGGGGCGATGGGGAGGTAGTACCTCTGCAACTTTTTTGGAGAACACGTCCGCAAAATCTACATAACACCCTGGCAATCCTGGCAAACTTAGCTGCGAGAGCCTGACTGGAAGGCTCAAGCAACTCCTGAAACAATCAGTACCCCAATTAAGAATCTCCCCAGAGACCCAGTCAAATTGAGGATTGTGGGCCCTTAACCAGGGTAACCCCAACACCAATGGGGCAAAAGTACAGACAGTCACATAAAAGGACAATTTTTCAGAGTGTGTGGCTCCAATAAACAAAGAAATCTGGCTAGTGCAAGAGGTAATTTTACCTTGGGATAATGGTTCACCGTATAACCCACAAATCTCAATTTCCGATGCCAAGGGTACTAAGGGAACAGAGTGTTTCAGGGCGAATTGGCGGTCCATAAAAACCCCGTCGGCCCCACTGTCCACAAAGGCCTCAGTCTTGACAGTTTGACCGAGGATCTTCAAGGTCACCGGAATGATAAAAGTCTTCTTGGGAAATTCTGACTTCTGGCCTGACAGGATATTTCCCATCACCCTCAGGCCCTGAAGTTTTCCGGCTTTTCTGGGCATGATACTACCACATGACCTTTATTCCCACAGTACAAACACAACCCCTGCTGTCTCCTCCGCGTCTTCTCACGCGAGGAGAGGCGGGTAGCCCCAATCTGCATAGGCTCCTCAGAAAATTCCTCAGAGTCTGAGGTTCCCTTGGGAAGGAAGGAAATCTCAGTCTCCCTTTCAAGCCTACGCTCTCTCAGCCGTCTATCCACCCGGATGGATAACTGCATGAGCTGATCCAAGCTATCAGGCAAGGGATATTGTACCAGTTGGTCCTTTATCTGGTTAGAAAGACCTCTTCGGTACTGGTGTCTCAGGGCTGGGTCATTCCACTGGGTATCATGGGCCAACCTCCGAAACTCCGTACAGTAAACCTCAACTGGCCTTCGCCCTTGCTTAAGGATCGAAATCTGAGCCTCGGCTGAGGCCGTCTTGTCAGGGTCATCATACAACATGCCCAGTGCCGTAAAAAAAGCATCAACACTTTTAAGCGACGGACAGTCAGGCTGCAACCCATATGCCCAGACCTGTGGGTCTCCTTGTAGCAAGGAAATCACTATGCCCACCCGCTGAATCTCCGACCCAGAAGACTGAGGCCTAAGCCGGAAGTATAGCTTGCAGCTCTCCTTGAAACAAAAGAACTGCGAGCGATCTCCAGAAAAACGATCCGGGAGATTTACTTTCGGCTCCTTAACCCCTGCAGGTGCTGCTGCTGCGGGAGCTCCGCCAGCAGCCTGGGAGGTGTGCATTTTAATGGACAAATCATTAAATTGTCGAGTCAGGACCTGCACCTGATCGACCACCTGTTGCAACGTATTTTGAGGGGTATGCTCCATATTCCCACAAAATTTCAACAGGAGTATTAGGCTGCTGAATATGTTATGCACACCAGTGCCTGCAGGAAAGTACTGGTGTCAGAACTGTTATGCACTCCAGTGTCTGCAGGAATGTACTGGTGTTTGAACTGTTATGCAAAACAGATGGACTCACAGACAAACTGGGGGATATGACATAATGTACACAGAAGGTGATAGGGTAACAAAATACACACAAAGTGAACAGAGAAGCCCAGAGGCTAAGGAACTGGGTATCTCCCTTGTATTAGAACTGCTCAGATGGAAAAGCAAGATGTTGTGTTTTAATACGTAGAGAACCCGAAATGCTGTTGCTAAGGGCAACAGCAAAACCCTAAAGGGTTACCAACGGGTGTGGCAGTAAACTCCTTGGTCAGAGATGGAATGATAGACACAAGGAGAATCTCCACAATCCTAATTCTCACTTGCAGTGCACAGGTTTTAGCTTACTGCCACTAAACTGACCCCTGACACCTAGCACAGTGAGACAGGATTAGACAGGCAAGTCTTAGAATACAGCCGCAAACTTGCTAAGTTCACAGAGTAGTAACAGAACCCCAGCAAGCTAAACGACTGACTCCAGTCTTACTGCTAGGTCTGGATTGGCAGAGTGTAATACCAAATCCCCAGGCCTATTTGCAGTAAGCAACAAACAAATACAAAGCTACACAGTACTGGCTAACTTTCATGAACTGACTAACCAACAAAGATTCAGCAGCATCTGCTTACCCTGAAAAGAGGCCTTATAAAGCAGGTGCTGTCCACGCCCCACTCAGACCTCACAGACTGTGAGCACAAAAACCAGCACCGGATCCCCTGCCGTGCACAGAGCCTATAACCACTGCACAGCAAAAGACCCGAACCGGAGTATCAGCTGCGCTCAGGTTACACCACTAGCACTTGTCTCCCGGTTGCCATGACGACGTGGCAGCACAGGGCAGGAGACCCTAACACAGACAGAGAGCAGGTAGAGAGAAGGCAAAAAGCAAACATAGCAGACAGAGAGCAGGCAGAGAACAGACAGAGAGCAGGCAGAGAACAGACAGAGAGCAGGCAGAGAACAGATAGAGAGCAGGCAGAGTGCAGACAGAGAAATGGCAAAGAGCAGACAGAGAGCAGGTAGTAAGTTGGCAGAGAGCAGATATAGAGCAGAAAGAGTAGGCAGTAAGTTGGCAGAGAGCAGGCAGAGAGAAGGCAAAGAGCAGACAGTGAACAGGCAGAGAGCATACAGAGAGCAGGTAGTTATCAGGCAGAGAGCAGGCATAGAGCATGTAAAGAGTAGGCTTTTACCTTGACATGCGCAGACTGTAGAGGCTCAGCAAGGCATAACAAAAGCATTTTATACCCGGCATTGGGTGTGCTATGTAAATTACCTCCCTCGATTACTTCTATCTTATCAGTCAATACAAACCACCAATATGAAGATTTGAGTCAGTCAAGTGACATAGGCAGTGGGATCTCACAAGATGCAATCAGGTAGAATACAGACAGAAGCAGTATAGGGGCTAGTTCTGAGTAGCATGCAGCAGCATCCATTGGCATTCGCCCATCTGTGATTTTATCCCAGTAGCCTACAAACTCCTTACCTTGTGAACATTCATGTGTCTGAATGTGTAAGGTCTGAGACGCCCACTTTTAGTGCCCGTACACGCTGTAATACAGATTGTTGTGTTCTTATACGCAACCATCTTTTGCACCATCGTAATTTGCACCAGCCAGATAGTTTACATACAAGTCCGATGGCAGGGGTCTGTGCATGTACAGAATGGGTCCTGCAAGCTTGAACGGAGTGCTCCCAAACTGAAGCATGATTGAGATGCTGTGGCCATTTGGGGGGTAGGACAGGGACGGTGCAGGGCAGCATTTTTTGAAATGGGAATGTGTCACCCTTATTTTGTAGGCATGGTCAGGGGCGTGTCACCCTCATTTTTTAGGCTTGGCCAGGGTATGCTTCTTCTGAGGCAGACTTCCTGGCAGGGCCATCTTAACAGCAGTGTAGGCCCCTGGGCACAGCAATTCACTCGGGCCCCTACCCGTCCTCCAGCGGTAGTGGTGGGGTAGGGGTGTGGGGGGGGGTGCTAACAGCGGCAACTTTGATGTTCCACGGGCGGTAAAGGGTGTTCTATCTTCCGTTCAGCATGTAGGACCTGGAGCAGTAATTTCTGCTAATTACTCCTTTACTGCACAGATGGAGCTAAACTGTAGAAGGGGCATTGGGCTGAATGAAGAAGCCCTGGTACATGACTTCCAGGGTGTAGGGGGTGTTTAATACGTAGTGGTGGAGTGGATAGTGGAGTGGGCTTAATACTGATAATTTTCTGGTGGGAGGGCAGCTTGCTTGACTGCAGATCTCTCAAGTTCCTGAAAATATATTTCTTAGCTTTGAATGGGATAAAAAAAACTAGAGAGTCCCACCTTTCAGGTGGTACTGGGGACATGGGGATCAGAGTTCAGAAGCCAGAGCAATCCTCAGATGAAAATCTAAAACTGCATACCAGGCGTGTGGAGCTGGAGCAGGGACCAGCTGCTTGAAGGCTGATATCTCCGGTTCTGGGCAGAGTAGAGACAAGCTGCCAGTGTCCACCGGAAGGGGAGAGTCCCAACTTTTGGGGTATACCCTCAGAAAAACTCTAGGTCAGACAGAACCCAAGATATCTGGCTGGGAAAAGCAATTAACAGGCTTGGATGGGGGCCACTGTTTTCACGTCGGATATCTCAGGTTCCCCAGGGCCGATTTTCAAAAATCTGGTACCCCTGGAAAGAGGGGACCCTCAGCTAATAGCCTAGGGCCCTTATACTCCTGGGGCCCTTGGGCAAGAGCCCATTGAGCCCATACGAAAAGACGGCCCTGCTTCCTGGCCCTGACTGAGCTGATCCACCGGTCATGCTAAGGCTTACTCAGATGGCCGTGGGCTGCGACCATTGCAACTTTTGGCTGCAATGGTGGTCGGATGCAGCACTCATCTGCAGTGCTGTCAGTGGTTATTTTTTATCCACAGATGCCTACTCTAGCATTAGAAAATTGAATGCAAATTTTCTGCAACGCAGCTGCAGTGATGACAATAGCACCCATCTCTGAAACAGGCCCTCAGAACTTTTAGTTGCCTTTCCTGATTCTGTGCTGTGTCCGATTCTGTACTGCATCTCTGAACTGTAACAATCAGGACGCAAGCACAATGCAAATGCACAGACTTACAACATCGACCTACTGCTTGCAGCATTGACACTGAACTGATGTTATAGGGCTCAGAATCAGGCCCTATAACATCAGTTACTGTACTTCCACATCTGGGTGGAAGTAGGTGCTGCCTCCAATTGGGGCCCTGTTTATAAAGCAGATAGGTATTATTCACCTCTAGGAAAGCAGTGAGGCTTCGCTCTCCCCGACCAAACTGACATTAAATCAATACCACCCTGTTTTGCTAATTAAGCTTCCTTTCTCCCTCACAGGGCTCTCATTAAATGAACAGCTTTTTCCTTTAATAAATAGGCCTTTCACTACCAACTAGCTCGATAGTTACAATTATATCATCACATTTAATAAATATGCCTATTTTCTGTAATCAGAGAGGGAAACTCTCAGTTAATATATGAAAATACTGTAGCAATGGGAATATACAGTATGTAGCAAAGTAAAACAAAAATAACAATGGAACAATGCTGTCCAGTTGATAGTATGGCAATGGTGAAAGATTATTTCAGGCTTCTGGCAATGAGAGTTAAGCTGGGTACACACTGCCTCTTGGGCTGTAAAAGGAATTGAAGCTTGGGTTCAGGCAATTGAAGATGAGCTACCTCAGGATTGTTCTGTCACTGCCAGACAATATCTGTCTTATATTACCACAGCCTCCCATTATATTCAGAAGGCGGCCTCTGACACAGGAGTAATGGCGGCCAAGGCATCTACTACGTCTATCCTGGCTCGTCGAATTATGTGGTTGAGGTCCTGGAAGGTGGACCTGGACTCCAAAAAGACCTTAGAGGTGCTGCCTTTTAATGGAGACATCCTATTTGGGGAGGATCTGAACAAGATCGTAACTGACTTGGCTACGGCCAAGACAGCGTGTATCCCAAATACTAATCCTTCTGCTCCGAAGGCTAAAATCACTGCCTGACGTTCCTTTCGATCTCCAGGGAAAGCAAAGGGTCAAGCGTATCCGCGACAGACTCGTGCTTCCAAAACCACTAAGCCTAAATCTAAAGAATCCTGAGCCGCCCCTCAGCCTGCTTCCAAACAAGACAAGCCTGCTGCATGACAGGGCGGGCCTCCCTCTGGGGGACCCCAGGGTGGGAGGCCGACTTCTGCAGTTCACTCAGGCCTGGTTAAAGACCACTTCAGACGCCTGGGTGCGGGAAGTTGTCTCTCACGGATACGCAATCTCTTTCAAGAGACGTCCCCCTCGCCAGTTCTGTTCAACGGTAATCCCTTCGGATCTGTTGAAAGCGCAAGCTCTACACCTGGTTATACAATCCCTCCTGGAAACAGGAGTGGTAGTGCCAGTACCTCTGTCTCAGAGAGGCAGGGGATACTATTCGACCCTGTTTCTAGTTCCGAAACCAAATGGGTCTTTACGGCATATCCTCAACCTCAAATCATTGAACAAGTTTGTGAGAGTGTCCAAATTCCATATGGAAACCCTGTGCTCTGTTGTGCTGGCCATGGAACCCGAGGACTATATGGTATCCCTGGACATACAGGATGCTTACCTGCACATACCTATTGCCATTTCACATCAGCAATATCTGCGGTTTGCTATTGGCAACCTTCATTTTCAATTCCAGGCTCTGCAATTTGGACTGGCCACGGCACCTTGTATTTTCACCAAGGTCATGGCTGTGATGACGGCTTTCCTCCGTCATCAGGGAATCAGGACCCTGCCATATCTGGACGACATGCTGATTCTGGCAAACTCCCAAGATGTCCTCCTCAGTCAACTGAAGATGTCGGTCCAATTCCTACAAGCCCACGGGTGGCTCATCAATTGGAAGAAGTCCTCACTGGTCCCTGCTCAGAGCATGGTGCACCTGGGGGCGCTGCTGGACACACAGCCAAAGACTGTTTCTGTCTCCAGTGAAGGTCCTGAAACTTCAGGACAAGATCAGATTCTTCCTCTCTCGCCAGAGAGTGTCGATACACTCGGCGATGCAAGTACTAGGGCTTATGGTGTTGGCTTTCAACATGGTAGAGTACGCTCAATTTCATTCCCGCCCTCTGCAGAGGTTAATCCTTTCCAAGTGGGATGGCATGTCTCATCGGATCAGGTCTCAAATGATCTCCTTGACTCCGAAGGTTCGTCTGTCACTGAACTGGTGACTACAGCACAACAGTTGAGCAGGGGCTGTCCCTTCTGGATCTCCAACTGGATACTCCTGACAACGGACGCCAGTCTGCGAAGTTGGGGAGTGGTGTTGGAGCAACACTCTCTTCAGGATCGGTGGACCTGGGAGGAATCTCTTCTCCCGATTAACATTCTGGAATTGTGGGCAGTGTTTAATGCGTTGGCACTGGCCCTGCCTCTATCTAGTACAGGACAGGCCTGTTCAAGTACAATCAGACAACGCCACCACAGTGGCGTACATAAATCATCAAGACGGCACTCGAAGCCGCATGGCAATGATGGAAGTGTCAAAAATCCTCCAATGGGCAGAACGCCATCTGCCAGCCTTATCAGCAGTGTTCATTCCGGGAGTCTTCAACTGGGAAGCAAACTTCCTCAGTCGTCAGGATGTGCACGCCGGAGAGTGGAGTCTTCATCCAGAAGTCTTTCAACTCCTAGTGGATAAGTGGGGCCTACCAGATGTAGACCTGATGGAATCTTGACACAATCACACGTTCCGGTATTCGGAGCAAGGACAAGGGATGCTCAAGCAGCATTTGTGGATGCACGGGCAATTCCATGGAACTTTTGGCGGCCATACGTGTTCCCTCCAGTGTCACTCCTGCCCAGGGTAATACGTAAGTTCAAGCAAGAAGGAGGAATACTACTTCTAGTCGCTCCAGCGTGGCCCAGACGGCATTAGTTCTCAGACCAGCAGGGTCTCTTGATAGAGCGTCCTCTTCTACTTCCTCAACGCCCAGACCTCCTCGTTCAGGGCCCTTGTGTCTACCCGGACCTGGCCCGACTGGCTTTGACAGCGTGGCTCTTGAAGCATCACTCCTGAGAACAAAAGGGTTCTCCTAGGCGGTCATTCAAACTATGTTGAAAGACCATAAACCAGCTTCGGCTCGGATTTATTACATGGTTTGGAATTTTTACTTCACCTGGTGTGCTGCTAAGAATTATGATGCATATACTTTCAAAACTTCCTGACTTTTGGCATTTCTACAACAAGGCCTAGACTTGGGCCTCTGTCTGGCCTCCCTCAAGGTCCATATATCTGCCTTGTCGGTGTGGTTTCAGAGAAAAATTGCGTCTCTTCCTGACGTTCACACTTTCACTCAGGGTGTTTCTACAGATTCAGCTTCCCTATGTCCCTCCTATGGCTCCGTGGGATCTGTCTGTTGTTCTGAATGCCCTACAAGAGTCTCCATTGAACCTCTTGAGTCTGTGGACCTTAAATGCCTTACGTGTTTCTGTTGGCTATTGCCTCTGCTAGGAGGGTGTTGGACTTATGCGCTTTGTCCTGTCGTCCACCCTTTCTGATTTTTCACCGTGACCAGGCAGTTTTTCGAACTTGCCCAGGTTATTTACCTAAGGTCGTATAATTTTTTCACCTTAACCAGGAGTTTGTGGTTCCGGCCTTCATCTCTTCTGGTTTGTCCTCCAAAGAATTATCTATGGATGTGGTATGGGCTCTCCGTATTTATGTGGAAAGGACTGCCTCTATCAGGAGGTCAGATTCCCTTTTTGTACTTTTTGGTTTTCACAAACATGGCTGGCCTGTGAATAAGCAAAGCTTGGCCAGATGGATTAGAATGGTGATTTGCACAAGACTATGCGCAGGCTGGGCTCCCAGCTCCTGCTGCTATTAATGCCCATTCTAATCGGTCTGTTGGACCTTCTTGGGCAGCCCGCCGTGGCGCTTCCGCAGAACAATTGTGCAAGGCGGCTACGTGGTCCTCAGTGAACACATTCATGAGGTTCTATGCCTTTGCTACTTCCTCCTCCCAGGATGCTTCCTTTGGACGCTGGGTTCTTGTGCTCGCTACAGTGCGTCCCCTCCCATGAGGAACTGCTTTAGGATATCCCCGATGTTATTTCCTGTGGAATACCAGTGTACCCCGCTGAAGAAAAGGATATTTATGGTAGACTTACCATTGTTAAATCTCTTTCTGCGAGGTACACTGGATTCCACAGTGTGTCCACCCTGACGCACTTAGCTTCTTCGGGTTTGTATGGCATTAGCCGCTAGTCCCTTCTCCTGTCGTGAGATTGTGGTTCTATGTGACTAACATCTACCGTCTCTCTTACCTGCTACTGCATTGGACTGGTTAACAAAACTGAACTAGATACTGTATATTGTAGAGCACAAGACAAAAGTTATACACTGCTCAAAAAAATAAAGGGAACACTAAAATAACACATCCTAGATCTGAATGAATTAAATATTCTTATTAAATACTTTGTTCTTTACATAGTTGAATGTGCTGACAACAAAACCACACAAACTATCAATGGAAATCAAATGTATTAACCCGTGGAGATCTGGATTTAGAGTCACACTCAAAATTAAAGTGGAAAACACACTACAGGCTGATCCAACTTTGATGTAATGTCCTTAAAACAAGTCAACATGAGGCTCAGTAGCATGTTTGGCCTTCACGTGTCTGTATGACCCCCTTACAACGCCTGGGCATGCTACTGATGAGGTGGCGGATGGTCTCCTGAGGGATCTCCTTCCAGACCTGGACTAAAGCATCCGCCAACTCCTGGACAGTCTGTGGTGCAACGTGGCGTTGGTGGATGGAGCGAGACATGATGTCCCAGATGTGCTCAATTGGATTCAGGTCTGGGGAATGGGCTGGCCAGTCCATAGCATCAATGCCTTCGTCTTGCAGGAACTGCTGACACACTCCAGCCACATGAGGTCTAGCATTGTCTTGCATTAGGAGGAACCCAGGGCCAACCGCACCAGCATATGGTTTCACAAGGGGACTGAGGATCTCTTCTCGGTACCTAATTGCAGTCAGGCTACCTCTGGCGAGCACATGGAGGTCTGTGCGGCCCCCCCAAAAAAATGCCACCCCACACTATTACTGACCCACTGCCAAACCGGTAATGCTGGAGGATGTTGCAGGCAGCAGAATGTTCTCCTTGGCGTCTCCAAACTCTGTCACGTCTGTCACATGTGCTCAGTGAGAACCTGCTTTCATCTGTGAAGAGCACAGCACGCCAGTGGTGAATTTGCCAATCTTGGTGTTCTCTGGCAAGTGCCAAACGTCCTGCACGGTGTTGGGCGGTAAGCACAACCCCCACCTGTGGATGTTGGGCCCTCATATCACCCTCATGGAGTCTGTTTCTGATTGTTTGAGTAGACACATGTACATTTGTGGCTTGCTGGAGGTCATTTTGCAGTGCTCCTCCTGTTCCTCCTTGAACAAAGGCGGAGGTAGCGGTTCTGCTGCTGGGTTGTTGCCCTCCTACGGCCTCCTCCACGTCTCCTGATGTACTGGCCTGTCTCCTGGTAGCGCCTGCATGCTCTGGACACTGCGCTGACAGACACAGCAAACCTTCTTGCCACAGCTCGCATTGATGTGCCATCCTGGATGAGCTGCACTACCTGAGCCACTTGTGTGGGTTGTAGACTCCGTCTCATGCTACCACTAGAGTGAAAGCACCGCCAGCTTTCAAAAGTGACCAAAACATCAACCAGAAAGCATAGGAGCTGAGAAGTGGTCTGTGGTCACCACCTGCAGAACAACTCCTTTATTGGGGGTGTCTTGCTAATTGCCTATAATTTCCACCTGTTGTCTATTCCATTTGCACAACAGTATGTGAAATGATTGTCAATCAGTGTTGCTTCCTAAGTGGACAATTTGATTTCACAGAAGTGTGATTGACTTGGAGTTACATTGTGTTGTTTAAGTGTTCCCTTTATTTTTTTGAGCAGTGTATATTACACATGTAACTTTCACAGGGAAGATGGGCCCCTCTCAGCTCTAGGCTCCATAGCAGCTGCACTCCCTGCACCTATGGTAGCTACAGCCCTGTATATAACATATGTAACTGTGACAGGGAAGGTGGCCCCTCTCAGCTCTGGGCCCCATAGCAGGTGCACTCCATGGTAGCTACGTCCATACCCCCCAACTGTGCCTTTTTGCCAAGTACAGAACCTTTTTTTTATGGTCTGTGCCGATTTTTGTCTCTCCAAACTTCCATTGAAAGTATAGGAAAGGGGGGGGCACGCCCCCTTTTCGAATTTGTACCGAGATTTGTATGTGTAAAATGTTGTAGGGTTTGTGCGTACTTGTATATATCACATGTAACTTTGACAGGAAAGGTGCTCCCGCACCCCTAGCTATGGACCCTATACCAGCTGCACTCCCTGCACCTATGGTAGCTATGCCCTTGTATATAACACATGTAACTGTGACAGGGAAGGTGGCTCCACTCAGCTCTTGGCCCCATAGCAGCTGCACTCCCTACACCTATGGTAGCTACACCCTTGTATATAACACATGTAACTGTGACAGGGAAGGTGACCCCACCCGCGCCCAGCTCTGGGCCCTATACCAGCTGTTCTCCCTGCACCTATGGTAGCTATGCCCTTGTATATAACACATGTAACTGACAGGGAAGGTGACCCCTCCACCCCCACCTGCACCCAGCTCTGGGCCCTATACAGGGGCGGATCCAGAAAAAAATGACAGGGGGGGGGGGGGGGGGGCACCATCAGTAGTAGGGCTACAGAGGAGGGGTGGAGTTAGAAGTGGAGTATGCGTGACCAAGTTTGAGTGGGTATGAGTACAGAATTGATATAGCAAAATCAATTAAAAGAGAATGTCAAATTTATACCACAAAATATGTTACTCTATTAAATGGGGTATCCGGTCTTTAGGTCGACAGCACTTAGGTCGACACTCATTAGGATGACCACTATTGGTCGACATGCATTAGGTTGACATGATCATTAGGTCGACATGGCAAAGGTCTACGCATAAAAATGTTGACATGAGTTTTTCACATTTATTTTATTTTTTGAACTTTTTCATACTTTACGATCCACGCGGACTACAATTGGGAATAGTAACCTGTGCCGAGCGCAGCGGTAGCGGAGCGAGGCACCTTGCCCGAAGCATGGCGAACATACACAGTGCACTAATTGGGGTTCCCAATCACTTTACGAAGAAAATATAAAAAAAACTCATATTGACCTTTTTCCATGTCGACCCAATGACTGTCGACCTAGTCAATGTCAACCCTATGATCCACACCCATTAAATGACATAACAGTGCATAAAAGACAATGGGGCAGATGTATTAACTTGGAGAAGGCATAAGGAAGTGATAAACCAGTGATAAGTACAAGGTGATAAAGGCACCAGCCAATCAGCCCCAATATGTAAATTAACAGTTAGGATCTGATTGGCTGGTGCCTTTATCACCTTGCACATATCACTGGTTTATCTCTTCCTTATGCCTACTCCAGGTTAATACATCTGCCCCAATAGGTCTATATGAAATGAGAGTCAATGAAGTGGATCATACCATGTGTAATAATTTAACATTTTCTTTTATTTGATTTTGCTATATTAAATCAGCTCCCTCACCTAGTATTTTGGTTCCCTACTGGTTAACACCCAATACGGACACTACTTTTATATAGCAGCACAGCTAATCAGCTCAACCCCCTCCCCCATCAGCATCCAGCCTCCATCCTCACCCACTCCAGACTCTCATACTCAACAGCAGCCCCCTAACTCCTGGACCTCCTACCCTAACCTTGCAGCACCGCTGATCACCAACCACTGCATCCTCCTCTGGCTTGCTCGGCGTCTGGACCGTGTTATCGGCGTCCTCGGGGCAACATCGGCTGGCCTGGCTGGGAGTCCCTGCAGCATGTTTTCGCTCAGCGGCACTCCATTTGATTTAGTCCGCTGGGCTGGATTGTCAGCGGAGATCAGTGTGATGGCGTCTGCGTGGTCGCTGCTGGGCTCCTGTGCGCAGCATCACTGCATGTCACGTGGTGCAGCGAGCCAATCAGGACCAAGAATAGCCCAGCAATCCTAATAATGGAGGCGGAACTGCTGACAGGGGAGGCCTGACAGTGGCTGACTGACAGCCAGCAGCCATCATCGTGTCAGGTGGACGGGTGTTATTTCTTAATGCTGTTAGCTTTATGCAATGTTAAATAAAAGTTCCTAAATGACAGGGGGGGCACGTGCCTTGGTGCCCCGCCCCTGAATCCACCACTGGCCCTATACCAGCTGCACTCCCTGCAACTATGATAGCTACGCCTTTGGTTCCATGCTATCATGAGTGGCATGTACAGGGTAGGGAAGCCAATTTGTGATGGGTCTCTTGCATTATTTTTTGTATTATTCTAATCATTTTTATAGCCGAAACTATGCAGTAAAAAGTCTATGGCAGGTGAGGCATTGCAGCACCTTGCAATCTTTTCCGCACCTCTCAGATTAAAACTCACAAAATTTCCTGGGGGTTAAAACTGCTGCACCTGTGTATAATGTCTAGATGTACCATTTGGCTCATATATTGCGTTTAAATCTAGATCTGGTGCTAGCCAGTGCCTCCTGAGCCATTTAGTTCACCGCACGTCCCTGTCAGAGTACTTACAGTACCTGTTAGGTACTGTAGCTCTCTGTCTGTGACTAGCTTACTTTGACCTCAGAGCTGACACTTTTGCTGACTTTGGCTCCCTGCATTTTTTTTCTCCAGCCTCACTGCTGCCAGGGTGATTGGACTTGTCCTACTCTCACATGGGCCCTTATTCCGAGTTGATCGCTCGCTTGCTGCTTTTAGCAGCAGTGCAAACGCTAAGCCACCGCCCTCTGGGAGTGTATCTTAGCTTAGCAGAAGTGCGAACGAAAGGTTAGCAGAACTGTGCTGAAATTTTTTCAAGCAGTTTCAGAGTAGCTCCAAACCTACTCCTACCTTGCGATCACTTCAGTCTGTTTAGTTCCTGCTTTGACGTCACAAACACGCCCTGCGTTTGGCCAGCCACTCCCCCGTTTCCCAAGGCACGCCTGCGTTTTTTCCTGACACGCCTGCGTTTTTTTCGCACACTCCCGGAAAACGGTCAGTTACCACCCAGAAACACCCACTTCCTGTCAATCACTCACCGATCAACAGAGCGATGGAAAAGAGTCGCTCGACCTCGTGTAAAACTGCATAGTTTTTTGTGAAAGTACGTCGCGCGTACGCACTACGGCCCGTACGCATGCGCAGAAATGCCAATTTTTAGCCTGATCGCTGCGCTGCGAACAACGGCAGCTAGCGATCAACTCGGAATGACCCCCATTGTTTCAGAATATCTTGTCCCCTTTTGCTCATGTGTTATGCTATACTTATGCTATATTTAGCAAACCAAAAAAGCACACTAATGGGCAAAACCATAGGGGTAATTCCAAGTTGATCGCAGCAGGAAATTTTTTAGCAGTTGGGCAAAACCATGTGCACTGCAGGGGGCAGATATAACATGTGCAGAGAGAGATAGATTTGGGTGTGGTGAGTTCAATCTGCAATCTAAATTCCAGTGTAAAAATAAAGCAGCCAGTATTTACCCTGCACAGAAACAAAATAACCCACCCAAATCTAACTCTCTCTGCAGATGTTATATCTGCCCCCCCCCCTGCAATGCACATGGTTTTGCCCAACTGCTAAAAAATTTCCTGCTGCGATCAACTTGGAATTACCCCCCATGTGCACTGCAGGTGGGGTAAATGTAATATGTGCAAAGAGAGTTAGATTTAGGTGGGGTGTGTTCAAACTGAAATCTAAATTGCAGTGTAAACATAAAGCAGCCAGTATTTACCCTGCACAGTAACAAAATAACTAGTGATGTGCACCGGACATTTTTTGGGTTTTGTGTTTTGGTTTTGGATTCGGTTCCGCGGCCGTGTTTTGAATTCGGACGCGTTTTGGCAAAACCTCACCGAAATTTTTTTGTCGGATTCGGGTGTGTTTTGGATTCGGGTGTTTTTTTCAAAAAACCCTAAAAAACAGCTTAAATCATAGAATTTGGGGGTCATTTTGATCCCATAGTATTATTAACCTCAATAACCATAATTTCCACTCATTTCCAGTCTATTCTGAACACCTCACACCTCACAATATTATTTTTAGTCCTAAAATTTGCACCGAGGTCGCTGGATGGCTAAGCTAAGCGACACAAGTGGCCGACACAAACACCAGGTATGGATGGATAGTATACTTGATGACACAGAGGTAGGTACAGCAGTGGCCTTCCGTACCGTACTGCTATATATACTGGTGGTCACTGTCAGCAAACTGCAAAACTAAAATCCACCACAGGTATAGAATGTAGATGGATAGTATACTTGACGACACAGAGGTAGGTACAGCAGTGGCCTTCCGTACCGTACTGCTATATATACTGGTGGTCACTGTGTCAGCAAACTGCACAACTGAAATGCACCACAGGTATAGAATCTAGATGGATAGTATACTTGACGACACAGAGGTAGGTACAGCAGTGGCCTTCCGTACCGTACTGCTATATATACTGGTGGTCACTGTGTCAGCAAACTGCACAACTGAAATGCACCACAGGTATAGAATGTAGATGGATAGTATACTTGACGACACAGAGGTAGGTACAGCAGTGGCCTTCCGTACCGTACTGCTATATATACTGGTGGTCACTGTCAGCAAACTGCAAAACTAAAATGCACCACAGGTATAGAATGTAGATGGATAGTATACTTGACGACACAGAGGTAGGTACAGCAGTGGCCTTCCGTACCGTACTGCTATATATACTGGTGGTCACTGTGTCAGCAAACTGCAAAACTAAAATGCACCACAGGTATAGAATGTAGATGGATAGTATACTTGACGACACAGAGGTAGGTACAGCAGTGGCCTTCCGTACCGTACTGCTATATATACTGGTGGTCACTGTGTCAGCAAACTGCACAACTGAAATGCACCACAGGTATAGAATCTAGATGGATAGTATACTTTGAAGACACAGAGGTAGGTACAGCAGTGGCCTACTGTACCGTAATGCTATATATTATATACTGGTGGTCAGCAAACTGTGCAAAACTGAAATGCACCACAGGTATGGATGGAGAGTATACTTGACGACACAGAGGTAGGTACAGCAGTGGCCTACTGTACCATAATGCTATATATTATATACTGGTGGTCAGCAAACTGTGCAAAACTTAAATGCACCACAGGTATGGATGGATAGTATACTTGACGACACAGAGGTAGGTACAGCAGTGGCCTTCTGTACCGTACTCCTATATATTATATACTGGTGGTCAGCAAAATTATGCACTGTACTCCTACTATATACTACACAATGCAGCACAGATATGGAGTGTTTTTCAGGCAGACAACGTATACTGGTGGTCACTGGTCAGCAAAACTCTGCACTGTAGTCCTCCTATATAATATTATACTGGTGGTCCCCAGTCCCCACAATAAAGCAGTGTGAGCACAGATATATGCAGCACACTGAGCACAGATATGGAGTGTTTTTCAGGCAGACAACGTATACTGGTGGTCACTGTCAGCAAAACTCTGCACTGTACTCCTCCTATATAATACAGCTGCTCCCCAGTCCCCACAATTAAGCAGTGTGAGCACAGATATATGCAGCACACTAAGCACAGATAAGGAGAGTTTTTTTCAGGCAGAGAACGGATAAAACTGGTGGTCACTGATCAGCAAAACTCTGCACTGTACTCCTCCTATATTAATATAAAGCTGCTCCCCAGTCCCCACAATGATATAAGCAAGCACAAATATTTGCATCAACTCAACAATGAATAAACGGAGAGGACGCCAGCCACGTCCTCTCCCTAACATTTCCAATGCACGAGTGAAACCGGCGGCGACGCGCGGCTGCTTATATAGAATCCGAATCTCGTGAGAATCCGACAGCGGGATGATGACGTTCGGGCGCGCTCGGGTTAACCGAGCCATACGGGAGAATCCGAGTATGCCTCGGACCCGTGAAAAATGGGTGAAGTTCGGGGGGGTTCGGTTTCCGAGGAACCGAACCCGCTCATCACTAAAAATACCCACCCAAATCTAACTCTCTCTGCACATGTTATATCTGCCATACATGCAGTGCACATGGTTTTGCTGATTAGTGTGCTTTCTTGGTTTTCTAACAAACCTGAATAACCCCCACATTCCGCTTAGGATGCATCCATCTTCAAAGGCATATGGGTTGTTAGGTTGACACAACTTAGGTCGACAGTCATTAGGTCGACCACTATTGGTTGACATGCATTAGGCCGTCAGGGTCACTAGGTCGACATGGTCATTAGGTCGACATGTACTAGGTCGACAGGTCAAAAGGTCTTTTGGACTTTTTCATACTTCACGATCGACGTGCGCTCGGCACATGTTACTATTCCCAATCGTACTCCACGTGGATCGTGAAGTATGAAAAAGTAAAAAAAAAAAAGTGAAAAACTTATGTTGACCTTTTGAACTGTCGACCTAGTACATGTCGACCTAGTGACACTGTCGACCTAATGTATGTCGACCAATAGTGGTTGACCTAATGACTGTCGACCTAAGTGGGGTCGACCTAATGACCTTATCCCCTCCAAAGTAGTGCGATTTTCAAACGGGATACGGTTGTTAGGTCAACCCAACTTAGGTCGACAGTCATTAGGTTGACCACTGAAGGTTGACGTTGGCATTAGGTCGACATGGGCAATG
Source organism: Pseudophryne corroboree (assembly GCF_028390025.1). Classification (NCBI taxonomy): domain Eukaryota; kingdom Metazoa; phylum Chordata; class Amphibia; order Anura; family Myobatrachidae; genus Pseudophryne; species Pseudophryne corroboree. Next base: position 99,258,008 of record NC_086453.1, on the reverse strand, counting down.
TGTCGACATGTACTAGGTCGACAGGTCAAAAGGTCGACATGAGATTTTAAATTTTTTTCCCCCCCAATTTTGGGATTTTTCCATACTTAACGATCCACGTGGACTACGATTGGAACGGTAACTTGTGCCGAGCGCAGCGGAGTGAGGCACCTTGCCTGAAACATGGCGAGTGAAGTGAGCCATGCGGGGGAACATGGTGCACTAATTGGGGTTCCCCGTCACTTTACGAAGAAAACAACACCAAAAACAGTTAAAAAACTCATGTCGACCTTTTGACCTGTCGACCTAGTACATGTTAACCTAACACCCATGTCGAACTAATGCATGTCGACCTAATGCCAATGTCGACCTTCAGTGGTCGACCTAATGACTGTCGACCTAAGTTTGGTCGACCCAACGACCCATACCCTTTCAAACTAAGCACCAGCCCCACCCCAAAAATGTGATATAATGAGGGTAAATAAAATGCAGTGAAAAACAGAATAGAATAAAACTTTATTAAGTGAAACAACATTACATTTCAAAGCTTCCTTATACATACAGAGAACAAGTATAATAGTTGGCCGGTGTACCACAGTTCAGGTTAATTTTAACAATAACTGATGGATAAAAACTGTTATTAAACCTTGTACCTAAAGCATTTTTTGAAGGCAGTAAAGAGAACACTTAATGGTTAGGATGGTTACAGTCTTCAACAATGTTATTTCCTTTTCTTAGGCAGCTTTTAACATATTGAGCCTAATTTAGACCTATTCGCTCGCTAGGGATTTTTTTACAGTCCTGCGTTCGCATAGATGCCGCCCATAGGGGAGTGTATTTTTGCTTTGCACATGTGCAAACGCATGTGTAGCAGAGCTGTACAAACAGATTTTGTGCAGTCTTTGAGTAGCCCAGGACTTAATCTTCCAGTGCGAACACTTCAGCCTGTCCGGAACCGGAATTGATGTCAGGAACCCTCCCTGCAAACGCATAGACACGCCTGCGTTTTCCCACCACTCCCTGAAAACGGTCAGTTGCCACCCACAAATGCCTTCTTCCTGTCAATCTCCTTGCGAACGCCCGTGCGAATGGATTCTTCGCACAAACCCATCACTGAGTGGCGATCCACTTTGTACCCCTGCAATGCACCTGCGCATTGTGGTGCATATGCATGCGCAGTTTAGAACTGATCGCAGGCTGTACGAAAACGCAGCCTAGCGATCAGGTCTGAATTAGGCTCATAGTTCCTCAATAAAGGGCAGATTAGTACCAATAACATGTTCAGACGATTTCACAGCCCTCTCCGAAAGCTTGTGATCTGCGTTAGAGCTGTTGTCTATCCAAACTGGGATACAATAGCTCAATACACTCAATGACACAGCGATAACAATTCACCAGGTTACTTGTTGATAAAGCTGCGCATGGGACGTACTTGGACGTTCCAACATGACAATGACTTAAAACACAAGGCCTAGTCAACCTGTCATTGGCTACAGCAGAATAAAGTGAAGGTTCTGGAGTGGCCATCTCAGTCTCCTGACCTCAATATCATTGAGCCACTCTGGGGAGATCTCAAACGTGCAGTTCATGCAAGACAGACCAAGAATTTACAGGAACTGGAGGCTTTTTGCCAAGAAGAATGAGCAGCTTTACCATCTGAGAAAATAAAGAGCCTCATCCACAACTACCACAAAAGACTTCAAGCTGTCATTGATGTTAAAGGGGGCAATAGACGGTATTAAGAACTGGAGTATGTAAACTTTTAATCAAGCTCATTTGGGTAGTTTCTGTTGTCATTATGATTTAAAAAGAGTAAACACAGTTGTTTGACAATAAATGGCTTCACCTAACCACTAACCATGAGTGAAAGAAAAGTTTGTGAGTTATCATTCATATTCTCTGACAAATGGCCAGAAAATCACAAATTCTGCTAGGGTATGTAAACTTATGAGCACAACTGTATGTGTATATATATATATATATATATATATATATATATATATATATACAGTATATATATATATATTCAGCAAGAGGTGCAGCACTCCAGAAATCACAACGTAACTCAGCGGTTGTTAGTACTACGTTTCAGTGCCTTTATTCTCACTGCATTTTCATCAGGACAAAGTGCATAACAAAACATTTTACCTTATAATTTATAAAGAGACCAACACCAAGTGAGGCGCCAAAACCCGCAGCGGGACCGCACACCTGAAGAAATGACGTCATCTTTGTGAGAGCCAACTCCTCCATATGATATTTGTTGCTTATGGATGGCTCCTGGGACGTTGCATGCGTTGAGTGCAGTGCTGAGTGATTTGATATCTATCCATTCCTTATGCTGTCACCCTCTGCCTTTTCCTGTCACCCACTGCTGTGTGGTATATTATGAACTTGAGTTGTGGTGGAAGAGGGGGCCCAAATTATATTTTTGCACCTGGGCTCACAACTCACAAGTTCCGCCACTGTAACTAGAATGCATACTTTATCTAAAATACATTCATTTTAAATGCTATATCCTTGGAGATCTTTTTCAGTTAGAAATTTATCTAACCCGTTTTTAAACTTACTGACTGAGGGGCAGATGTATTAACCTGGAGAAGGCATAAGGAAGTGATAAACCAGTGATAAGTGCAAGGTGATAAACGCACCAGCCAATCAACTCCAATATGCAAATTGACAGTTAGGAGCTGTATGGCTGGTGCGTTTATCACCTTGCACTTATCACTGGTTTATCACTTCCTTATACCTTCTCCAGGTTAACACATCTGCCCCATAGTCCTCCATTACTACCTTTTGTGATGAACCCCCTCCTTTGTTCGGTATGAAATCTCCTCTCCTCTAACCTCAGGGGGTGTCCGCATTTCCTGTGTAGAGATCTCTCAATAAACAAATCTCCTGTTAGCTCCATGTATTGTCCCTTTACATTTATAAATATTAATAATGTCTCCTCTGTGACGCCTTTTTTCAAGTGTATACATATTTAACCTAGTAAGCCTTTCCTCATAATCCAGTGCCTCTAACCCCTTTATCAATTTTGTGGCTCGCCTCTGAACCCTTTCAAGCTCTAAGATATCTTTTTTAAAGTGAAGTGCCCAGAATTGTACACAAATGGGGTTATTCAGACTAGAGATGAGCGCCTGAAATTTTTCGGGTTTTGTGTTTTGGTTTTGGGTTCGGTTCCGCGGCCGTGTTTTGGGTTCGAACGCGTTTTGGCAAAACCTCACCGAATTTTTTTTGTCGGATTCGGGTGTGTTTTGGATTCGGGTGTTTTTTTCAAAAAACACTAAAAAACAGCTTAAATCATAGAATTTGGGGGTCATTTTGATCCCAAAGTATTATTAACCTCAAAAACCATAATTTACACTCATTTTCAGTCTATTCTGAATACCTCACACCTCACAATATTATTTTTAGTCCTAAAATTTGCACCGAGGTCGCTGTGTGAGTAAGATAAGCGACCCTAGTGGCCGACACAAACACCGGGCCCATCTAGGAGTGGCACTGCAGTGTCACGCAGGATGTCCCTTCCAAAAAACCCTCCCCAAACAGCACATGACGCAAAGAAAAAAAGAGGCGCAATGAGGTAGCTGACTGTGTGAGTAAGATTAGCGACCCTAGTGGCCGACACAAACACCGGGCACATCTAGGAGTGGCACTGCAGTGTCACGCAGGATGTCCCTTCCAAAAAACCCTCCCCAAACAGCACATGACGCAAAGAAAAAAAGAGGCGCAATGAGGTAGCTGTGTGAGTAAGATTAGCGACCCTAGTGGCCGACACAAACACCGGGCCCATCTAGGAGTGGCACTGCAGTGTCACGCAGGGTGTCCCTTCCAAAAAACCCACCCCAATCAGCACATGATGCAAAGAAAAAGAAAAGAAAAAAGAGGTGCAAGATGGAATTATCCTTGGGCCCTCCCACCCACCCTTATGTTGTATAAACAAAACAGGACATGCACACTTTAACCAACCCATCATTTCAGTGACAGGGTCTGCCACACGACTGTGACTGATATGACGGGTTGGTTTGGACCCCCCCCAAAAAAGAAGCAATTAATCTCTCCTTGCACAAACTGGCTCTACAGAGGCAAGATGTCCACCTCATCTTCACCCTCCGATATATCACCGTGTACATCCCCCTCCTCACAGATTATCAATTCGTCCCCACTGGAATCCACCATCTCAGCTCCCTGTGTACTTTGTGGAGGCAATTGCTGCTGGTCAATGTCTCCGCGGAGGAATTGATTATAATTCATTTTAATGAACATCATCTTCTCCACATTTTCTGGATGTAACCTCGTACGCCGATTGCTGACAAGGTGAGCGGCGGCACTAAACACTCTTTCGGAGTACACACTTGTGGGAGGGCAACTTAGGTAGAATAAAGCCAGTTTGTGCAAGGGCCTCCAAATTGCCTCTTTTTCCTGCCAGTATAAGTACGGACTGTGTGACGTGCCTACTTGGATGCGGTCACTCATATAATCCTCCACCATTCTATCAATGTTGAGAGAATCATATGCAGTGACAGTAGACGACATGTCCGTAATCGTTGTCAGGTCCTTCAGTCCGGACCAGATGTCAGCATCAGCAGTCGCTCCAGACTGCCCTGCATCACCGCCAGCGGGTGGGCTCGGAATTCTGAGCCTTTTCCTCGCACCCCCAGTTGCGGGAGAATGTGAAGGAGGAGATGTTGACAGGTCGCGTTCCGCTTGACTTGACAATTTTGTCACCAGCAGGTCTTTCAACCCCAGCAGACCTGTGTCTGCCGGAAAGAGAGATCCAAGGTAGGCTTTAAATCTAGGATCGAGCACGGTGGCCAAAATGTAGTGCTCTGATTTCAACAGATTGACCACCCGTGAATCCTTGTTAAGCGAATTAAGGGCTGCATCCACAAGTCCCACATGCCTAGCGGAATCGCTCCGTGTTAGCTCCTCCTTCAATGCCTCCAGCTTCTTCTGCAAAAGCCTGATGAGGGGAATGACCTGACTCAGGCTGGCAGTGTCTGAACTGACTTCACGTGTGGCAAGTTCAAAGGGCATCAGAACCTTGCACAACGTTGAAATCATTCTCCACTGCACTTGAGACAGGTGCATTCCACCTACTATATCGTGCTCAATTGTATAGGCTTGAATGGCCTTTTGCTGCTCCTCCAACCTCTGAAGCATATAGAGGGTTGAATTCCACCTCGTTACCACTTCTTGCTTCAGATGATGGCAGGGCAGGTTCAGTAGTTTTTGGTGGTGCTCCAGTTTTCTGTACGTGGTGCCTGTACGCCGAAAGTGTCCCGCAATTCTTCTGGCCACCGACAGCATCTCTTGCACGGCCCTGTCGTTTTTTAAAAAATTCTGCACCACCAAATTCAAGGTATGTGCAAAACATGGGACGTGCTGGAATTGGCCCAGATTTAATGCACACACAATATTGCTGGCGTTGTCCGATGCCACAAATCCACAGGAGAGTCCAATTGGGGTAAGCCATTCCGCGATGATCTTCCTCAGTTGCCGTAAGAGGTTTTCAGCTGTGTGCGTATTCTGGAAAGCGGTGATACAAAGCGTAGCCTGCCTAGGAAAGAGTTGGCGTTTGCGAGATGCTGCTACTGGTGCCGCCGCTGCTGTTCTTGCGGCGGGAGTCCATACATCTACCCAGTGGGCTGTCACAGTCATATAGTCCTGACCCTGCCCTGCTCCACTTGTCCACATGTCCGTGGTTAAGTGGACATTGGGTACAGCTGCATTTTTTAGGACACTGGTGACTCTTTTTCTGAGGTCTGTGTACATTTTCGGTATCGCCTGCCTAGAGAAATGGAACCTAGATGGTATTTGGTACCGGGGACACAGTACCTCCAACAAGTCTCTAGTTGGCTCTGCAGTAATGATGGATACCGGAACCACGTTTCTCACCACCCAGGATGCCAAGGCCTCAGTTATCCGCTTTGCAGTAGGATGACTGCTGTGATATTTCATCTTCCTCGCAAAGGACTGTTGAACAGTCAATTGCTTACTGGAAGTAGTACAAGTGGGCTTACGACTTCCCCTCTGGGATGACCATCGACTCCCAGCGGCAACAACAGCAGCGCCAGCAGCAGTAGGCGTTACACGCAAGGATGCATCGGAGGAATCCCAGGCAGGAGAGGACTCGTCAGACTTGCCAGTGACATGGCCTGCAGGACTATTGGCATTCCTGGGGAAGGAGGAAATTGACACTGAGGGAGTTGGTGGGGTGGTTTGCGTGAGCTTGGTTACAAGAGGAAGGGATTTACTGGTCAGTGGACTGCTTCCGCTGTCACCCAAAGTTTTTGAACTTGTCACTGACTTATTATGAATGCGCTGCAGGTGACGTATAAGGGAGGATGTTCCGAGGTGGTTAACGTCCTTACCCCTACTTATTACAGCTTGACAAAGGGAACACACGGCTTGACACCTGTTGTCCGCATTTGTGGTGAAATACCTCCACACCGAAGAGCTGATTTTTTTGGTATTTTCACCTGGCATGTCAACGGCCATATTCCTCCCACGGACAACAGGTGTCTCCCCGGGTGCCTGACTTAAACAAACCACCTCACCATCAGAATCCTCCTGGTCAATTTCCTCCCCAGCGCCAGCAACACCCATATCCTCCTCATCCTGGTGTACTTCAACACTGACATCTTCAATCTGACTATCAGGAACTGGACTGCGGGTGCTCCTTCCAGCACTTGCAGGGGGCATGCAAATAGTGGAAGGCGCATGCTCTTCACGTCCAGTGTTGGGAAGGTCAGGCATCGCAAACGACACAATTGGACTCTCCTTGTGGATTTGGGATTTCAAAGAACGCACAGTTCTTTGCGGTGCTTTTGCCAGCTTGAGTCTTTTCAGTTTTCTAGCGAGAGGCTGAGTGCTTCCATCCTCATGTGAAGCTGAACCACTAGCCATGAACATAGGCCAGGGCCTCAGCCGTTCCTTGCCACTCCGTGTGGTAAATGGCATATTGGCAAGTTTACGCTTCTCCTCCGACAATTTTATTTTAGGTTTTGGAGTCCTTTTTTTTCTGATATTTGGTGTTTTGGATTTGACATGCTCTGTACTATGACATTGGGCATCGGCCTTGGCAGACGACGTTGCTGGCATTTCATCGTCTCGGCCATGACTAGTGGCAGCAGCTTCAGCACGAGGTGGAAGTGGATCTTGATCTTTCCCTAATTTTGGAACCTCAACTTTTTTGTTCTCCATATTTTATAGGCAGAACTAAAAGGCACCTCAGGTAAACAATGGAGATGGATGGATTGGATACTAGTATACAATTATGGACGGACTGCCACGGTTAGGTGGTATAAAAAAACCACGGTTAGGTGGTATATATTATAATAATAATACAATTATGGATGGACGGACTGCCTGCCGACTGCCGACACAGAGGTAGCCACAGCCGTGAACTACCGCACTGTACACTGGTTGATAAAGAGATAGTAGTATACTCGTAACAATTAGGATGACACTATGACGGTATAAAGAATGAAAAAAAAACCACGGTTAGGTGGTAGGTATATAATAATAAATAATACAATTCTGGTCGGACGGACTGCCTGCCGTGTGCCGACACAGAGGTAGCCACAGCCGTGAACTACCGCACTGTACACTGGTTGATAAAGAGATAGTAGTATACTCGTAACAATTAGGATGACACTATGACGGTATAAAGAATGAAAAAAAAAACCACGGTTAGGTGGTAGGTATATAATAATAAATAATACAATTCTGGTCGGACGGACTGCCTGCCGTGTGCCGACACAGAGGTAGCCACAGCCGTGAACTACCGCACTGTACACTGGTTGATAAAGAGATAGTAGTATACTCGTAACAATTAGGATGACACTATGACGGTATAAAGAATGAAAAAAAAACCACGGTTAGGTGGTAGGTATATAATAATAAATAATACAATTCTGGTCGGACGGACTGCCTGCCGTGTGCCGACACAGAGGTAGCCACAGCCGTGAACTACCGCACTGTACACTGGTTGATAAAGAGATAGTAGTATACTCGTAATAATTAGGATGACACTATGACGGTATAAAGAATGAAAAAAAAAACCACGGTTAGGTGGTAGGTATATAATAATAAATAATACAATTCTGGTCGGACGGACTGCCTGCCGTGTGCCGACACAGAGGTAGCCACAGCCGTGAACTACCGCACTGTACACTGGTTGATAAAGAGATAGTAGTATACTCGTAACAATTAGGATGACACTATGACGGTATAAAGAATGAAAAAAAAAACCACGGTTAGGTGGTAGGTATATAATAATAAATAATACAATTCTGGTCGGACGGACTGCCTGCCGTGTGCCGACACAGAGGTAGCCACAGCCGTGAACTACCGCACTGTACACTGGTTGATAAAGAGATAGTAGTATACTCGTAACAATTAGGATGACACTATGACGGTATAAAGAATGAAAAAAAAACCACGGTTAGGTGGTAGGTATATAATAATAAATAATACAATTCTGGTCGGACGGACTGCCTGCCGTGTGCCGACACAGAGGTAGCCACAGCCGTGAACTACCGCACTGTACTGTGTCTGCTGCTAATATAGACTGGTTGATATTTAAAGAGATATTAGTAGTATACAACAATACTATACTGGTGGTCAGGCACTGGTCACCACTCCTGCAGCAAAAGTGTGCACTGTTAATTAATATAATTGTACTCCTGGCTCCTGCTAACAACCTGCAGTGCTCCCCAGTCTCCCCCACAATTAATTATAAGCTTTTAATTTATACATTGATGACTGTGCAGCACACTGGGCTGAGCTGAGTGCACACAGACTGAGTCACACTGTGTGACTGACTGTGCTGTGTATCGTTTTTTTTTTCAGGCAGAGAACGGATATAGCAGAGAGAAGTGAACGGATATATTATATTAAATAAAAGTTAACTAGCAACTGCACTGGTCACTGACTGTGGTAAACTAACTCTGTCTGCGACTCTGCACAATCTCTCTCTCTCTATCTAATCTATCTCTATTCTAATGGAGAGGACGCCAGACACGTCCTCTCCCTATCAATCTCAATGCACGAGTGAAAATGGCGGCGACGCGCGGCTCCTTATATAGAATCCGAGTCTCGCGATAGAATCCGAGCCTCGCGAGAATCCGACAGCGTCATGATGACGTTCGGGCGCGCTCGGGTTAACCGAGCAAGGCGGGAAGATCCGAGTCGCTCGGACCCGTAAAAAAAAACATGAAGTTCGGGCGGGTTCGGATTCCGAGGAACCGAACCCGCTCATCTCTAATTCAGACCCGATCGTACGCTGAATTTTTTCGCAGCCGTGCGATCGGGTCTGAACTGGGCATGCGCGTGACCCGCAATGTGCAGGCGCGTCGGCTGCCGTCGCCGGGCAGCGACGAATCCTACGAAGAAAGCGATCGCGCCGGCGATCGCAAGAAGATTGACAGGCAGAAGGCGTTCATGGGCGGCAACTCACCGTTTTCTGGGAGTGTCCGTAAAACGCAGGCGTGCCCGACCGTTTCCAGGGAGGGTTCCTGACGTCAGCAACATCCCGGATCATCGCAGCGGCTGAGTAAGTCCTGGGCTGTGCAGAAACTGCACAAACTTTTATTTGTGCAGCTCACTGCACAGCCGATTGCACCCCTGCAAAGCGTTTACCCCCTCCCCTGTAGGCGGCGATTACCTGGTCGCAGCAGTGCAAAAAATAGCCTCTGTGCGACCAGGTCTGAATTAGGCCCAATATTCAGGATGTGGGTACACCAATGATTTATATAATGATAGTGTGACTGGACGGTCCCGTACGAGAGCTCTCACTGCTTTGCGTCCCGTCCGCAGTCACAGAGTGGACTTTTAGGTCACATGGGACCTGGCCACGTAGGGGATTCCCGCTTACCGTCAGACAGTAACCACCTGTTACTGACTCCACCCACTGTGCAGTGGGGGCGGGTACTACGCTGTCGCCACCAGACTCCTATACGCCGTGGCGTCTGAAACCACGGTTCTGCTCTGTATGCGTCGACACGCTGTCTTACCACACCTGTGTGGTGTTGACGAATCCCCACTAGTTTGACTAGGCCTCTACCTGGTAGCTGGCTGGAGGTGGAGCTTGGAGATGCTGGGTGCACCCTGGTCAGCCGAAAAAAGGAGCTAGGTTTCGCCTAGCCCTGTAGGTCACAAGATGAAGCGGTTGTCTTGAGGCAGAAGATGTTTTATGTGCCCAAATAGTTCTGAAAAGAACTTCAGCAATACAGCAGATGTTTACAGCAGAAAGTACTTGGTATATTACACTTTTCATGGGACAACTGCCCTCCTTTTATCCTACTCCAATACACAATACCACAGGGGGTAAGTCAGCCCTGTGGTTTACAACCAATCACTGTTTTCTCAGGTGCTGTGCATGCCTTGGTCACATGCACAGCTACCATTGTCCTCTATGGACAGTGGGGAGTGGTCACTCTCCTTTGACTGTCCCATTTTGGAGGATCAATATCCGCCCTGGTGATGTTCAGTCTGGGCTGGGGGAAGTTTTCCCGCCTAAACTTACTTCCAGGAATCTGCCTGGGACCTAGCTCACTATCTGCAGCCTGGATTCAGGCTCCAGAGCTGGGCAGCCTAGATCCCCGGTCAGGGTTTCCTGCTCACTGAGGGTGATCCCTATGGAGCTCCAAAAAACCACTTAGCTTGTTTTAAAGCTGAGCTTCTCTCTCTCCCCATGATACTTTTATGTTTGAGGCTGGAGAAGTCATTCTGTTTTTGGGGAAAATGTCTGGAGGAATCCAACAGCCTGCACAGCCATGTATTCCCCCCTCCTGGGACACAACAACCAGTAAGTGCATTCTTACATTAAATACATTAAATACACATTCAAATACAAATTCACATACATGTCTCTGTTCAAATACACTGAGCCTGTGCCCTGCACAGGCTCCACATACCAAGGCACTGCAGCCTCACAATACAATATATAATTATATACATTTACTTTGTTGATTTGTTTTTACTGTCCCCAGCGCTCAGCGCTCGGCTCCCTTAGCCCTGCAGCCTAGCTGCTAGGGCTCTCAGTTCTGGAGGTATGGGGGCTGGCTTCCCCCATCCTCTAGCCTGCCTGTGCAACACCTGCCACTGGGATCCAGGGAGCTAGCTCTCCCTGTCCCTCCAGGGTGGCACTCACTTAGTGGCCTTGTTGCAGCCCGCTGGAGGTGATCTGCGCTGCGGCGCACCCCCCTCCTGTAGCTGGGAAGCCCGGGACACTCGTCCCGGCCACCGTGGCTCTGTGCTTCTGTAGCGCTGAGGTGCCAGGAGCACAGCTCCCGGAACCCAGTGCCCAACATCCTACACACTCCTTCGCCGCATAGGGGGCCGGCTAACCCGGTCCCCCAAGAGCTGCGCACTCTTGTCCCCTCGCCACGCAGGACCCCGGCTAGCCTGGTCCACTGTGAGCAGCACTTACCTCTGTGATCCGGGCTGTGGCGCACCCCCCTCCAGAGATCTTCTTGCCGCCGGTGCAGCACACAGGAGCCAGAGGACCTGGACTCCCAGCTGCCGCGCTGGGCGGCCAGCAACCTCCTTCACCCCCGGTGCACCGGGGGTTACTACAGACTGCCGCCGCCGGAGAGGTCCGGGACCGCGGCACAGCAAAATATTTTTTTTTACATATTTAAATACCCAGTGCCTAGTGCCTACAATACTTATTTAAAGATGGCGCCTAGCGCCAGTGCATTTTAAAAGTGGCACCAAGCACTTATTGTCCTTTAATATGGCACCGGGCTCTGAGGGTTAACCCCTTCAGTGCCGCAGCCGCCATTACCCAAGTGGCCGCCAGGGTCTCCGGCCACAGATAGGATTATACTTTAATTCATTGTCTTGATTCCCCGTTTTATGCATGCTATTACCTCATTTGCCCTTGCTGCTGCGGTTTGAAATTGGGTACTGTTGTTAAGTCTATTATCAGTAAGCACCCCCAAATCTTTTTCTAATACCATATCCCCTAAGTTCTCCCCATTTAATTTGTAGGTTGCATGATTATTTTTAGTCCCAAAGGAAGTATAGGTGTTGTTGTGCCTTTTAACCCCATTCACAATATTTGCAAACCATGGGGGTTAATTCAGACCTGATCGCAGCAGCAGCAAAATTTTTTAGCAGTTGTGCAAAACCATGTGCACTGCAGGTGTGGCAGATATAACATGTGCAGAGAGAGTTAGATTTGGGTCCCTTTTGTTTCTGTGCAGGGTAAATACTGGCTGCTTTATTTTTACACTGACATTTAGATTTGAGTTTGAACACACCCCACCCAAATCTAACTCTCTCTGCACATGTTATATCTGCCCCCCCTGCAATGCACATGGCTTTGCCCAACTGCTAAAAAAATCCTGCTGCGATCAACTCAGAATTACCCCCATAGCCACTCAAAATCTGGCCTTAAGTGTAATGGACCAGATCAGATACAAACACCATACTGTAAAAAAAATTGCTGCTGCGATCAGGTCTGAATTACCCCCCATGATGGCATGTCCTCAGATATGGTAACACCAAGCAATTTCAAATTATTTGCCCTAAGTTTGAGTATGTTTGGCTTGATTCAGACCTGATCGCTGTTGTGCGAAATTGCACAGCGCCCGATTATCGAACGACTGCACATGCGTATGCACTGCAATGCGTAGACGCGATGGCAAATAGTGACAGAATGGTGCAACAAGATTGATAGGAAGCGGACGTTTGTGGGTGGTAACTGGTCATTTTTTGGGAGTGTCAGGAAAAACACAGGTGTTCCCAAGCGTTTTCTGGGATGGTGTGTGACTTCCGCTCCGGCCCCGATCAGCCTGATTCTATGGCACTGTAGGAGTAAGTCCAGAGCTACACACAGACAGCACAGCAAATTTACTTGGCGCAGTCGCAGTGCGAACATTGCACATGCGCAATTAGCGGAAAATCGCTGCGATGCGTAGAAAATTACCGAGCGAACAACTCGGAATGACCACCTTTGAACGGATCGGCAGCTGTTCGCTGTCTGGTGAAGGTCTGAATTAGGCCCTTTGTTAGTTCCATAACATAGGGGGTAATTCCAAGTTGATCGCAGCAGGATTTTTGATAGCAATTGGGCAAAACCATGTGCACTGCAGGGGAGGCAGATATAACATGTGCAGAGAGAGTTAGATTTGGGTGGGTTATATTGTTTCTGTGCAGGGTAAATACTGGCTGCTTTATTTTTACACTGCAAATTAGACTGCAGATTGAACACACCACACCCAAATCGAACTCTCTCTGCACATGTTATATCTGCCTCCCCTGCAGTGCCCATGGTTTTGCCCAATTGCTAACAAAAATCCTGCTGCGATCAACTCAGAATTACCCCCATAGCCACTCAAAATCTGGCCTTAAGTGCAATGGACCAGATCAGATACAAACACCATACTGTACCTTTACTATTATAAAGAATCATAAAAATATAATTTGTAGATATGAAAACATCAGTACTTAATAAAAATTGTCTGTGTTGTGCTAAACAAATATACAAAAACACAAAAGGCATATAGAGGTATAAAGTATTCACATTATTTATTCTTCATACACATGGGCAGTGTCTTGTTAACCTTTTGTTTTGCGGCAGTTTATAATGCACCCATTGCCAGAGGCGTCACTGGTAGAAGTGGCACCCGGTGCGGGAGGTCCGCACACCAGCAAAATGGGGCGTGTGACCTCGTGGATAAGGGGCATGGCTTCACAAATGGGGGCGTGGCTTCACGGCCCGGACCCCAGTTTCATCCCTCCGGGGATCTCGGAGACATGGGATGCATTGCGCTGCATACGCATGCGCAGTAGTAACCTATTCGCTGCGCTGCGAAAAACGGCAGCGAGCGATCAACTCGGAATGACCCCTTGTGTGTAGAAAGTTACAAAGATTTTGGCAGAGTTTCATCTTATCTCTATAATGTCTTTGGTTTCTCTTCTTAGTGCAGTCCAGCCGGTGGTGTCTTCAATTCCTGTGCTTCAGCTCACGCGCCATCTGGCAAAGGGTGCAGGGACCACAGAAAGTAAGACACACACAGTCATTGCAGATTGTTCCCTGTAATGAAAAATAACAGAGATCACTCAGAGAACTTCTTTGGTGGTGTTAGAGACTGCTTTGAGAGTGTTACTTAGAGACTGCTTTGAGACAGCTAACAGGCTCACTCATACCATACCTCCCTACTTTTACATGTAAAGATTTGGGACATTGGACACGCCTTCAGTGTTCCCGCCCGATAAAGGGGCGGAGATTCTTGGCAGCCCCGTTTGCATCACTGTGGGGATGTGTCGCTGCCCCCTCCCCCATCTTTTCCTGCACTGTGGCGATAAAACTTAATAATGTCTTATCTGGATACAATTTCATGGATTTCACATTCTCCTATATTGAAATTGTCCATTCCTAAAGGCTAGGACACCCTCTCCTTGTGCATTCACTGTAATAGGTAAATAATTACCAGATTACCACGTTGGTAGGCATCAGCGTTGGAACAAGTCCATTTATAGCTGTAGGGGTGGATTAGACCGGTTTGATGAATGGGTCCAGTGATGGGAGAGAAGTCCAAAATGTGCCGAAGGATGACAAAGGCTTTGCGAGCTGGATTATACCAGTGAAACGCGTTGAGCTTACTTCACTCATCTGGACTTCACTCTCCAACTGGCCCGCAAAGCCTTTGTCATCCTTCGGCACATTTTGGACTTCTCTCCCATCACTGGACCCATTCATCAAACCGGTCTAATCCACCCCTACAGCTATAAATGGACTTGTTCCAACGCTGATGCCTACCAACGTGGGGATCTGGTAATTATTTACCTATTACAGTGAATGCACAAGGAGAGGGTGTCCTAGCCTTTAGGAATGGACAATTTCAATATAGGAGAATGTGAAATCCATGAAATTTTATCCAGATAAGACATTATTAAGCTTTATCGCCACCTTGTGGCAACAGGAATTCCTTCTTTTTAGATTTGTTTACATGTGATATGTTAATAAATTGTTACTTTTTTACATAGAGCAAACCATCCTTATTATTTTATTTAATACAAAATTAATTTGTTCAGCCAGCGCTGGTATACATTTTCTTTCTATTGTTTAGTTTTGAGGAACTGACCTTCCTCCTACCTGCTGCTGTTGGTCGCGCACCTGCTTATTTATTATTTTCCTGCACTGTGTATAGGCTGTACTGTAGTGTGTATATAAATGCCATGCGTCTATTCACAAAGCAGAGAAAAGCCCTGTTTTGCAGAAAAGCGGGTTCCATAGAGAAGTTCCTGACTCCAGCGGCACCACTCCATGCCTGAATCACATGACCATACTTTAGTATGTGAGTGTGATTCATGAAGGAATGGAAAGCTCAGCTTTCCGCTTCTCCAGGGAGTTCAGATTCACTATCTCAGGACAGCGTAATCTGAACTTCAGCGTGAAACGGCAGGAAAGCTCTATGCTTCCCTGCTGGCGCTAGCTCCATTCCCTGACCTCCCAGCAGCCCTTGCAGCCTCCCGGGACATCAGATGCCAGTGCATGCGCAGAAGGGACCTGCCGGCTTCACGGAGGGGACTGCAGGAGAAGAATGCACTGCTGGAACCCTGAATACCTGATCGCATTGACGGAATTAACTGATGCAATCTATAGTGATAAGTAACAATTCACTTTCCGTTTCTACATGAATAGATTCCAGCATCACTTCACATGCTGCGGTTACAGCGCTACCCCCCAAATTTACCCCATGCAGGACATTGCAGCCCGCGGGGTGGGATAGTCCCAGAAAAACTTGACTGTCCTGCTGAAAGCGAGACAGTTGGAAGGTATGTCTATACATATATTGTAAGTTATACAGGATCTGGTCTTCTCTGTATGTGTTGGCCCCAGGCATTCTGAAAAAGCATAGGAAAGTTCTTGGCAGAGCTTCATTGAGCCAGGTAACTGATTTTCTGATCATGAAATGAAGACTAAGATACCATGGAGCTCAAATGAAGACTGAGATACCATGCTTGACCTCAATTGCGTACAATTTCTCACACAACAGTATAAAGCGTTTATAGAACACCCCCCCTCAAAAAATAATAATAAATAAATAAATAAATAAATAGAAAAAACCTACATGTGCAAAGTTGCATATGTGCTAGATTTACATTGGGCATATGGCATGTACACATTTATTTTGATAGTGAAATAAGCATTTTAGGCTTGAAAACAGTGTAAATAAATCCCTCCCTAAAGCATCTGGTAAAAAAGCGTCCTTTCGTGTATGGGGAAAAAATCTTGGTGTAACATGCTGACAAAATCATATACCAATGGCACAAGCATTTCTGAAGACACCTATCATCTTCTGAGATAAATCCACAATCAGCCAATCAATGGTTAGCTAGAGCTGCCAGCCATCTTTGTCATCAGTGTGTATTTGCACAAGCCTCCAGATACCTGAAAGTGATATATCTTTTACAGGTGTATGCGGTCTGCACTTGTCTGGAATTACGAAGAACACACTATTACTGTACTTGGCTTATATGAAGCTGGACATTCCCTCCCCATCCCACCTTTCAGGTGGGTTCAGCTAAGCTGCGCCGGCACGATGAAGCAGAAATTGCGAGGTGATTGCAATTTCTGCTTCATCAAGGGGGGGAGGCGCCGGTCAGCATGCTGGGCGGCCCCAGCATGCGATCCAAAGGTCAGGATAGCAAATTCTGCTGATTAGTAGAATTTGCTATCCTTACTGAATTAGCCCCTATATTGATTCAACTTGGGTGCAACTGGTGGCAGATGCTGTTCTCTCATCTAAGGGTCAGCTGACAACCTTTTACGTGTGCAGAACCTTAAGATGAGTCATCATTATTTGCCAAAACCAATAAAATGATTTATGATCTGCCAAACATAGGATGTCATTTACACTGCTATTCTGCCGGCCAGCTCCATATGTGAATGATATCTGGGTTGTCCAAATCCACCCGAATTTGTGGATCCGTACCGAACCAAAACCTGGTCCAGATCCCAAGGTGTGATCCGATAAAAAATTGAGAGTCGGTCGAATCTGCCCTTGGTTCATAATTCGGATTTTAAATCTGAATTTCGGGTTTTTGCTTTTATCTTGTTTTATTGATTCTTATCAATCAGTGCTTATCGATTTTTTTTAAATCAATTTTAAACCAAGCCGAAATCCTAATCAGAGCCAAAACACTTGAGGTTGGTTTTGCCTAAACCAAAACATGATGATGAATTATAACCAAAACTGAGACATGGGGGTCCGCACACATCTCTAGTTACACTGTATGTGGGTAAATTGTGTGGGTTAATTTCCAAAAAGATACCGATACCAGTAAGTATTTGATCAGACTCTTTCAGATTTCTTCCGGCATGCCTATAAATTTCTGATTTAACCACAACCACATCAGGCCAGATGTGCAGTACCATCTACACAGATTTACCCAGGTTGCGGTTCTGCTGATGTATGGGAATATTAGAAGTGCTCACAGGGATACATTATGGTTATTGTATGAATTGTGAAGGAAATAAGAACAAAAGTGAGTGCGCCTAGACAGTGCACAAGAGGGAAGTCATCAGGCGGGAGAATTGGCCAAGGCCCTGTTGTATTATAAATTCATCAAATAAAAAATAATATAAGCTTTACAAAATAATTACCTGGATGTGGTATCGTTCTCTGAGGCCCGTGCGCATGGCAAGCAAAGCACCCCCTATCAATGGCAGGCAGCAGCACTCTCCGTAGTCTGAGGCCACTTTACAAGCCAGAATGCAGGGCACAAATGCTCCACATAAGCCTGTGGGAAGGAAAAATATCATGCATAAGTGACTGTAGTTATTGTGGCTTGCAGGGAGAGTTCTACCTTCAGCACTAAGGTAATTGTTACTTTTTACCATGATAATGGCGGGGAGAATTGTCATACGATGCTGCCCACTTCCTTTTCAAAATAATTTTGGGACAATCACTGATAAAAAAATGTTTTTATTATAGAAACTACTGTATCTGGATTTCATTAACAGTTTGGAGTAAAGCAACTAAACAGGTGCAATGAAGCATATCTTTGTACGGGATCCGGTTACGATCCCGGCAGTCAAATTACCAACGCCGGGATCCCGATAGGCTCACTTGCCCAACGACGGAATACAGAACACCGGTATCCCAGGCGCCACCGGGGGGGGGTTAGGGTTAGGCTGCGGGGTGGGGGAGGTTAGGTTCAGGCTGCGGAATAGGAGGGTTAGGGTTAGGAGAACATTTGGGGAAGGTAAGTATACTTTACGGCTTACACTTTTACGGCATAACAAACAGCTGCTGTAGGAATTCTGTCCGCCGGCATTATCTACCCAACTCTTTTGTACCTACGACCACCACTCACATGTTCCATCACCAGATGATTGGTTGCTATTGGAAATTTCTCTAATGGTTCACTTCTCCGCTAAGTATGTGGACACCCAATCCTCACATCCATATGTTCTTGTTGGTCATCTCTTTCCAGGGTATTAAAATGGAGTTTATCTTTCCTATATGATATAGCTATGGAGACCCAATTCAAGAAGCTCCCAATGAACAGCTGCCCCGTGGTTGTCTCCTGAGGCTGTTTAGCATGCTGTAACGAGTATTGCAATCTAGGACAGGCAATTTTTACCCTCTTCAACACATGGTGGACCAAGTGTTTTGACTTATGTGGCCAACTACTTACTGGCTGAGCTGTGTTTGCTCCTAGATATTTCCACTGCACAATGGTAGCATTTACAGTTGACCATGGAAGCAAACAGACTTGTTGGGCAGGTGCCTTCCTATGATAGTGCCACGTTGAAACTAGTCACTGAGCCCTTCAGTACAACCAATGCTGCTGCTAATGTGTTACTATGGAGATTGTACAGCTGTTTGCTTGACTATTATGCAACTGTTAATGATAGGTGTGGATGAGATAGCCAAAGGCACTAATTAGAAAGGGTTTCCTCATATTTTGTCCATGCATTGTATTTTTTATATCACCTTGAGATACATAATATTGAAACAATTCAAAAAATGCTATTGAGCCTGTAATAATTTCTTATTTTTATTGTGTAACCATGTGCTACAAGAGGGTTGAAGAAGTAGTTTTTTATTTTTACAGATGCAATCCTGTAATGTGATACCATGAAAAGCTACCCAGATGGTGGTATATGGTTATAGACATAAAAGATTTATATATTAGTATGGGCTCCGGACTATGTATAGACACTGTCTAGGTAGACAGTCAATAGGTTGACGTTTGACACCATATGGTTGACAGACATTTGGTGGACAGGTTCAAAGGGTAGACATGGCAATGGTCGACACATATGTTTAACAAAAGTTTTATTTTTTATTTTTTTATTTTTTCAATCTTTGCTTGGTTTACCATCAATGTGGACTACAATTGGGAATATAAACCTTGCCAGAAGTGTGGCAAGGTAAGTTAGCATGCGAGGGTCTACGTTACCACTAACTGGGGTCACAGGTGACAAAATGAGACAAAAAACTCATAAAATACTTGTGTTCAGCTTTTTCGTGTCAACCATTTTCATGTCGACCTTTTGAGCCTGTCAACAATTTGTACCTGTTGACCTTTTGCGCTGTCTATCTTTTACCTATTGACCATTTAACCCTGTCAACCTTTTGCCCTGTTGATCTTATGCTTGTTGACCATATGGGGTTGACCTATTGACTATCTAATAACTGTAGATCTTTTATATCACACCCTATTTGTATACGACTGTTGGTATATATGTCATGCCTCTATATGTAACTTGTCACATGTTCTGTATGTTAGAATGTGCTAGTTCATACTTACAGATGGATCACTCCCCCAATTTATTATTATGGGATGTCTACTGCACTGATCATTCACTTCCAGTATTAACATTACGGCTATTACCATCTATTGCTTTCCAACAAACAGCTGGACTTTATTTCCTTTTGTGGACTTCCATATAGAGAACCGACACTATTTGGTGTCTGTTTAAACGGATAAACTTAGTCAAGGTGTGCCTTTTTATATCCAACAATTTTATGTCATCTTTTACTGCTATTTTATGCTTTTTCATTAATAAATCAATTTATATACATACATCGGTTCTCCTAAAATTGTACTGTCCTTTCCCTGATACTTTGCGCAGCTGATTTTGTCTGTTTCATACTTACAGATGCCTACATCATCACAACAGTCCATGACCTTAGAATTCCATTGAGCTGTTTTGGAAGTGGTAGTGGTATACACTTGAACCACTTGCTCCGTGTTAACCGGATAAGTCAGTGGGATCTGCAGAAAGAGAGGAACATTTATTCTTAGGCTGTTGTTGTTATGAACACTCCACAATATGCAGATTTATCAATCAACTTATATTTAACACGCCATGACTTTGGGGGTGATTCAGACCTGACAGCTTGGCTGCAAACTTTGCTGTCCTGCGTTCAGATAGTCGCCGCCCCCAGGGGGAGTGTAACTTTGCCGTGCAAGTGTGCGATCGCATGTGTAGCTGAGCAGCAAAAATCCAGTGTGTGCACAGCCCAGGACTTACTACTACAGTGTGATGAGAACAGGCTGATCGTGGCCGGAGCTGATGTCACACACCCTCCCTGAAAACGCTTGGGCACGCCTGTATTTTTCCGGACACTCCCAATAAACACTCAGTTGCCATCCACAAACATCCTCTCCCTGTCAATCACCTTGTGAACGCCTGTGCGATCGTTTTTTTCGCACCATCCCGTCACTGACCGGCGATGCCCTTTGTTGTTGTCCGACAAGCGTGCACATTGCAGTGCATACGCATGCGCTGTTAGGACCTTTGCACTTTGAGCAATACACATTGACGTTGCAGCTGGCAGCAACACTGCACATTAAAGGTCCCCAAAAGCCTTATATTGAATATCTCTGCAAAATCATTTTGTACTTTGTACAGAATAGTACTATTTCCATCACATGTAGAAAAGTGTGCAGCGCAGTCATACTGTGCATACAGTATAACTCAAATGACTATGGACACGTCCCATCTTAAATAAATCAATTGGTACAGTTGCAAAAAAATGTCTTTACACTTCATTGTACAATAGATTTCATATACTGTATTAGAGGAAAATTCTAATTTGTTCAAGCTCCAGGTAATGCGTTTGGTGATCAAAGGTTAACAACAAGCGCTACACCCTTAACACACATATTTGTGTGATGTTTTTAAATTCCTACCTGTGTACACAAGGCAAACTAAATATCAGCCTGTGACTGGTAACTTTTAATTAAGTAGCTCAAGTACATGTTTTACTCAAAGCAGTCAGCAATTATAGCACCCCCATCACACCCACACACTCCCCCCTCCACCATGAAGCCTCACTAGCCCCTGAGGTTTGCGTTTCATCAGTATAGGAGCTGTCACAGGCAAGCATTTGTCTACTAAGTATATGAGAACCATGAAGGAGACATATCCAGAATAAAGGCATAGTCCAGTGAATAAACGAAAATATGCTATAAGAGTGCCTAAAGAACATCCATTGCAGTCTTCCCTTTCTATGGGTCCAAACACTGGAAACAGGTGGTAAAACACACTAGGAAAAGATTCATAGTGACCAGATGTACAAGAGAAATGTATGTTCTTAATTTTATCTGTCAGTCCTATTAGTAATATTCCCAGTCTGTACTGCTGTAGACACAGGGGAGTGTACAGCACTGTGCCCCAAAGAGCTAACACTTACTTGTGCTTCAGCCATTGTATCAGAGTGAAGAAGCTGTGTGAGAAATCAGTCCAAGAATGTACTTATTTAGGTGGCTACGGAGAGAGACACTAATCCCACTGGGCGGATAGAGCAGGTGCAATTGTGATCTCGGCTTACCATCCTGTCACTTATACCCACTCCCAATTCCTGCCTCCATACACAGCTGTCAATCATCCTGTTGTACACCTCTCTTATTGCCCACTCCTTCTTCTGCCTTTGTTGGTTACATGAAATGATGTAAAAATGTGTTTTTTTGGTCATCAGCCAATGTTGCTGTCAATGACATACTCCTATTTCATGCCTTAGGCACGTGAAGTTATAACTTTGTAAATTAGTAATTGTACATGTTACTTACACTACCTTCTCCAGCAAACTTAGGGCGTGATTCAGACCTGATCGTAGATGTGCTAAATTTAGTTTCTTTTACATGCGGGGGGACGCCCAGCACAGGGCGCGAAAGCATCGCATGGTGGCAATACTTTTGCACCTGCCAAGTAGCTCCCTACCTGCACAGCCTAGCTGCGCTGGCAGGTGGCTATTTGCCGTGTTTCGGGTTGCAGCAGCTGCGTTTGATGTCACGTAGGCGCTGTGGCCCACCCCCACAACGGTCCAGACACGCCTGCATTGTCCGGACCGCGCCCCGCCCAAGGCGTTCTAACGCCGTTGGCACACCCCCTCCTGCCCCACAACCGCCTCTGCCTGTCAATCAGATCGCAGCCATGAGATACTTTCGCATCTCACTGGGCCTCATGGGGTGCACGTACGCACTCCCCAAAGGGCTTCAGAATGCGGTCATTGCTGTAGCAGTGATCGGGTCTGAATTAGGCCCTTAGTTTCTTCTTTGGGTTCCATAGGGCTCCACAGGGAGACAATGGGGTGTAATGGTGGTAAAGAGAAACAAACAGTAAAACTTTTTAGGTATCCCAAGATGCTTTGGTCCTACCCCCCTATACCCCGCCTCCAGCTCAAGCTCCTTAATTTTGCTTTGGTGCCGGCAGGAGCCGGATGCACCATATAACAGTGGGGCTGCTTTTAAGCAGCCCCAAGCTTTTATTTTATTATTTTATTATTTATTTATTTTTCTGAACAAGAGCAGCAGCGCTAGGCAGTCCTCTGGATGCCAGTACTTATAATCCATAAGCCCAAAACTCTGGCCTAGGCCACAAGGACAGTTGATAAGATATAACATAGATAATATGTGTCACAGTACACGTCACTATGTGTCTTATCCTTGTGTGGATGCTTGAAGGTAGAACCTTTAATCATATTCTCACAGGTGGTGAATTTAATGCATTTATAGCAGCCTGGTGGCCTGCCGAGAAATGAAGCAAAGGGTAGTAACTGTTTATTGCCATCAGCTTGAAATCCTGTAATGTCTGTGTGGACGACAAAGGGGGTCATTCCGAGATGATCGTAGCTGTGCTAAATTTAGCACAGCTATGATCATTTACAGTGACATGCGGGGGGACGCCCAGCACAGGGCTATCCCGCCCCACATGTCAGTGCTGGCCTCCCCCACACAGAAGTGCAAAGGCAGGAAGCTATCCTGAAATCTGTTTATACACATTCTGGTACA
The DNA here is from genome assembly GCF_028390025.1 of Pseudophryne corroboree. NCBI lineage: Eukaryota > Metazoa > Chordata > Amphibia > Anura > Myobatrachidae > Pseudophryne > Pseudophryne corroboree. The sequence goes on along the minus strand of NC_086453.1, from coordinate 99,234,755 downwards.
CTGCTGAGGCCAGCAATTGCTTCGGCCTGGATGTGTAGTGCGGTAGCAACATGGACGGATACTCTGTCTGAGGAGATAGATACCCTGGACAGGGACACTGTTCTACTGACCCTGGCACATATCAAGGACGCGGTCCTATATATGCGGGATGCCCAGAGGGACATTTGCCTGCTGGGCTCTAGAGTAAACGCAATGTCCATTTCTGCCAGAAGGGTCTTATGGACTCGGCAATGGACAGGGGATGCCGACTCTAAAAAACACATGGAGGTTTTACCTTATAAGGGTGAGGAATTGTTTGGGGACGGTCTCTCAGACCTAGTTTCCACAGCTACAGCTGGGAAGTCAAATTTCTTGCCTTATGTCCCCCCACAGCCGAAGAAAGCACCGTATTACCAATTGCAGTCCTTTCGTTCTCAGAAGAGCAAGAAAGTCAGAGGTGCATCCTTTCTTGCCATAGGCAGGGGTAGAGGAAAAAAGCTGCACCATGCAGCTAGTTCCCAGGAACAAAAGTCCTCCCCGGCTTCCACTAAATCCACCGCATGACGCTGGGGCTCCACAGGCGGAGCCAGGGGCCGTGGGGGCGCGTCTCCATCATTTCAGCTACCAGTGGGTTCGCTCACGGGGTGGATCCTTAGGCTATACAAATTGTATCTCAGGGATACAAGCTGGTATTCGAGGTGACGCCCCCTCTCCGTTACCTAAAATCGGCCTTGCCAGCTTCCCCCTTGGAAAGGGAGGTAGTGTTGGCAGCAATTCACAAACTTTTTCTCCAGCAGGTGGTGGTAGAGGTTCCCCTCCTTCAACAGGAAAGGGGCTACTATTCCACTATGTTTGTGGTACCGAAACCGGATGGTTCGGTCAGACCCATATTGAATTTAAAATCCCTGAACTTTTATCTGAAGAAATTCAAGTTCAAAATGGAATCGCTCAGAGCGGTCATTGCAATGATGGTGCTCCTTCGGAAGCAAGGGGTTACAATTATCCCATACTTGGACGATCTCCTCATAAAGGCGAGGTCCAGGGAGCAGTTGCTGATCAGCGTTGCATACTCTCAGGAAGTGTTGCGTCAGCACGGCGGGATTCTGAATATTCCAAAGTCGCAGCTGATTCCTACGACACGTCTGCCCTTCCTGGGCATGATTCTGGACACAGACCAGAAGAAGGTGTTTCTCCCGGAGGAGAAGGCTCAGGAGCTCGTGACTCTGGTCAGAAACCTCCTAAAACCAAAACAGGTGTCGGTACATCACTGTACGCGAGTCCTGGGAAAGATGGTGGCGTCATACGAAGCCATTCCCTTCGGCAGGTTCCATGCGAGGATCTTTCAGTGGGATCTGCTGGACAAGTGGTCCGGATCGCATCTTCAGATGCATCGGATGATCACCCTGTCCCCCAGGGCCAGGGTGTCTCTTCTGTGGTGGCTGCAAAGTGCTCACCTCCTCGAGGGCCGCAGATTCGGCATACAGGACTGGGTCCTGGTGACCACGGATGCAAGCCTCCGAGGATGGGGGGCAGTCACTCAAGGAAGAAACTTCCAAGGGCTGTGGTCAAGTCAGGTGACTTGTCTGCACATAAATATCCTGGAACTACGGGCCATATACAACGCCCTGAGTCAAGCGGAGCATCTGCTTCGAGACCAATCGGTGCTGATTCAGTCAGACAACATCACGGCAGTCGCCCATGTAAACCGCCAGGGCGGCACAAGAAGCAGGGTGGCAATGGCAGAAGCCACCAGGATTCTTCGTTGGGCGGAGAATCACGTGCAAGCACTGTCAGCAGTGTTCATTCCGGGAGTGGACAACTGGGAAGCAGACTTCCTCAGCAGACACGTCCTGCACCCGGTAGAGTGGGGACTTCATCAAGAAGTCTTCACGCAGATTGCAAATTGATGGGAACTGCCACAGGTGGACATGATGGCGTCCCGCCTCAACAAAAAGCTAAAGAGGTATTGCGCCAGGTCAAGGGACCCTCAGGCGATAGCTGTGGACGCACTGGTGACACCGTGGGTGTTCCAGTCGGTCTATGTGTTTCCTCCTCTTCCTCTCATACCCAAGGTGCTGAGAATCGTAAGAAAAAAAGGAGTGAGAACAATACTTATTGCTCCGGATTGGCCAAGAAGGACTTGGTACCCGGAACTGCAAGAAATGCTCACAGAGGACCTAGGGCCTCTGCCTCTCAGACAGGACCGGTTGCAACAGGGGCCCTGTCTGTTCCAAGACTTACCGCAGCTGCGTTTGACGGCATGGCGGTTGAACGCCGGATCCTAGCAGAAAAGGGCATTCCGGATGAAGTTATTCCTACGCTGATAAAGGCTAGGAAGGACGTGACAGCAAAACATTATCACCGTATATGGCAAAAATATGTTGCTTGGTGTGAGGCCAGGAAGGCCCCTACAGAGGAATTCCAGCTGGGTCGATTCCTGCACTTCCTACTGTCAGGTGTGACTATGGGCCTAAAATTAGGGTCCATAAAGGTCCAGATTTCGGCCCTATCCATTTTCTTCCAAAAAGAACAGGCTTCACTGCCTGAGGTTCAGACGTTTGTTAAAGGAGTGCTGCATATTCAGACCCCTTTTGTGCCTCCAGTGGCACCTTGGGATCTTAACGTGGTGTTGGATTTCCTGAAATCCCACTGGTTTGAGCCACTTAAGACAGTGGAGCTAAAGTATCTCACGTGGAAAGTGATCATGCTGTTGGCCTTAGCTTCAGCTAGGCGTGTGTCAGAATTGGCGGCTTTGTCATGTAAAAACCCCTATCTGGTTTTCCATATGGACAGGGCAGAATTGCGGACTCGTCCGCAGTTTCTGCCAAAGGTGGTGTCATCTTTTAATTTGAACCAACCTATCGTAGTGCCTGCGGCTACTCGTGACTTGGAGGATTCCAAATTGCTTGACGTAGTCAGGGCTTTGAAGGTTTATGTAACCAGAATGGCGGGAGTCAGGAAGTCTGACTCGCTGTTTATCCTGTATGCGCCCAACAAGCTGGGTGCTCCTGCTTCAAAGCAAACTATTGCTCGCTGGATCTGTAACACGATTCAGCAGGCTCATTCTGCGGCGGGATTGCCGCATCCAAAATCAGTAAAAGCCCATTCCACTAGGAAGGTGGGCTCTTCTTGGGCGGCTGCCCGAGGGGTCTCGGCATTACAGCTTTGCCGAGCTGCTACTTGGTCGGATTCAAACACTTTTGCAAAATTCTACAGGTTTGATACCCTGGCTGAGGAGGACCTTGTGTTTGCCCATTCGGTGCTGCAGAGTCATATGCACTCTCCCGCCCGTTTGGGAGCTTTGGTATAATCCCCATGGTCCTTACGGAGTCCCCAGCATCCACTAGGACGTTAGAGAAAATAAGAATTTACTCACCGGTAATTCTATTTATCGTAGTCCGTAGTGGATGCTGGGCGCCCATCCCAAGTGCGGACTTTCTGCAATACGTGTATATAGTTATTGCTTAACAAAGGGTTATGGCTATGTGGCATCCGTTGAGTGATGCTCAGTTGTTGTTCATACTGTTAACTGGGTAAGTTTATCACGAGTTATACAGTGTGATTGGTGTGGCTGGTATGAGTCTTACCCTGGATTCCAAAATCCTTTCCTTGTAATGTCAGCTCTTCCGGGCACAGTTTCCTTAACTGAGGTCTGAAGGAGGGGCATAGAGGGAGGAGCCTGTGCACACCAGATAGTACTAAATCTTTCTTTAGAGTGCCCAGTCTACTGCGGAGCCTGTCTATTCCCCATGGTCCTTACGGAGTCCCCAGCATCCACTACAGACTACGAGAAATAGAATTACCGGTGAGTAAATTCTTATTTTTAGGAGGCTCTTAATTCATTTAGTGTACATGTCCTGTGGGTTACCTCTTACACCACATCATTTAGATATGGATTGAAGTGTGCCCTTGTAAGCAGGAGTTGCACAGTTTGAAAGTTTTATCAGTATGGTGGCTGGCTTCTGTAATTTGTAATAGAGATCACACTGTTGTTTGGTTTTTAATAGAGATCACACTGTTGTTTGGTTTTTCGTTTAGCGCTGCAGTCCGGCTCGGCAGCGTCTGGGTAACCGTGGCTACCCGGCGCCAGTGCGGCTACGTCAGACACAGGGAGCTGGAAGTGAATCTGGGACCTGCATGGCCGGACGAGCCTGACTAACTAGCGGGATTTTACTGCATATAAGGTATGTTGTGTGTTTGTTATGCTGTTGTTCACCTTGACAAAGGGGCTAGAATGCCCCGAAACGTTGGAAACTCAGATGTGAAATATATTTCATCCACTAACAGACTCTGAGTGCCGTTGCTTTGCAATAGGAGGTTATTATATATATATATATATATATATATATATAGGTGTGTACTGTATATAAATATATATATTTTATACATAAATGTGTGCATATTTCAAAAATATATAGATCATGTATGATTTTTCTTACAGAATATACATATATTTTGGATGAGTGGATGAGACTTGACGATATTATGCACTCTGATTGACATGCACTTCAGTTATGGGTTTGCAGTGACCTTGTACCTTCCAATCCATAAGTAAATAGAGACCATCTTCCTTGAACATAGTAAGGAGATAGGTCATAACTAGGATGGGTGCTTTGATCATCGTGCAGTTTCATGCGAGTACACTCTCTGCACATACCTCGATTGGCCGGCCATGTGTTCGTTGTTGGTGACAGCTGCACCTGACATAATGTGTATAAGGGTTCTCTACCTGGCAAAATGTGTATAAGGGTTCTCCACCTGGCATAAGGTGTGTAAGGGGCTCTACCGAGATGTAACGTATAAAAGGGTTCTCTACCTGGCATAATGTGTATAAGGGTTCTCTACCTGGCATAATGTGTAGAAGGGACTCTACTGTGTGGTGTAATGTGACTCATGGACACTACTGTATGGTGTAATGTGAATTGGTATATTCTGTAGCTACGCCCCTTCCACATGAAGCCATGTCCCTATATTTTTGGTGCGCGCCATCCCTATTTTCAGTATGGGGCACCAATTGTCTTTTTGGCACATGGAATCAAAATGTCTTGTTACGACTCTGTTAGGGGGAATCCAATTGTTTTTTCCATGCCCATAAATAATGGGTGCCTGACAGAGCTATTTAATTGTCATTGAAATAGAAATGGGTGTCGCTGGTGCCCATTACTTATCACTCTCAAAGGCACAGGATTTGGCAGCGTAAAGTGGCTAAATCCATCTAAACTGTTGCGCATGCTGCCAAAACAGCTGTTTGGGTGCTAGAACAGCCAACTTTCGCAGATTTCTTTTTGCCACCTCAAGAGGCTGTGAGCAGGAATCATACAGCCATGCCCGATCAGCAAAACAATTGAATAATTCTGTTGGGGCCAAAGAACGGGTTTTGTGTTTTGGTTTTGGATTCGGTTCCGCGGCCGTGTTTTGGATTCGGACGCGTTTTGGCAAAACCTCACCGAAAATTTTTTGTTGGATTCGGGTGTTTTTTTTAAAAAAAAACCTAAAAAACAGCTTAAATCATAGAATTTGGGGGTCATTTTGATCCCATAGTATTATTAACCTCAATAACCATAATTTCCACTCATTTACAGTCTATTCTGAACACCTCACAATATTATTTTTAGTCCTAAAATTTGCACCGAGGTCGCTGGATGGCTAAGCTAAGCGACACAAGTTCAATTTATGTTCTAAAGTTTTGCTGAGGTGCGCTCCCTGGGTCACTATGGGTAATGTTCTCTATCCGGAAAGAGTTCACATCTACGGACGATTTTTCTATTCAGCAGCACTCCCTCGTTCCAATTTTAAATGGTATCCCCAAAAAAGAAAGCGAGAATTGTATATAGTGAAGTACCGTAGGGCTCAAATAGGTTCACAAAAATTGGTCGCATATATAATAAAGTATTTGATCAAAGGCTAAAGTCCACCTTGATTTGGCAGACCTACGTACCAGAATTTGTGGGGTGTCGATAGTGCCCACCCAAATACGCTTGTAATATCACTCCCTTTATTCCGCAGACTTTAATAGCAATTTTCCTCCCAATTTCTCCACCTCTTCACCTCTCCGTTCAGATAAAAGATGTCCGGAATTAGGAGGAAATAGCAATATATAGTGAAGTACTGCTTATTTTAAAGTGCAAAAGTGATTTATTTTTAAAGTGCAACATAAAACAATGGGCGTCTTAACAACAAAGTGCAAATTTGCAAAAATAAAAACTGAAATCCACCACAGATTAGTGGACCCACGTACCAGAGTTTGTGGGGTGTCACAGTGGCCCACCCAAAAACGCTTTCAATATTGCTTCCCGGGATATGCAGCAACAATCGGCGTGTTCCCTCTGGCTTCTGCAGGTACCTGCAATCAGTCACACAAGTGGCCGACACAAACACCTGGCCCATCTAGGAGTGGCACTGCAGTGTCAGACAGGATGGCACTTCAAAAAAATAGTCCCCAAACATGATGACCTGATGAAAAAGCTATATTAAATTGCTTTGAAACGTTGTCCACACCGAGGACCCCTTTTGCCTATTTGTGATAGCCGCTTGGAGTGCCGCACCAACCCGCTGTATGTATTCATTCCATGTGAGGGCACCCAGCGCTTTTGTGATCCTAATGGGAGAGCCGGACCTGCCTGCTGTATATATATATATATATATATATATATATATAGAGTAGCAGAGACCTAGGCACTTTAGTACAGGTGTGTAGTGATAGGATGTTATGCAGGGCCGGTGCAAGGTTTCTTGACACCCTAGGCAAAACTTTAGCCTGCTCCCCCCCCCCCTCTCTGCATGCTTACATAGTGGTACGTGGTGGATGCCGTACATGCAGGAGTCTGCAATTGTGGGGGTGGGGGCCAGCGGGCAACATGCGGGAGTCTGCAATCGCTGATGGGGTGGTAGTCAAAAACACGCTTGAGACTGAAATCGCAAGGTGTGTGTGTGTGTGGGGGGGGGGGGGGCGGCGAGGAGGATGTGGGTCTATTCATGATGCAGTGTAAACAGTGCAGAAGTTGCCTATGGCAACCAGTCAGTGTTGAGGTAACATTTATAAAGTGTATTCTATACAATTATATAAGCTGATTGGTTGCCATGGGCAACTTCTTCACTGACTTACTTCTCCACACTTTTCACTGCTTCATGAATAGACCCCACAGAAATGTGAAAAGAGAGAGGGTGATCGGGTGAGTGTTAGAGACGGTGGGTGACAGAAAAGTCAGTAGGTGACAGGGAGAGGGTGACAGGAGAGAGAGCGGACGGGGAAAGGGTAACAGCAGGGAGAGGCAGTGGGAGAAGGGCAGAGAGTGAAGCTAGGGAGAGGCAGTGACCAGTGAGTGGAGGAAGGTGACAAGCAGAGGGGAAAACAGAGGGTGACATTGAGAGGGTGAGAGTCACTGGGTAACAAGCGAGAGAGGTGATGGGGAAATGGTGAACAACAGGAAGAGTGTAACAGAAGAGAGGTGACGGAGTGAGGGTTAATACCCCTTTTACACCGCCAGCATATAACACGGATTATTGCACATGAAGGTGCATAACCCGTGTTGCTGGCTGGTGTAAAAGGTTCGAGTTGGAATAATCCGGGTCGAGTGACCCGGTATTCCAACTCGGGTGGTTTGCAGGGTTGAACACGTGTTCAACTCGGCAAACTTTGCAGTGTACAGTGAATGTGCGGGCGGCGCTTGGAGATCATGTGATCTCCAAGTGCCACCCCCGCCGCGTCACTGGCAATATGCCGGGTTGGCGAGTGCAGTGGGAAAGGGAGCTGACGCAGGGCGCAGCCGGGTAGCACCCGTGTCAGGCTCCCGGCTGCGACCCGCGCTGTTGGTCTAAAAGCGGTATAAGAGTCAGTGAGTGATAGGGAGAGGGTCTCAGGAGAGAGGTGACGGGCGGGGAGAGGCAGTGGGTGATAGGCAGTGGGAAACTGCATTAATTAAAAAACAAAAAACACATTAATATGCCACTCCCCCATACAAATTTTTAATATACCGTCCCCCCCTCCCCTGCACACATTAATATACCACCACCCCCTCCCCTGCATACATTAATATACCACCATACCACCCCCCTCCCCTGCACACATTAATATACCACCCCCACTCCCCTGCACACATTAATATACCCCCCTGCACACACTAATATACCACCCCACCTCCCCTGCACACATTAATATACCCCCCTGCACACACTAATATACCACCCCACCTCCCCTGCACACACTAATATACCCCCCCTCCCCTGCACACATTAATATACACCCCCTCCGCTGCACACACTAATATACCACCCCCCTCCGCTGCACACATTAATATACCCCCCTCCGCTGCACACATTAATATACCCCCCTCCGCTGCACACATTAATATACCCCCTTCCCCTGCACACATTAATATACCCCCCTCCCCTGCACACATTAATATACCACCCCCCTCCCCTGCACACACTAATATACCCCCCTGCACACACTAATATACCACCCCCCTCCCCTGAACACATTAATATACCACCCCTCCTCACCTGCACACATTAATATACCACCCCCCCTACCCTGCACATACTAATATACAACCCCCCTGCACACATTAATATACCCCCACTCCCCAGCACACACTAATATACTCCCCCTCCCCAGCACCAGTGGTGCAAGTGGGCGGGTACGGGTGGGTACGGCGTACCCGTAAGAATTTAGCCGTGGGTACGCCGTACCCACACCGACGGGCCGCCGCTCCTCGCAAAGCCGCTGATGTGAGGGAAGGAGAGCGCAGCCTGTGCCTCTCCTTCCCCTCAGTCTCCGGCGGGTGTCATAGTTTAATTCAGCGCCGATCCGTGAGCCAATCAGAGCTCGCGGTGCGAGCTCTGATTGGCTCACGGATCGGCGCTGAATTAAACTGTGAGACACCCGCCGGAGACTGAGGGGAAGGAGAGGCACAGGCTGCGCTCTCCTTCCCTCACACAGGACGGCAGCGGCCAGCGGCAGCGGTGAGCAGGGAAGGGGGGGGGGCATGTTATACCTGGCACTGGGGGATATCTGGCACTGGGGGGGGCATTTCTATCTGGCACTGGGGGATATCTGGCACTGGGGGGGGGGCATTTCTATCTGGCACTGGGGGATATCTGGCACTGGGGGGCATATATACCTGGCACTGGGGGATATCTGGCACTGGGGGGCATATATACCTGGCACTGGGGGATATCTGGCACAGGGGGGCATGTATACCAGGCACTGGGGGATATCTGGCACACTGACAACTAAATCCCTTCCTCTTGTAACCAAGCTCCTGCAAACCACACCACCAACTCCCTCAGTGTCAATTTCCTCCTTAGACATGAAAGCCAATAGTCCTGCAGGCCATGTCACTGGCAAGTCTGACGAGTCCTCTCCTGGCTGTGATTCCTCCGATGCATCCTTGAGTGTAACGCCTACTGCTGCTGGCGCTGCTATTGTTGCTGCTGGGAGTCGATCGTCATCCCAGAGGGGAAGTCGGAAGACCACTTGTTTTACTTCCAGTAAGCAATTGACTGTCCAACAGTCCTTTGCGAGGAAGATGAAATATCACAGCAGTCATCCTGCTGCAAGGCGGATAACTCAGGCCTTGGCAGCTGCGGTGGTGTTAAACGTGTGTCCGGTATCCACCGTTAATTCACAGGGAATTAGAGAACTGATTAAGGTACTGTGTCCCCGGTACCAAATACCATCTAGGTTCCATTTCTCTAGGCAGGCGATACCGAGAATGTACATAGACCTCAGAAAAAGAGTCACCAGTGTCCTAAAAAATGCAGTTGTACCCAATGTCCACTTAAGCATGGACATATAGACAAGTGGAGCAGGGCAGACTCAGGACTATATGACTGTGACAACCCACTGGATAGATGTATTGCCTCCCGCAGCAAGAACAGCAGCGGCGGCACCAGTATCAACATATCGCAAACGCCAACTCGGTCCTAGGCAGGCTACGCTTTGTATTACCGCTTTCCATAAGAGGCACACAGCTGACAACCTCCTACGGACACTGAGGAACATCATCGCAGAATGGCTTACCCCAATTGGACTCTCTTGGGGATTTGTGACATCGGACAATGCCACCAATGTTGTGCGTGCATTACATGTGGGTAAATTCCACCACATCCCATGTTTTGCGCATACATTGAATTTGGTGGTGCCGAATTTTTTTTAAAACGACAAAGGCGTGCAAGAGATGCTGTCGGTGGCCCGAAGAATTGCAGGCCACTTTCGGCATTTAGCCACCGCGTGCCGAAGACTGGAGCACCAGCAAACACTCCTGAACCTGCCCCGCCATCATCTGAAGCAAGAGGTGGTAACGAGGTGGAATTCAACCCTCTATATGCTTCAGAGGATGGAGGAGCAGCAAAAGGCCATTCAAGTCTATATATCTATACATAAAGTTTTTATAATCCCGCACCAGTTTTCTTAAATATTTTCTTATATGTAGAGCTTGAATGTATCGTGGTAACTACTGCGTTACTGACTTATCTTGGGTTTATTAAACAATGTTTCTTGTTCTAAACGCAGGTGCTCTCCAAATGCTTTTGGGTCCTAGACCGACACAGTGTAATCAGAAAAAAGAAGGAAAAAGAAGCATTTTTTTGGACGCACTAAACCACTGTTCATTTTTTTTATTTTTTTTATCTTTAATAGGTATGCATTAAAATTATAATCTAAAGGAATTGGTGAAATATTAAAATATAGTGTAAGAAAAACAGAATGTGATAATAAAAACTACTAATTTCCGAATGGTGATCCCTCAAAGTATCAATTGAAATAAAGGCTATATTGCCTATGACAAAATATCTGTGTCTTCTGTTAGTATTGTCCTATAATTTCCTACTATAAATATAACAAGCCAGCAGTGTTGTTGTATGTCCTTTTGCTACATTTAAATGCAAGCTTTTATAAATTGTAGCTATTTGGCTGCTCTTAAAGAATGTAGCTAATTGTATATTATCAGCTTTATTCCAAAGATGTGTCACTGTTAGTCCTTTATAAAGGGGAAATAATTCCTCCACTCGTTATCTTGGACTAATATCACATTTACAAAAATGCTCTTCTATAATATGGCTGCTTAGTATTAGCTTTCTTCTTGTAATGTGTTGTCCAATTATTGACACATCATCTTTTAAATGTTAATTTACAAAAGGAATTTTATTCCACCTTGTTTAGTGTGTTTTATTTAAAACTTTAAGCAGTCTGCCAGTTTGTATATAGTGTCATCATAATTCCATCCCATCAGCGATATTTCAGGCAATCATATTTAACACTACTATTTCATTAGTATCTCCCAGCATCAGTAATGTTTTATTATTTCTTCATAATGCTTGTTATTAGCCTGTATCTTGATGCTTTAAGATCACAGCACCATGTGGCTTTAGATGCTGTGATCACTATGCAGGGGAGCACTGGAGAATCGCCGCCCGTCTAATTACCGCTGGCCGCACTGAGCTCAGCGTGTATGCGGGCTGACGCCGGGACTCCCCGCTCTCTCTCCTCTCTCCGTCTGACAGTCCTGCACGTCAGGCCGCTGCTGGTAACGGAGATCGTGAGAGGGAGCGGTACTAGTAGCAGTGCTGCCTGTACTACGTGGGAGGACAATGAGCTAAAAACACATTTATAAAAATTTTTTAACTTTGAGTTATTTCCACCATTCGGAAGCAGCCCACAGCCATTCCACCTTAGGCTTCCTCAGGTGGAACGGCCGTGGGCTGCTTCCGAATGGTGGAAATAACTCAAAGTTAAAGGGCTCAGGGCATCGTGAAGGTTTTAAAGATTTTTTACCAACACCAGCATTTATTATTATTATTTTTTTCCTAAAGACTTTTCAACAGCAGATGTGCGGGACACCGCAGTCTGCATTATAACCTGCATGAACTTTATAAGAGACAATATCGTCCACCTGCATGAACTTTATAAGAGACAATATCGCCCACCCTGGGCATTAACCGCACACCATTAGATTAATTTGCATCATATTGTTATTTTGTGATTTCTATATCCAAGTGCAAACTCAAATTTGGGTCTGTTCATACATTATCCTTTATTACATCTGTTGTGCATTCGTTAGCTAAACACACACACCTTAGGGGTTGAGCGCAGTTCTATTGTGGTATATCCACTAAGCTTCTCCAACCAGTCATTTCAGTCACAGTCGTGTGGCAGACCCTGTCGCTGAAATGATAGGTTTGTTAAAGTGTGCATGTCCTGTTTATACAACATAAGAATGGGTGGGAGGGTCCAAGGACAATTCCATCTTGCACCTCTTTTTTCTTCAATTTATCTTTGCATCATGTGCTGTTTGGGGACTATTTTTTGAAGTGCCATCCTGTCTGACACTGCAGTGCCACTCCTAGATGGGCCTGGTGTTTGTGTCGGCCACTTGGATCGCTTAGCTTAGTCATCCAGTGACCTCGGTGCAAATTTTAGGACTAAAAATAATATTGTGAGGTGTGAGGTGTTCAGAATAGACTGAAATGAGTGGAAATTATGGTTATTGAGGTTAATAATACTATGGGATCAAAATGACCCCCAAATTCTATGATTTAAGCTGTTTTTGAGGGGTTTTTGAAAAAAAACACCTGAATCCAAAACACACCCGAATCTGACAAAAAATTTTCAGGGAGGTTTTGCCAAAACGCGTCCGAATCCAAAACACGGCTGTGGAACCGAATCCAAAACCAAAACACAAAACCCGAAAAAATTCCGGTGCACATCACTACTCTGGAGCAGGTTTTCATCCAGGATGTCTCTGTACATTGCTGCATTCATATTTCCCTCTATCCTTACTAGTCTCCCAGTTCCTGCCACTGGAAAACATCCCCACAGCATGATGCTTCCACCACCATGCTTCACTGTAGGGATGGTATTGGCTTGGTGATGAGTGGTGCCTGTTTTCCTCCAAACATGATGCCTGGCATTCACGACAAAGAGTTCAATCTTTGTCTCATCAGACCAGATCATTTTGTTTCTCATGGTCTGAGAGTCCTTCAGGGGCATTTTGGCAAACTCCAGGCGGGCTGCCATGGGCTTTTTACTAAGGAGTGGCTTCCGTCTGGCCACTCTACCATACAGGCCTGATTGGTGGATTGCTGCAGAGATGGTTGTCCTTCTGGAAGGTTCTAGCTAGGAATGCTGTAGCTCTGACAGTGTGACCATCGGGTTATTGGTCACCTCCCTGACTAGAGCCCTTCTCCCCCAATCGCTCAGTTTAGACGGCCGGCCAGCTCTAGGAAGACTCCTGGTGGTTCCGAACTTCTTCCATTTATGGATGATGAAGGCCACTGTGTTCATTGGGACCTTCAAAGCAGCAGATATTTTTTTGTACCCTTCCCCAGATTTGTGCCTCAAGACAATCCTATCTCGGAGGTCTACAGACAATTCCTTTGACTTCATGCTTGGTTTGTGCTCAGACATTCACTGTCAAGTGTTGGACCTTATATAGACAGGTGCAGCTTCATGGCAAAGACTGTGAATACTTATGTGCATGTGATTTCTTAGTTTTTAATTTTTAATAAATTAACCAAAAACTAAAAAAATATAAAAAAAATTCATGTTGTCATGGGGTATGGTGTGTAGAATTTTTTGTGAAAAAATTAATTAATTCCATTTTGGAATAAGGCTGTAACATAACAAAATGTGAAAAAAGTGAAGCGCTGTAAATACTTTCCAGATGTACTGTATGTCTTGGCTCCTGTGTTTTTTGGGACTTTAGAAAAAGCAAAAAGCAGAAGTAAGTTACTGTTCCTGTGAAGCACTGATGCCACTGAATAAATAACTTTATCACTAATTATGATAAGACATGAGAGGAGATCATTTTCAGTTTTATACTATTGCATTAATTTACAAAGTACGAATTCAGTAAGATTTTCAACATGGATTTAAAGGAGGGTATCCAGCTAGAAGCAATCCATTTTTGGCTGATGACCAATGGTCATTATCGCAGTATCCAATTAGAGGCCATTTTTAATCATCTGGAAACGGACCTGCGATTGTGCGATAACACATGGGATCCGGGATAAATTCCTGATGTTCCATTTGTTATTGTGGCTGCGCAGTCCGCTTATCACTAATTATTGTTCAGGTGCCTGAGGCACCAGTAGCATAATCCCCGATAAGCAGAGCCAAGGGGGGACCCTGGAGGTAAATACCCTGGCACCCCTTTCTAAAAGGACTCCCCCGCCGCAAATCGGATCTGCTACCGATCTGTGGCGCTGTCCGCATAGGTTGCCCTGGCAACCTAACAGCCGCGGCGGCGCATAAAAGTACAGGACAGCCGAGCAGCGGCTCAGCTGTCCAATGGTATGTGAATGAAGTAGCAGCCTGCGGCTAAGTCATTGGCTGGACACACAGTCTGCGGGGAAGAAGTGTGGACTGGAGCCAGGCCAGCGGAGGGTGCATGGAGGAACTCGCTCTCGCTCTCCTGTGTCACCAGCAGCCTCGAACAAAAAGTAAGTTGGCTGTACTGTTTTTGTTTTTTTAATCTTCTGCTATCTTGTAATTGTAAATGTTGGCTCTGTGACGTGTTTGTGTGTATTTATGTGAGTGTGTATGTGTAATGTATGTGTGTTTATATATAATAGAGCACCGGACACTTTTCGGGTTTTGGTTTTGGATCTGGATCTCCATTCGTGTTTTGGATCTGGATTGGTTTTGCCAAAACCATCCTTTCGGGTTTTGGTTTTGGATGTGGATTCTTTTTAAAAAAAACACATAAAAATAGCTAAAATCGCAAAAAATTTTTATTTTTGTTCCTACAGCATTGTTAACCTCAATAACATTCATTTCCACTAATTTCCAGTCTATTCTGAACACCTCACACCTCACAATATTGTTTTTAGGCCAAAAGTTTGCAACGAGGTCGCTGTATGACTAAGCTAAGCGACACAAGTTGGCCACACAAACACGTGGCTCATCTAAGAGTGGCACTGCAGTGTCAGACAGGATGGCAGTTTTAAAAACTAGGCCCCAAACAGTGGTGCACCCTGGGGGGTTTCTGAGCACCCAGAAACCCCCTCCAACCTCCTGGTGACACTTGTAAGTGCTTAATAAAAGTTTACTTTATTTTAATTATATATAGTAGGGGGATAAGGGTACCGGCGACTATTGTTGTGTGAGTACGCAAAAGGTTACTGTTAAAAGGTATGATTCATGAGCCAAAAAATATAAAATTTGAACAAACAGTTTTAATAGCACATATAGATAAGATGTTTAAAAAGGTCATAAAACATCCAAAGACAAGTAAAAAAGGTAAAAAGGTAAGGACTTAGCTTTTTAAAATAGGCAAGGGGGTCACTGCAGGGAATCCAACGCGTTTCGTCACATCAGACTTCTTCAAAGGGTAGGGACAGAGTGAAATGGCATGCCTATTTATAGCCCCAGTGGTAACTGATATGGGTGTGTGATGACATCATCGGTCATGTGGTCAGAAAAAAGCAATCAAGGATATTTAACATAAGTATAATCAGGACATTATATCAGAACATGGCCCCAGATAGTGTGGGTCACAGTAGCCAAGTTTATGTGGAAAACGAGTGTTCAAAGTTGTTCAAAACGTTTCAGAAAGACTTTAAAACAGTAAATTGTGGCACTTCCGCCACACTTCCGGTGACGGAGGTAGCGCGTCACGTGACCTCCGATACTTCCGCCCCACTTCCGGTTCGCTAGTGCGCATGCGTCGGCGGCGATTCGTGTACACCGCGCATGTGCCTGTTGTCTTGTTTAGGATGGCAGCAGACGATCTTCTTGAGCTCAGGGAAAAACTGTATGTCCATCAACCGGCGCATCATAGCGGCCATTTTGCAGGGGATATGTTCCATAGAATATACATGTATTACGGCGGCCATCTTTCCGGAGTTTGAGGAGGCTCAATACTTGTAATTTTGCGGTATCCATGGCAATAGTCATATGTAAAAAGAACAAGAGAGAACACGGTGAAATCTATGTAGTGGTCTTTTCTCATTGATATACAACTTATTAGTTTGAATAGTTTAGATAGCCACACATATAATCGTGCAAGATCTGGATCATAATTTGATAACAATTAGTGAGGAGATGAGGAATGCAGGATATAGTATGGGAAGTGCAAAAAGTGAACCATGTGCAAAGTGAGACTTCATACTGTGTGAATACATACTTATTTGGTCCGGTATCTAAATAATAATAAAAATAATAAAAATAAAAATAAAAATAGTAATAAAAATAAAAATAAAAATAAATATAAATAAAAATAATAAAAATAAATAAAAATAATAATAATAAAAATAAAAATAAAAATAATAAAAATAAAAATAAAAATAAATAAAAATGATAAAAATAATTATGAAACTATATAACCTAATATGGTGATTATTTTTCGGAATAACTATTAACTAAGGGAAGAGTGTGTCCTCCTTAGTTAAGGTGGTAAAGTGACATGTGCAATATGAGACATTATATGTGTCAGGTGATGATAGACCGGTTACTGGTTTGCTTGACGTCATTTGTCAGTCCTTACAGTACCCGATCTTCCCGGATGGTCACCCTCTCTGGTACTGATCGGGCCCAGACACTGCTTAGCTTCCAAGGTCGGACGAGATTGGGCGTGCCAGTGTGGTTTGACTGTACACACCGATAGACGTCGTAACACCAGCACAAGATCGCATAACACCTGAAGCATATCTTCATTCGTGATTATGGATGCAGGCAACACAAACACAAGGGGGGGGGGGTTAAAAAGAAGATACGGCACCTCATAAGAAGGGTGCAATCTCATATCCCTCGTTCAGACCCCTTGGTTGCAGGGTCTGTAGCTGGAATATCCAATACATCTCCCTCCTTGAAAGTTTATTCGCAAGGTCACCTCCTCTTTCTCCCAGGCAGACATGCTCGATGGCCTTGAATGTGAGATCTTCAGGATTGGAGTTGTGCCGTGCCGTAAAATGTCTTGAAACAGTGTGGCTCTCCACCTTGTTCTTGATGTTTCGTATGTGTTCCTGGATCCTTGTTTTTAGTGATCTTTTCGTCTTTCCCACATATCTCTTTTTGCAGGGGCATTCAAGTAAGTAGATCACTGACGTGCTATTGCAATTCATGAAGTCTTTTATGGTGTATTGTTTCTTGTCATCTGTGTCGCTGAATGTTTTCCGGTTAGGATGCAGGTATTTACAGATGTTACATTTCCCACATTTAAAGGACCCCACACATTTGGGCATCATGTTGTTCCTGGTCTGGTTCTCCTTCAAAAGACTTGGAGCAAGGTGGTCTTTAAGGTTTCTGGATTTCTTAAAAATAAGAACAGGTTCGGGCGGTAGGATGTCCTTGAGTACCGGGTCCATGAGGAGGATATTCCAGTGGTTCCTAAGCGAGTTCCTGATGGTCTTCTCATGTTGGCTATAGGTGGTAATGAAGGCAACGGAATTCATGTTGGTATCCCTTTGTTTATATTTCAGGAGGTCCTTTCTGTCCACTCTCCTTGTCTTTGCTAGGGCTTCCTCTATAATGGGTCCCGGATACTCCTTGTCCTTGAACCTTTTGCTATAGATCTCCAATTGGTCCTCACAATCCTTGGGATTCGTGCAATTCCTTTTCACCCTTGAAAATTGTGATGCTGGTATGTTATCCTTCCACTTCCGGAGGTGGTTGCTCTGGTAATGCAAATAGCTGTTCATATCCACCTCTTTGATAAAGTTCTTAGTGGTGATCCTTCCATCTTCACCGGTAAGAATCAGGTCCAGGTATTCAACAGATTTAACATCATGTTTTGAGGTGAAAGTTAAGTTGAGGTCATTGCTTCCCATAGTGTTTAAAAACTCATTAAAAGATTCTGCAGAGCCGTTCCAAATAATTAAAATGTCATCGATATAGCGTTTATATAATATCACATTCTTAAAAGCACTGGAGTTATAGACGTGTGTCTCTTCCCAACGTCCCATAAATAAATTAGCAAAGCTCGGGGCAAAAATAGTCCCCATAGCTGTGCCACAGCGTTGTAGGTAAAACTGGTTAAGAAACTTAAAATAATTGCGGCTGAGGATAAAAAGCATAAGATCACAAATAAAATCTCGGTGGATGGCGGTCAAATCTGGGTCATCGTCCAAGTATTCCCTGCATGCAGCTATGCCCTTAGAGTGTTCGATGCAGGTATATAAAGATTGGACATCCACAGTCGCCCACAGGTATGTGTCCTTCCATTCTACCGTACTGAGTGTGTTAAGTATCGATGTCGTGTCCTTAAGATATGATGACAACGCTGTTACATGTTTCTTCAAAAAAATATCCACATATTCCGATAGATTGGAGGTCAGAGAACCTATGCCTGCCACTATCGGTCTCCCCGGCGGGTTCGTCATGGATTTATGGACCTTCGGTAAGAAGTAAAAAATGGGGGTAATGGGATTGGATTGTAAGAGATACTGGTATTCCTCCTTAGTTATCACATTATTACGAAGGCCATGCAAGAGTTTGGTCCTCAACTCTTCCACGAATGGTTCCTTCGGGTCGCCCTGTAGTGGCATGTATGAGTTAGTATCTCCCAGCAGTCTTAATGCCTCCTTGGTATAGAGGTCATGGTCCATGATAACCAATCCCCCCCCTTTGTCAGCCGGTTTTATGACTATGTTGTTATTTTTCTGCAGTTTTTTCAGTGCTTCGCATTCACGGTTCCCCAAGTTCTTTCCTTCAGCCGGTTTCTGTTCAGTTTCACACAGGTCCTTCTTCACCATGTCGTAAAAAATACTGACATTCATTCCCTTGGATTCTAAGGGATAGTATTTTGATATTGGTTTCAGGCCTGACTTGGAACGTTCCTCATAGTTGCTAATGATGGCGTCTTCTTTGCGCAGGAAGTGTCTCTTTAGTGTAAGTTTTCTCACAAAAAGGTTAAGGTCAATGAAAGTCTCGAATTTATTCAAACCGCTCGTGGGTGCGAAAGACAAACCTCTGCTGAGTAATGTTAGCTCTGGGTCTGTTAGAACGTGTTTAGACAAGTTGAATATACCTTTATCCCTTGGTCCGGCTATTGCAGGTTTCTTCTTTTCTGGTCTCTTCCTCCTACCGCCCCGTTTTCCTCTTCCTCTGTTAGTCTTCTTTTCATAGGTGAAGCCTGTCTGCTGTCTTCCCTCACTGCGTTTCTTATCATGTCTTTGGCTCTTGCGCCCGTCCTTACTGATAAAAAATCCTGGTCCCCCGTGGAGTCTCTTCTTTGTAAAGTTGAGAATCTGTTCGTAGTTCTCACATGTGGATTGGACGGGGAGTCCTCACTATTGATCCTGGGTCTCTTCCCTTTGTTCGGTATCATTTTCCATTGATATTTCACTGTTCCATTAGGTGGATGGCCTGGAGCCTTGAATCTGCTCCAATTTTTCATATGTCCTTGAATGTAGTCGTTTTTGTCCCGAAGAAACTTCTTTTCTTTCCCTTTGATGACATCCCCTTCTATATGCTCTAATTTCTTATTAAGTACCTTTTCATTAATGATGTAATCCTCTTTATCCTTGAACTCGACCAACTCAGATTCTTTTGCCTTTATTTCAACCTCTAATTCCGCCAGAACAGCCTTCTTTTTGCGGATGAGAAGTTTCATGAGGTCTATTGAACACCTGTGTAGGATGGAGTCCCATTCTTCTATGAAGGCTGTGTCCATCGTACCTGACGTGGGTTGTTTGAGTAATCTTAAGCCCCTGGGTACTCGGTTGACTGAAATGTAGTGTTCGAGTCCTTTCACATTTTTTATCAGTAAGGACGGGCGCAAGAGCCAAAGACATGATAAGAAACGCAGTGAGGGAAGACAGCAGACAGGCTTCACCTATGAAAAGAAGACTAACAGAGGAAGAGGAAAACGGGGCGGTAGGAGGAAGAGACCAGAAAAGAAGAAACCTGCAATAGCCGGACCAAGGGATAAAGGTATATTCAACTTGTCTAAACACGTTCTAACAGACCCAGAGCTAACATTACTCAGCAGAGGTTTGTCTTTCGCACCCACGAGCGGTTTGAATAAATTCGAGACTTTCATTGACCTTAACAAGTTTGTGAGAAAACTTACACTAAAGAGACACTTCCTGCGCAAAGAAGACGCCATCATTAGCAACTATGAGGAACGTTCCAAGTCAGGCCTGAAACCAATATCAAAATACTATCCCTTAGAATCCAAGGGAACGAATGTCAGTATTTTTTACGACATGGTGAAGAAGGACCTGTGTGAAACTGAACAGAAACCGGCTGAAGGAAAGAACTTGGGGAACCGTGAATGCGAAGCACTGAAAAAACTGCAGAAAAATAACAACATAGTCATAAAACCGGCTGACAAAGGGGGGGGATTGGTTATCATGGACCATGACCTCTATACCAAGGAGGCATTAAGACTGCTGGGAGATACTAACTCATACATGCCACTACAGGGCGACCCGAAGGAACCATTCGTGGAAGAGTTGAGGACCAAACTCTTGCATGGCCTTCGTAATAATGTGATAACTAAGGAGGAATACCAGTATCTCTTACAATCCAATCCCATTACCCCCATTTTTTACTTCTTACCGAAGGTCCATAAATCCATGACGAACCCGCCGGGGAGACCGATAGTGGCAGGCATAGGTTCTCTGACCTCCAATCTATCGGAATATGTGGATATTTTTTTGAAGAAACATGTAACAGCGTTGTCATCATATCTTAAGGACACGACATCGATACTTAACACACTCAGTACGGTAGAATGGAAGGACACATACCTGTGGGCGACTGTGGATGTCCAATCTTTATATACCTGCATCGAACACTCTAAGGGCATAGCTGCATGCAGGGAATACTTGGACGATGACCCAGATTTGACCGCCATCCACCGAGATTTTATTTGTGATCTTATGCTTTTTATCCTCAGCCGCAATTATTTTAAGTTTCTTAACCAGTTTTACCTACAACGCTGTGGCACAGCTATGGGGACTATTTTTGCCCCGAGCTTTGCTAATTTATTTATGGGACGTTGGGAAGAGACACACGTCTATAACTCCAGTGCTTTTAAGAATGTGATATTATATAAACGCTATATCGATGACATTTTAATTATTTGGAACGGCTCTGCAGAATCTTTTAATGAGTTTTTAAACACTATGGGAAGCAATGACCTCAACTTAACTTTCACCTCAAAACATGATGTTAAATCTGTTGAATACCTGGACCTGATTCTTACCGGTGAAGATGGAAGGATCACCACTAAGAACTTTATCAAAGAGGTGGATATGAACAGCTATTTGCATTACCAGAGCAACCACCTCCGGAAGTGGAAGGATAACATACCAGCATCACAATTTTCAAGGGTGAAAAGGAATTGCACGAATCCCAAGGATTGTGAGGACCAATTGGAGATCTATAGCAAAAGGTTCAAGGACAAGGAGTATCCGGGACCCATTATAGAGGAAGCCCTAGCAAAGACAAGGAGAGTGGACAGAAAGGACCTCCTGAAATATAAACAAAGGGATACCAACATGAATTCCGTTGCCTTCATTACCACCTATAGCCAACATGAGAAGACCATCAGGAACTCGCTTAGGAACCACTGGAATATCCTCCTCATGGACCCGGTACTCAAGGACATCCTACCGCCCGAACCTGTTCTTATTTTTAAGAAATCCAGAAACCTTAAAGACCACCTTGCTCCAAGTCTTTTGAAGGAGAACCAGACCAGGAACAACATGATGCCCAAATGTGTGGGGTCCTTTAAATGTGGGAAATGTAACATCTGTAAATACCTGCATCCTAACCGGAAAACATTCAGCGACATAGATGACAAGAAACAATACACCATAAAAGACTTCATGAATTGCAATAGTACGTCAGTGATCTACTTACTTGAATGCCCCTGCAAAAAGAGATATGTGGGAAAGACGAAAAGATCACTAAAAACAAGGATCCAGGAACACATACGAAACATCAAGAACAAGGTGGAGAGCCACACTGTTTCAAGACATTTTACGGCACGGCACAACTCCAATCCTGAAGATCTCACATTCAAGGCCATCGAGCATGTCTGCCTGGGAAAAAGAGGAGGTGACCTTGCGAATAAACTTTCAAGGAGGGAGATGTATTGGATATTCCAGCTACAGACCCTGCAACCAAGGGGTCTGAACGAGGGATATGAGATTGCACCCTTCTTATGAGGTGCCGTATCTTCTTTTTAAACCCCCCCCCCCCTTGTGTTTGTGTTGCCTGCATCCATAATCACGAATAAAGATATGCTTCAGGTGTTATGCGATCTTGTGCTGGTGTTACGACGTCTACCGGTGTGTACAGTCAAACCACACTGGCACGCCCAATCTCGTCCGACCTTGGAAGCTAAGCAGTGTCTGGGCCCGATCAGTACCAGAGAGGGTGACCATCCGGGAAGATCGGGTACTGTAAGGACTGACAAATGACGTCAAGCCAACCAGTAACCGGTCTATCATCACCTGACACATATAATGTCTCATATTGCACATGTCACTTTACCACCTTAACTAAGGAGGACACACTCTTCCCTTAGTTAATAGTTATTCCGAAAAATAATCACCATATTAGGTTATATAGTTTCATAATTATTTTTATCATTTTTATTTATTTTTATTTTTATTATTTTTATTTTTATTTTTATTATTATTATTTTTATTTATTTTTATTATTTTTATTTATATTTATTTTTATTTTTAATTTTATTACTATTTTTATTTTTATTTTTATTTTTATTATTTTTATTATTATTTAGATACCGGACCAAATAAGTATGTATTCACACAGTATGAAGTCTCACTTTGCACATGGTTCACTTTTTGCACTTCCCATACTATATCCTGCATTCCTCATCTCCTCACTAATTGTTATCAAATTATGATCCAGATCTTGCACGATTATATGTGTGGCTATCTAAACTATTCAAACTAATAAGTTGTATATCAATGAGAAAAGACCACTACATAGATTTCACCGTGTTCTCTCGTTCTATTTACATATGACTATTGCCATGGATACCGCAAAATTACAAGTATTGAGCCTCCTCAAACTCCGGAAAGATGGCCGCCGTAATACATGTATATTCTATGGAACATATCCCCTGCAAAATGGCCGCTATGATGCGCCGGTTGATGGACATACAGTTTTTCCCTGAGCTCAAGAAGATCGTCTGCTGCCATCCTAAACAAGACAACAGGCACATGCGCGGTGTACACGAATCGCTGCCGACGCATGCGCACTAGCGAACCGGAAGTGGGGCGGAAGTATCGGCGGTCACGTGACGCGCTACCTCCGTCACCGGAAGTGTGGCGGAAGTGCCACAATTTACTGTTTTAAAGTCTTTCTGAAACGTTTTGAACAACTTTGAACACTCGTTTTCCACATAAACTTGGCTACTGTGACCCACACTATCTGGGGCCATGTTCTGATATAATGTCCTGATTATACTTATGTTAAATATCCTTGATTGCTTTTTTCTGACCACATGACCGATGATGTCATCACACACCCATATCAGTTACCACTGGGGCTATAAATAGGCATGCCATTTCACTCTGTCCCTACCCTTTGAAGAAGTCTGATGTGACGAAACGCGTTGGATTCCCTGCAGTGACCCCCTTGCCTATTTTAAAAAGCTAAGTCCTTACCTTTTTACCTTTTTTACTTGTCTTTGGATGTTTTATGACCTTTTTAAACATCTTATCTATATGTGCTATTAAAACTGTTTGTTCAAATTTTATATTTTTTGGCTCATGAATCATACCTTTTAACAGTAACCTTTTGCGTACTCACACAACAATAGTCGCCGGTACCCTTATCCCCCTACTATATATCCTTTAGGCAGCATTGTACTAGTGTTGCAACCTTAAGGGGTGGCAGACACCTTTAACAAGGTGGTTGTGTTTTTAATTAATTTTTTAGCATACGATTTTCATCACTGAGATTTTAATCCACAAGTGGCGCTGTATCATCCTTCGCATTATTATTTTAATTATAGTACATATATATCCATGTGCACACATATATACACAGATATATACATACATACATATAAACACACACATATATGATATATATACATGTGTGTATATATACGTGTACTGTATGTATGTATATATATATATATATATGTGTATGCATGTTTAATATGCTATGTATATGTGTATATGTATGTGTTTGTGTGTGTGTGTGTGTGTGTGTGTGTGTGTGTGTATATATATATATATATATATATATATTTATATAGGAATAAAACATAATGGAAAAGGCGCTCATAGTGCAGACTGTTTATTCAATTTAAAAACAGTAACAGGTCCACGGACAAATTGTATAGGACTCGTACCATATAGCACATGCTGTGGGCTGGTTACCACACGGTTCAAAGAAAATCCACTGGCACAAACTGCATACCCGCTGGCCGCCACCCGGGACCACACACCGCGCCGCCGGCTATGGTATAGCCGTGACTCGTCGGGAAACCTCTCTGGATCAGACAGTGGGAGCAGCTGCACAGGTGGACACAGTGTGTCAGACAGGCCACGATCCAACGCGTTTGTTATCACACTTCATCAGGAGGCTGGCCTGTCTGACGCTGAGCTCATGTTTTATGTCCCTGGGCTGTGTGTGCGCATCAGCCCACACTGCTCAATTAGTGGCAAGCACAGCTGAGCACTATTATTGCTCCAGGTAAAAGTGTTTAAGACATGCCAATAAAGCACTTTTTTTCTAAAAACATAACAGAACATTTTTAACATTTTTAACACTTTTTAGCCTAATAGCAGCAACTTTTAGCTTAAAAGACCATACATAGATCACAGGCAATGAATAGCAAATACTAATGAACATTTCATGACATGTACACAAAACTAGAGATGAGCGCCTGAAATTTTTCGGGTTTTGTGTTTTGGTTTTGGGTTCGGTTCCGCGGCCGTGTTTTGGGTTCGAACGCGTTTTGGCAAAACCTCACCGAATTATTTTTGTCGGATTCGGGTGTGTTTTGGATTCGGGTGTTTTTTTCCAAAAACACTAAAAAACAGCTTAAATCATAGAATTTGGGGGTCATTTTGATCCCAAAGTATTATTAACCTCAAAAACCATAATTTACACTCATTTTCAGTCTATTCTGAATACCTCACACCTCACAATATTATTTTTAGTCCTAAAATTTGCACCGAGGTCGCTGTGTGAGTAAGATAAGCGACCCTAGTGGCCGACACAAACACCGGGCCCATCTAGGAGTGGCACTGCAGTGTCACGCAGGATGTCCCTTCCAAAAAACCCTCCCCAAACAGCACATGACGCAAAGAAAAAAAGAGGTGCAATGAGGTAGCTGTGTGAGTAAGATTAGCGACCCTAGTGGCCGACACAAACACCGGGCCCATCTAGGAGTGGCACTGCAGTGTCACGCAGGATGGCCCTTCCAAAAAACCCTCCCCAAACAGCACATGACGCAAAGAAAAAAAGAGGCGCAATGAGGTAGCTGACTGTGTGAGTAAGATTAGCGACCCTAGTGGCCGACACAAACACCGGGCACATCTAGGAGTGGCACTGCAGTGTCACGCAGGATGTCCCTTCCAAAAAACCCTCCCCAAACAGCACATGACGCAAAGAAAAAAAGAGGCGCAATGAGGTAGCTGTGTGAGTAAGATTAGCGACCCTAGTGGCCGACACAAACACCGGGCCCATCTAGGAGTGGCACTGCAGTGTCACGCAGGATGTCCCTTCCAAAAAACCCTCCCCAATCAGCACATGATGCAAAGAAAAAGAAAAGAAAAAAGAGGTGCAAGATGGAATTATCCTTGGGCCCTCCCACCCACCCTTATGTTGTATAAACAAAACAGGACATGCACACTTTAACCAACCCATCATTTCAGTGACAGGGTCTGCCACACGACTGTGACTGATATGACGGGTTGGTTTGGACCCCCCCCAAAAAAGAAGCAATTAATCTCTCCTTGCACAAACTGGCTCTACAGAGGCAAGATGTCCACCTCATCTTCACCCTCCGATATATCACCGTGTACATCCCCCTCCTCACAGATTATCAATTCGTCCCCACTGGAATCCACCATCTCAGCTCCCTGTGTACTTTGTGGAGGCAATTGCTGCTGGTCAATGTCTCCGCGGAGGAATTGATTATAATTCATTTTAATGAACATCATCTTCTCCACATTTTCTGGATGTAACCTCGTACGCCGATTGCTGACAAGGTGAGCGGCGGCACTAAACACTCTTTCGGAGTACACACTTGTGGGAGGGCAACTTAGGTAGAATAAAGCCAGTTTGTGCAAGGGCCTCCAAATTGCCTCTTTTTCCTGCCAGTATAAGTACGGACTGTGTGACGTGCCTACTTGGATGCGGTCACTCATATAATCCTCCACCATTCTATCAATGTTGAGAGAATCATATGCAGTGACAGTAGACGACATGTCCGTAATCGTTGTCAGGTCCTTCAGTCCGGACCAGATGTCAGCATCAGCAGTCGCTCCAGACTGCCCTGCATCACCGCCAGCGGGTGGGCTCGGAATTCTGAGCCTTTTCCTCGCACCCCCAGTTGCGGGAGAATGTGAAGGAGGAGATGTTGACAGGTCGCGTTCCGCTTGACTTGACAATTTTGTCACCAGCAGGTCTTTCAACCCCAGCAGACCTGTGTCTGCCGGAAAGAGAGATCCAAGGTATGCTTTAAATCTAGGATCGAGCACGGTGGCCAAAATGTAGTGCTCTGATTTCAACAGATTGACCACCCGTGAATCCTTGTTAAGCGAATTAAGGGCTGCATCCACAAGTCCCACATGCCTAGCGGAATCGCTCCGTGTTAGCTCCTTCTTCAATGCCTCCAGCTTCTTCTGCAAAAGCCTGATGAGGGGAATGACCTGACTCAGGCTGGCAGTGTCTGAACTGACTTCACGTGTGGCAAGTTCAAAGGGCATCAGAACCTTGCACAACGTTGAAATCATTCTCCACTGCACTTGAGACAGGTGCATTCCATCTCCTATATCGTGCTCAATTGTATAGGCTTGAATGGCCTTTTGCTGCTCCTCCAACCTCTGAAGCATATAGAGGGTTGAATTCCACCTCGTTACCACTTCTTGCTTCAGATGATGGCAGGGCAGGTTCAGTAGTTTTTGGTGGTGCTCCAGTCTTCTGTACGTGGTGCCTGTACGCCGAAAGTGTCCCGCAATTTTTCTGGCCACCGACAGCATCTCTTGCACGCCCCTGTCGTTTTTTAAAAAATTCTGCACCACCAAATTCAAGGTATGTGCAAAACATGGGACGTGCTGGAATTTGCCCATATTTAATGCACACACAATATTGCTGGCGTTGTCCGATGCCACAAATCCACAGGAGAGTCCAATTGGGGTAAGCCATTCCGCGATGATCTTCCTCAGTTGCCGTAAGAGGTTTTCAGCTGTGTGCGTATTCTGGAAAGCGGTGATACAAAACGTAGCCTGCCTAGGAAAGAGTTGGCGTTTGCGAGATGCTGCTACTGGTGCCGCCGCTGCTGTTTTTGCGGCGGGAGTCCATACATCTACCCAGTGGGCTGTCACAGTCATATAGTCCTGACCCTGCCCTGCTCCACTTGTCCACATGTCCGTGGTTAAGTGGACATTGGGTACAACTGCATTTTTTATGACACTGGTGAGTCTTTTTCTGACGTCCGTGTACATTCTCGGTATCGCCTGCCTAGAGAAGTGGAACCTAGATGGTATTTGGTAACGGGGGCACACTGCCTCAATAAATTGTCTAGTTCCCTGTGAACTAACGGCGGATACCGGACGCACGTCTAACACCAACATAGTTGTCAAGGACTCAGTTATCCGCTTTGCAGTAGGATGACTGCTGTGATATTTCATCTTCCTCGCAAAGGACTGTTGAACAGTCAATTGCTTACTGGAAGTAGTACAAGTGGGCTTACGACTTCCCCTCTGGGATGACCATCGACTCCCAGCGGCAACAACAGCAGCGCCAGCAGCAGTAGGCGTTACACGCAAGGATGCATCGGAGGAATCCCAGGCAGGAGAGGACTCGTCAGACTTGCCAGTGACATGGCCTGCAGGACTATTGGCATTCCTGGGGAAGGAGGAAATTGACACTGAGGGAGTTGGTGGGGTGGTTTGCGTGAGCTTGGTTACAAGAGGAAGGGATTTACTGGTCAGTGGACTGCTTCCGCTGTCACCCAAAGTTTTTGAACTTGTCACTGACTTATTATGAATGCGCTGCAGGTGACGTATAAGGGAGGATGTTCCGAGGTGGTTAACGTCCTTACCCCTACTTATTACAGCTTGACAAAGGGAACACACGGCTTGACACCTGTTGTCCGCATTTCTGGTGAAATACCTCCACACCGAAGAGCTGATTTTTTTGGTATTTTCACCTGGCATGTCAACGGCCATATTCCTCCCACGGACAACAGGTGTCTCCCCGGGTGCCTGACTTAAACAAACCACCTCACCATCAGAATCCTTCTGGTCAATTTCCTCCCCAGCGCCAGCAACACCCATATCCTCCTCATCCTGGTGTACTTCAACACTGACATCTTCAATCTGACTATCAGGAACTGGACTGCGGGTGCTCCTTCCAGCACTTGCAGGGGGCATGCAAATAGTGGAAGGCGCATGCTCTTCACGTCCAGTGTTGGGAAGGTCAGGCATCGCAAACGACACAATTGGACTCTCCTTGTGGATTTGGGATTTCAAAGAACGCACAGTTCTTTGCGGTGCTTTTGCCAGCTTGAGTCTTTTCAGTTTTCTAGCGAGAGGCTGAGTGCTTCCATTCTCATGTGAAGCTGAACCACTAGCCATGAACATAGGCCAGGGCCTCAGCCGTTCCTTGCCACTCCGTGTGGTAAATGGCATATTGGCAAGTTTACGCTTCTCCTCCGACAATTTTATTTTAGGTTTTGGAGTCCTTTTTTTTCTGATATTTGGTGTTTTGGATTTGACATGCTCTGTACTATGACATTGGGCATCGGCCTTGGCAGACGACGTTGCTGGCATTTCATCGTCTCGGCCATGACTAGTGGCAGCAGCTTCAGCACGAGGTGGAAGTGGATCTTGATCTTTCCCTAATTTTGGAACCTCAACTTTTTTGTTCTCCATATTTTATAGGCAGAACTAAAAGGCACCTCAGGTAAACAATGGAGATGGATGGATTGGATACTAGTATACAATTATGGACGGACTGCCACGGTTAGGTGGTATAAAAAAACCACGGTTAGGTGGTATATATTGTAATACAATTATGGATGGACGGACTGCCTGCCGAGTGCCGACACAGAGGTAGCCACAGCCGTGAACTACCGCACTGTACACTGGTTGATAAAGAGATAGTAGTATACTCGTAACAACTAGTATGACTGACTATGACGGTATAAAGAATGAAAAAAAAACCACGGTTAGGTGGTATATATTGTAATACAATTATGGATGGACGGACTGCCTGCCGAGTTCCGACACAGAGGTAGCCACAGCCGTGAACTACCGCACTGTACACTGGTTGATAAAGAGATAGTAGTATACTCGTAACAACTAGTATGACTGACTATGACGGTATAAAGAATGAAAAAAAACCCACGGTTAGGTGGTATATATTATAATACAATTATGGATGGACGGACTGCCTGCCGACTGCCGACACAGAGGTAGCCACAGCCGTGAACTACCGCACTGTACACTGGTTGATAAAGAGATAGTAGTATACTCGTAACAACTAGTATGACACTATGACGGTATAAAGAATGAAAAAAAAACCACGGTTAGGTGGTATATATTATAATACAATTATGGATGGACGGACTGCCTGCCGACTGCCGACACAGAGGTAGCCACAGCCGTGAACTACCGCACTGTACACTGGTTGATAAAGAGATAGTAGTATACTCGTAACAACTAGTATGACACTATGACGGTATAAAGAATGAAAAAAAAACCACGGTTAGGTGGTATATATTATAATACAATTATGGATGGACGGACTGCCTGCCGAGTGCCGACACAGAGGTAGCCACAGCCGTGAACTACCGCACTGTACACTGGTTGATAAAGAGATAGTAGTATACTCGTAACAACTAGTATGACTGACTATGACGGTATAAAGAATGAAAAAAAAACCACGGTTAGGTGGTATATATTATAATACAATTATGGATGGACGGACTGCCTGCCGACTGCCGACACAGAGGTAGCCACAGCCGTGAACTACCGCACTGTACACTGGTTGATAAAGAGATAGTAGTATACTCGTAACAACTAGTATGACACTATGACGGTATAAAGAATGAAAAAAAAACCACGGTTAGGTGGTATATATTATAATACAATTATGGATGGACGGACTGCCTGCCGACTGCCGACACAGAGGTAGCCACAGCCGTGAACTACCGCACTGTACACTGGTTGATAAAGAGATAGTAGTATACTCGTAACAACTAGTATGACTCTATGACGGTATAAAGAATGAAAAAAAAACCACGGTTAGGTGGTATATATTATAATAATACAATTATGGATGGACGGACTGCCTGCCGACTGCCGACACAGAGGTAGCCACAGCCGTGAACTACCGCACTGTACACTGGTTGATAAAGAGATAGTAGTATACTCGTAACAACTAGTATGACTATGACGACGGTATAAAGAAAGAAAAAAAAATACCACGGTTAGGTGGTATATAATTATACAATTATGGATGGACGGACTGCCTGCCGAGTGCCGACTGCCGACACAGAGGTAGCCACAGCCGTGAACTACCGCACTGTACTGTGTCTGCTGCTAATATAGACTGGTTGATAAAGAGATAGTATACAACAATATACTACTATACTGGTGGTCAGGCACTGGTCACCACTAGTCACACTGGCAGTGGCACTCCTGCAGCAAAAGTGTGCACTGTTTAATTTTAAATTAATATAATATTATGTACTCCTGGCTCCTGCTATAACAACCTGCAGTGCTCCCCAGTCTCCCCCACAATTATTATAAGCTTTTATACATTGATGTGCAGCACACTGGGCTGAGCTGAGTGCACACAGACTGAGTCACACTGTGTGACTGCTGTGTATCGTTTTTTTCAGGCAGAGAACGGATATAGCAGAGAACGGATATATTAAATAAAAGTTAACTTAACAACAACTGCACTGGTCACTGTGGTAAACTCTGTCTGCACAATCTCTCTCTCTCTCTCTCTCTTCTAATCTATTCTAATGGAGAGGACGCCAGCCACGTCCTCTCCCTATCAATCTCAATGCACGTGTGAAAATGGCGGCGACGCGCGGCTCCTTATATAGAATCCGAGTCTCGCGAGAATCCGACAGCATCATGATGACGTTCGGGCGCGCTCGGGTTAACCGAGCAAGGCGGGAAGATCCGAGTCGCTCGGACCCGTGAAAAAAAAAGTGAAGTTCGTGCGGGTTCGGATTCAAAGAAACCGAACCCGCTCATCTCTACACAAAACACATACATATAACGCAATATAAAATATATCTATAAAAAAATCTTTACTTATAGGAGGGAGATCACAGTAGTTAGATTCAGGGAGTGCACACAGAGAGAAGGTACCAGAAGATACTTCAGAACACTAAACTCTACACAACTGACAGGAGAACTTTCTCTTAAGCATTTCTCTCAGTTAATCACAGCTAGATCCCTTGTTACATGTTGCTTAAAGCAACAGTAACCATTATTCGTTGTATCACTTAAGAATGTTTCCAGCTATTTTGTTACCTACTGCACATATTTGTAACAGTATTGCTAATATTGGGGGTCATTCCAAGTTGTTAGCTCGTTATTTTTTTTTCGCAACGGAGCGATTAGTCGCGAATGCGCATGCGCAATGTCCGCAGTGCGACTGCGCCAAGTAAATTTGCTATGTAGTTAGGAATTTTACTCAAGGTTTTTTCTTCGTTCTGGTGATCGTAATGTGATTGACAGGAAGTGGGTGTTTCTGGGCGGAAACTGGCCGTTTTATGGGTGTGTGCGAAAAAACGCTACCGTTTCTGGGAAAAACGCGGGAGTGGCTGGAGAAACGGAGGAGTGTCTGGGCGAACGCTGGGTGTGTTTGTGACGTCAAACCAGGAACGACAAGCACTGAACTGATCGCAGATGCCGAGTAAGTTTGAAGCTACTCAGAAACTGCTAAGAGGTGTGTAATTGCAATTTTGAGAATCTTTCGTTCGCAATTTTAAGAAGCTAAGATTCAGTCCCAGTAGGCGGCGGCTTAGCGTGTGTAAAGCTGCTAAAAGCAGCTTGCGAGCGAACAACTCGGAATGACCCCCATTGTTCAAAACTGCTAGCAGACACAGAAAGACTGATCTTTATCATTCTGGCCTCAAGGGTGTCAGTAATATAAACTATATGTCCTGAATAGTAGCTGTCACAATCAAGGAGAATAGAGAAAATATCAGGTAGCTAGATTAGACATAAAGGTACTAGTAATAATAAAAAGTAAAATGATGGAAACAGAAAAAACAGCAGAACGAACAGAGGAATTTATCAGTGACTACCAAATCATGTCTTGATAATTCTGCAGTACAGAGATAGGAATTTTCTTCATATTTTTCTCCCTACCCCTATATTCTCATATTGGTGTACTAGAAGCAGGGAGAAAGTAACTATCCAATTATTTAACCCTACCACGTTTATCTCTGTCTGATGAATGGGGTGATCTCATATGTTTCATTTAACCCCTTAGGAATCAGAGTGTCTAGAGACAGGATCCAGAAAGTTTCTCGTCTCAGCAGTTGTTCCTCTCTGTTTCCTCCGTCCTTATTTCGAGCAACATGTTCAATCTCCATAAACTTCAATAAACTAGGGTCAGCATTGTGGCATTCTGTAAAGTGTCGGGAGACACTATGATTTAGAACCCGGTTTTTTATGTTCCGGGTATGCTCTAAAATTCTAATCTTAAAGACTCTTTTGGTTTTTCCCACGTATCTTAGTCCACATGGGCAATTCAATACATATATGCAAAAAGGTGTATTGCAGTTAAGAAAAGACCTGATGTTATTGGGAGAACTCTGCTTATTATTTCCAGAAAACGGTCTTTTTTCCATTTTCTGCATTATTACATACCTTACATTTCCCACAACTAAAGAAGCCTTTTAGACCATCCAGGAATTTTTTTTCCATATTTCCATGAACCTTTTTTAGTTTACTCTTAGATATCATGGATTTGATGGTTTTAGCCTTTTTGTAAATGATCTTTGGTTTGCTGGTAAGTTCAGGTCCCAGGACTGGGTCTAGCTGGAGGATATGCCAATTTTTTCGGACTATCTTTTCCAGCTCTTGGAATCCTGCACTGAATTGTGTGACTAAGGGGCAAAATAATTTCTTTTGATTCTCCCTTTTCTTATACTGAAGTAGGCCAGTCCTTTCTTTTAGCCTAGCTTTTTCTCTAGCTGTTGACACAAGTTTTTCTGGGTAGCCCCTTTCAGTAAATCTATCAGTATACACCTGAGCTTGTTCATCAAACTTAGATACATGGGTACAATTCCTACGAAGTCTAGTGTATTGGGACAGGGGAATGTTTTCCTTCCACTGCGGAAGGTGATAGCTAGTGTATTCTAAGTAGCTGTTACTGTCTACCTGTTTGAAATGTGTGGAGGTTTCAATAACACCAGAGCTTTGAAAATTTTCTGTTGATAATACCAGGTCAAGGAACTCAAGACGGTTTCTACTAAAAGTACCCGTAAATTTTAAATTGTATGAATTAATATTAATCTCTTTTAGAAAGTCATTCCATTCTGGCTCGGTGCCCTTCCAGACTATTAATACATAATCTATGTACCTTTTGTACATGATGATATTTATCAAAAGGTACATAGATGATGCAGCTGCTCCCACTGTCTGATCTAGAGAGGTTTCCCAACGAGTCACGGCTATACCATAGCCGGCGGCGCGGTGTGTGGTCCCGGGTGGCGGCCAGCGGGTATGCAGTTTGTGCCAGTGGATTTTCTTTGAACCGTGTGGTAACCAGCCCACAGCGTGTGCTATATGGTACGAGTCCTATACAATTTGTCCGTGGACCTGTTACTGTTTTTAAATTGAATAAACAGTCTGCACTATGAGCGCCTTTTCCATTATGTTTTATTCCTAGAAATCAATCCTGCTCCAGGAGTCCGGAGCCTTCATTGGGAAAGTGCTGCTGTATTTATTCTATACCTGTGGTACAACTCAGAGGTTTCTGGTGCTTGTAATTTTCTCTACTGTTGAGAGAAAAAGGACTGTCAGCGCAACTGCACACCTTCTAATCGAACTGATATATATATATATATATATATATATATATATGCAGCGGTGAGGTTCGGCACTCTGAATGGATAAACACAGTTCCTTGCTGCGGTGCCCTCCGTAGATCAATAGACAGATCCTAATAGTGCATAGAAGACAGCGGCACTCAGCAGACTTAATGAAGAAAATTGCCTTTAATGCGGTCCCATTAAAGGCAATTTTCTTCATTAAGTCTGCTGAGTGCCGCTGTCTTCTATGCACTATTAGGATCTGTCTATTAATATATATAGAGGTGTATATACGGTATATATATGTGTAGATATGTACACACACACATATATATGCACACACACAGACACACTAATTTTATGGACCCAGCATATACTGGGTCACCTCAGTCCCCACCCCTGTGATTGGCTCCACCCAGTTCTGGAAACCCCCCCCCCCCCATGGAAATCCTGCGTTTGCCACTGCCAAAAAGCACATAATGCAAAGAAATAAAAGAGGTGCACAATGGATTTGTCCTTGGGCCCTCCGACCCGCCCTTATGTTGTAAAAACAGGACATGCACACTTAAACAAACCAATTATTTCAGTGACAGGGTCTGCCACACAACTGTGGCTGAAATGATTGGTTTGTTTGGGCCCCTATCACAAATAAGCAAATAATCTCTCCTTAAACAAATGACTCTACAGAGGCAAGATGTCGTCCTCATTCTCCGATTCCTCACCCCTTTCAGTGTTTACATCAGGGGTGGGGAACCTCCAGCCCGCGGGCCATTTGTTCTGGCCCACCAGCTTGTGTCAGTGAGACACGCTGCCGCTCAGTCTGGCGGCGGCGTGTCTCAGCTGTCAGGGCAGGGAGGAGAGCGCAGCTACATGTCCGGCGGCAGCGGCAGGTAAGCTCTCACACCAGCCGCCGGTTCGTGAGCCAATCAGAGCTCACGGACCGGCAGCCAATCAGGAGCAGCCGCTGCCGGTCCGCGAGCTGGATCTGGATCTGGTGCTGTGGGGGCATTTGTGGATCTGGCACTGTGGGGGCAATTGTGGATCTGGCACTGTGGGGGCATTTGTGGATCTGGCACTGTGGGGGAATTTGTGTTTCTGGCACTGCACTGACATGTGTATCTGGCATTGCACTATTGGGGGCATATGTGTATCACGTCCCATTTTAATTTGGCCACACCCATTTTTTTGGTGCGCGCGCCTCCGGCGCGTGCACTCAGTGCCTCTAAGGGGAAGACTTACTGGGAGGCAGGGTAATTTTTAAGTTGAGAATTTTTGTATGGCCCCCGAAGGATTTTATAAATATCCAAATGGCCCTTGGTAGAAAAAAGGTTCCCCACCCCTGGTCATCCTCATCCTCACAGAGTATTAATTCCTCCCCACTGGAATCCACCATCACAGGTCCCTGTGTACTCTCTGGAGGCAATTGCTGGTAAAGGTCTTCCTGGAGGAATTTATAATTAATATTGATGAACATCATCTTCTCCACATTTTGTAGAAGTAACCTCCTAAGCTAATCCCTCACATGGTTACCGGCTGCACTAAATGCTCTTTCGGAGTACACACTGGAGCAGAGGGCCAGTTCGTGCAAGGGCCTTCAAATTGCCTATTTTTCCTGCCAGTATACATATGGACTGTCTGACACTCCTACGTGGATGCTGTCACCGATATAATCCTCCACCATTCTTTCAATGCTGACAGCATCATATGCAGTGACAGTAGACATGTCAATAAATGTTGGCAGCTCCTTTAGACCAGACCAGATGTCAACACTTGCTCCTGACTGCCCTGCATCACCGCCAGCCGGTAGGCTAGGAAATCTTATCCTTTTCCACTTGCGGGAGAAAATGAAAGAGGAGCTGTTGACGGGTCACGTTCCGCTTGAGCTGACAATTTTCTCACCAGCAGGTCTTTGTATCTCTGCAGACTTGTGTCAGCTGGAAAGAGAGATACAACGTTAGTTTTAATCCTAGGTTCGAGCTTGGTGGCGAAAATGTAGTGATCTGATTTCAACAGATTGACCACCTTTGAATCCTGGCAAAGTGAATGAAGGACCCCATCCACAAGTCCCACATACTTAGCGGAATCGCTCCATTTTAGCTCCTCCTTCAATTTCTCCAGCTGCTTCTGCAAAAGCCTGATGAGGGGAATGACCTGACTCAAGCAGTATCTGAACTGACTTCACGTGTAGCAAGTTTGAAAGGTAGGAGAATCTTGCACAAAACATAATTCTCCACTGCGTTTCAGTCAGGTGCATTTCCCCTCCTTTGCCCATATCATAGGTGGATATGCAAAAGGCATGAATGGCCTTTTGTTGCTCCTACATCCTCTGAAGCATATAGAGCAGGGCTGGCCAAACCAGTCCTCAAGATCTACCTACAGTACACATTCTCCAGACCACCTAGCTGGTGCACAGGTGTAGTCATTACTAATTAAGATGTGCTGCATTCATTCCTAACTGACAATTCTACAGATCTTCAGGAGGCCTGGAAAACATGAACTGTTGGTAGATCTCGAGGACCGGTTTGGCCAGCCCTGATATAGAGGGTTGAATTCCACCTTGTTACTACCTCTTGCTTCAGGTGATGGCAGAGCAAGTTCAAGATTGTTTGCTGGTGCTCCAGTCTTTGGCACGCAGTTGCTGAATGTCGAAAGTGGCCTGCAATTTTTCGGGTCACCAACAGCATCTCCTGCACACTCGTCATTTTTCAAAAAATTCTGCACCACCAAATTAATTGTGTGTGTAAAACATGGGATGTGCTGGAATTTGCCCAGATGTAATGCACGCACAATATTGGTGGCATTGTCAGATATCACAAATCTCCAGGAGAGTCTAAGTGGGGTAAGCCATTGTGCGATGATGTCCCTCAGTTTCTGTAAGAGGTCGTCAGTGGTGCGTCTCTAACGGAAACTTGTCCACTTGTTTACATGTCCATGTGTAAGTGGACAGTGGGTACAACCGCATTTTTAAGGACACTATGACACTTTTCTTTGTGTCCCTCTACAGTCAGGGTATCGCTTGCCCAGTGAAGTGGAATCTAGACAGGATTTGGTATCGGGACACAGTACGTCCATCAACTGTCTAAATCCCACTGCACTAATGGTGGATACCAGATGCACGTCTAACACCAGCATAGTTGTTATGTTCTCAGTAATCTGCTTTGCAACAAGGTGACTGCTGTCATATTTCATCTTCCTTGCAAAGTCAAATGCTTAGTTAAAGTAGTACAAGTGGTCTTCCAACTTCTTCTCTGGGATGACAATCGACTCCCAGGAGCAACAACAGCAGCAGCAGGCTGGTACACTCAAGATTCCTCCGGAGGAATCCCGGATAGGAGAGGACTCGTCAGTCATGCCAGTGACATGGCCTGCAGGACTACTTTCGTTCCTGACTGAGGAGGAAATTGATGTTAAGGTAGTTGGTGATGTGGATTGCAGGAGCTTGGATACAACAGGAAAAAGGGGTTTAGGTGTCAGTGAACCGCTTACGCTATTACCCAAAGTTTCTGAACTTGACAATGACTTATGACAAATGCGCTGCAGGTGACTTATAAGGGAGGATGTTCCTAGGTGGTTAACATCCTTACTCCTACTTATTATGGATTGAAAAAGGAAACACATGGCTTGACACCTGTTGTCTGGATTTGTGGAGAAATAATTCCACACCGAAGAGGTGGCTTTTTTGGTATTTTTCCCAGGCATGACTATGGGCTTTTTCATCCCATGGACTACAACTGTCTCCACTGGTGCTTTATTCAAACAAACCACATCACCATCAGAATCCTCATTATCAACTTCCTGTTCAGCATCAGCTACGCCAATATCCTCCTCATCCTGGTGTACTTCTACGGTGACATCCTCAATCTCAATATCAGCAACTGGACTGACGGTGCTCCTCCCAGCACTTGCAGAGGACGTGCAAATGGTGGTAGGATCCTCCTCTTCCCATACACTCTTGGGACGGTCAGGCCTAGACATCGTAACAGACGATGTTAAAGGAATTGCATCGCCAATGTCATGACTGGTGGCAACAGAAAATTCAGCCCTAGTACTAGGAACTGGAAGTGGTTCCTGATCTTTCACTATTTTTTCCTCCAAATTTCTGTTCTCCATTTCACAGGACAGCACCCCTTTATATTTACAGCACACAGAACAGTGCCTCTTAATATTTGCAGCACCCCTGTATTTTTACATCATACAGGACAGGGCCAGTGTACCCTTATTTTCACAGCACACTTGTATTTTTACAGCATACCGGACAGGGCCAGTGTACCTTTAATTTCACAGCACCCCTGTATTTTTACAGCATTCCGGACAGGGCCAGTGTACCTTTATTTTCACAGCACTCCTGTATATTTACAGCATACAGGATAGATCCAGTGTACCTTTATTTTCACAGCACTCCTGTATTTTTACAGCGTACAGGACAGGGACAGTGCACTTTTATTTTCACAGCACCCCTGTATTTTTACAGTATACAGGACAGTGCCAGTGTACCTTTATTTTCACAGCACCCCTGTATTTATGCAGTATACTGGACAGGTATAGTGTACCTTTATTTTCACTGCACCCCTGTATTTTTACAGCATACAGGACCGGGCCAGTGTACCTTAATTTTCACAGCACCCCTGAATTTTTACAGCATACAGGACAGGGCCAGTGTACCTTTATTTTCACACCACCCCTGTATTTTTACAGCATACAGGACCGGGCCAGTGTATCTTTATTTTCACAGCACCCCTGTATTTTTACAGCATACAGGACAGGGCCAGCACCCCTGTATTTTAAAAACTCCCTTATAATTTTACACCATACAAGACAGGGCCAGTGTACCTTTATTTATACAATACCTCTGTATTTTTACAGCATATAGGACAGGGCCAGCACCCCTGTATTTTAACAACACCCCTGTAATTTTACAGCATAAAAGACAGGGTCAGTGTACTTTCATTTATACAACACCCCTGTCTTTTTTACAGCATACAGTACAGGGCCAGCACCCCTGTATTTTCACAGCACCCCTGTATTTTTACAGCATATGGAATGGGACCAGCACCCCATTATTTTAACAACAACACCCCTGTATTTTTACAGCATACAGGACAGGGACAGCACCCCTGTATTTTAGCACCCCTTTAATTTTACAGCTTACAAGACAGGGCAAGTGTACCT
Source organism: Pseudophryne corroboree (assembly GCF_028390025.1). NCBI lineage: Eukaryota > Metazoa > Chordata > Amphibia > Anura > Myobatrachidae > Pseudophryne > Pseudophryne corroboree. Next base: position 99,195,429 of record NC_086453.1, on the reverse strand, counting down.
TTATTTATACAACACCCCTGTATTTTCACAGCATACAGGCTAGGGCAAGCACTTCTGTATTTTTACAACACCCCTGTAATTTTACAGCATACAAGTCAGGGCCTGCATACCTTTATTTATACAACACCCCTGTATTTTTTACAGCATACAGGACAGTGCCTCTGTACAGCACAGTGATGAGACAGCAACACCCATGTACAACACCACTTACAGCACAGGACACCACAGGACAGCATCCCTAACATCACACAGGACAGCACCCCTAAAGAGTACACATTGATCCCACCTGACACCACCACCCACAGAGAAACAGAGGTCTGTCTCCCTCACTCTCCAAGTCCGGAGTGAAAATGGCGGCAAAGCGTGGCCACTTATATGGAATCCAAAACCCTTGAGAATCCAACAGTGGGATGATGATGCTTTGCCTCACTCTGGCATCCAAGTCTGGTGGGAAGTCCCGAGCTGGATGTGGTTTTATATATATATATATATATATATATATACATATTAGGGATGAGTGGGTTCTGTTCTCTGGGTAACAAACCCCTCTGAACTTTGAGATCCAAGCCCGGATCCAAGTCAGGCTCGTATCCCCCTGCCTTACTCAGATCTGAAAATGAGGCAAAACCTTTAGGATCCAGCTGTTAGATCCTGAGGTTTTGGCTCAGATGTCGGTTTCCATAGTAACCTATGGAAGGCTGCTGATTGGCTGAGAAAGCCGTCTGTCACGGCACTCAGCCCATCAGCATGTGTCCCCATAGGCTACAATGGGCAAGATGGATCCCACACAGTGCTAACAGCACCACCTCCCGCACTGCCGACACCACTGCCTGAACTGCCAACACTGCCACTTGCACTGCCTGCGCTGCCAACACTGCCAGCACCCGTGCACTGGGGACACTGCTGGCACTCATGCACTGAGGACACTGCCGGCACTCCTGCACTGAGGACACCTCCGGCACTCCCGCACGGCCGCCACCCCTGCATTGAAGATACTGCCAACACTTCTGCACTGACGACACCTCCAGCACTCCCGCACTGCTGATATTGCCGGCATCACCACACTGAGAACACTGCTGACACCCCTGCACTGCCAACACTGCCGGCACCACAGCATTGAGAACACCGTTGACACCCCTGCATCGTTGACACTGCCGGCACCACCGCACTGAGGACACCACTGGTACCCCTGCACTGCTGAAACTCATGGCACCACTGCACTGGGGACGTCACTGGCACCCCTGCACTGCCGACACTACCGCCAGAGGACATCACTGACACCTCTGCACTGCTGACACTGCCGGCACCCCTGTATTGAGGATACTGCCTGCACTTCTGCACTGAGGACACCTTCAGCACTCCCGCACTGCTGGCACCACTGCACTGAGGATACCACTGACACCCCTGCACTACCGATACTGCTGGCACCGCTTCATTGAGGACACCACTGACACCCCTGCACTGCTGACACTGCCGACACCACTGCACTGAGGACACCACTAGCAACCCTGCACTGCTGACACTGCAGGCTCCACCGCACTGAGGACACCGATGGCACCTCTGCACTGCCGACACTACCGGCACCACTGCATTGAGGACACCGCTGACACCCCTGCACTGCTATCCCTGCACTGCCGACACTACTGGCACCACCAAACTGAGGACATCCCTGACACCCCTGCACTTGCGATACTCATGACACCACCGCACTGAGGATGCCGCTGGCACCCCTGCACTGCCAACCCTGCCAGCATCACTGCACTGAAGACACTGTTGGCACCCCTGCACTTCCGACCCTACTGCACTGAGGATACCGCTGACACCTCTGCACTGCCGACACTGCCAGCACCCCTGCATTGAAGATACTTCTGGCACTTCTGCACTGAGGATAGCTCCAGCACTGCTGCCACTGCCGGCACCACCTCACTGAGGACAAATCTGACACCCCTGCACTGCCGACACTGCCGGCATCGCCACATTGAGGACACCACTGACACCCTGCACTGCTGACACTGCCAGCTCCACCGCACTAAGGACACCATTGGCACCCCTGCACTGCCGACAATGCAGGCACCACAGTACTGAGGACACCGCTGGCACCTCTGCACTGCCAACACTGCCAGCACCACTGCATTGAGGACACCGCTGACATCCCTGCACTGCCGACACTGCCGGCATCACCACATTGAGGACACCGCTGACTCCCTGCACTGCCGACACTGCCAGCACCACCGCACTGAGGACACCATTGGCACCCCTGCACTGCCGACACTGCAGGCACCACAGCACTGAGGACACCGCTGGCACCTCTGCACTGCCAACACTGCCAGCACCACTGCATTGAGGACACCAATGACATCCCTGCACTGCTGACACTGCTGCCACCACTGCACTGAGGACACCACTGGTACCCCTGCTCTGCCAACACTGTTGGCACCACCACACTGAGGACACCGCTGACACCCCTGCTCTGCCAATATTCATGGCACCACCGCACTGAGGATGCCACAGGCACCCCTGCACTGCTGACACTACCGCACTGTGGACACCACTGACACCTCTGCACTGCTGACACTACTGCTCTAAGGACACTGCTGGCACACCTGCACTTGCGATACTCATGGCACCACCGCACTGAGGATTCCGCTGGCACTCCTGCACTGCCAACCCTGCCATCACCACTGCACTGAGGACACTGTTGGCACCCCTGCACTGCCGACAACACTGCACTGAGGACACCGCTGACATCTCTGCACTGCCGACACTGCCAGCATCCCTGCATTGAAGATACTGCTGGCACTTCTGCACTGAGGATAGCTCCAGCACTCCCGCACTGCCGCCACTGCCGGCACCACCGCACTGAGGACACCGCTGACCAGGCCCGTAACTACGTGTGTGCCAAGTGGGCTTGGCACACAGCGCAGTTGCCCTGAGAGCGCACGGCCAGCGGCATGTAATGAGTCAAATTGACTCATTACATGCCGCCTCTGAAGTCTGCGCCGCCACCGCGCTGTGAAGGAGAGAGCAGCGCCGGGCAGGTGAGAAGGAGGAGGAGGGAGGGGGACTGGAGCCGCAGCAGCGCTATTTCATTGGTAGTAAGCGCCGCTGCAGCATCCCCCTCTCCTTCCGTATAGGCTGCCCGGCGCTGCTGTGGATGCTGGGATGCGGTTCCTCCATCCCAGCATCCACAGCAGCGCCGGGCAGCCTATACGGAAGTAGAGGGGGATGCTGCAGCAGCGCTTACTACCAATGAAATAGCGCTGCTGCGGCTCCAGTCCCCCTCCCTCCTCCTCCTTCTCACCTGCCTGCCCGAGGGAGCTGCACGAGGAGCCTGTCAGCAGGGAGATGGTAAGTATGTCTCTCTCTCTCTCTCTCTCTCTCTCTCTCTCTCTCTCTCTCTCTATCTCTCTCCCAGGGGGACACGATCTGCCATAATGTGTAAAAAGGGGGACTGGCTGCCGCAATGTGTATAAAGGCGGCCTGGCTGCTGCAATGTGTAAAAAGGGGGACTGGCTGCCGCAATGTGTAAAAAGGGGGACTGGCTGCCGCAATGTGTAAAAAGGGGGACTGGCTGCCGCAATGTGTAAAAAGGGGGACTGGCTGCCGTAATGTGTAAAAAGGGGGACTGGCTGCCGTAATGTGTAAAAAGGGGAACTGGCTGCCGTAATGTGTAAAAAGGGGGCCTGGCTGCCGTAATGTGTAAAAACGGGGACACTGTCTGCTGTAATGTGTAAAAAGGGTACGCTGTCTGCCGTTATGTTAAAAAAGGGGACGCTGTCTGCTGTAATGTGTAATCAAGGGGGCCTGGCTGCCGCAATGTGTAAAACAGGTGGACTGGCTGCCGCAATGTGTAAAAAGGGGGACTGTCTGCTGTAATGTGTAAAAAGAGGGACGCTGTCTGCTGTAATGTATAAAAGGGGCTCTACCTGGTGTAGTGGCGCTACTGTGCAGCGTAATTTGAATAATGGAGACTGCTGTGCACCGTAGTATGAATTGCTATTATTTTGTGGCCACGCCCCTTCCCCATGAAACCACGCCCCTATATATTTTCCGCACGCCTACGCCGCGCACTGCCCATATCTTACATCTTACATGGGGGGCGCCAATGTCGTTTCTTGCACACAGCGCTAAAATGCCTAGTTACGGCACTGCCGCTGACACCCATGCACTGCTGACACTGCCTGCACCACTGCATTGAGGACACCGCTGACATCCCTGCACTGCTGACACTGCCCCCACCACTGCACTGAGGACACCACTGGTACCCCTGCACTGCCGACACTGCTGGCACCACCGCACTGAGGACACCGCTGACAATCCTGCACTATCAACACTCATGGCACCACCGCACTGAGGACGTCGCTTGTACCCCTGTACTGCTGACACTACCTCACTGAGGACACCACTGACACCTCTGCACTGCCGACACTACTGCTCTAAGGACACTGCTGGCACCCCTGCACTGCCGACACTGCTGGCACCACCACACTGAAGCCACCACTGACAACCCCACACTGAGGACCCTTCGACACAAAGTGTACTATTGGTGTATCTAACCTGTACTGTATCCAACCTGCACCGACACCTGCGCTGTATCCGACCCACACTGTATCCAACCCGCCTTGTATTTGACCCGCACTGTATCCAACCCAAACTGCGCTGTATCCATCCCACACTGTATTTGACATGCACTGTAACGTGCAGTTTATCCGGCCCATGCTGTATCTGACCACAATATATACAACTCACAGTGTATGCGACCCGTACTGTATCTGACCTGCACTGTATCCTACCCTCACTGTATCCAACCAGCACTCTGACCTGACTTGTATCCCGTACTGTATCCGACCTTGCATTGTAGCCAACGCGCACTAGATCCAACCCACACTGTAACCTGCACTGTATCCTGGAACCTTCACTGTATCCGGCCAACCCTGTATCCAACCCACACTGTGTCCGACCCGCACTGTGGGGGTCATTCCGAGTTGATCGCTCGCTAGCCACTTTTAGCAGCCATGCAAACGCATTGTTGCCGCCCACCGGGGAGTGTATTTTTACTTTGCAGAAGTGCAAACGCTTGTGCAGCAGAGCGCCTACAAAATCATTTTGTGCAAAACAAGACCAGCCCTGTAGTTACTCTTCGTGTGCGTTGATTCTAACGACGGAGGGATGGTGACCTGGTCAATATTTAACTGTGTGTCCCAAAGTATTCTGCACTAATATACGCAGGTACGGAATGCTGTCTTTTGTGATTGGGGAGATTTTTGGGAGCTGATTGACAAAAAGGCTGATGGATTGGGGCTTTACATGGGCACAGACTGCCAGGCATCAGTGACCCAGGGCCCCCAGGAAAAAGGTACTGACTGGGCACTGAGAATAGGCATGTTGTGGAGGCATGTGCACTTGTGTAAGGGGCATCAATGTCTGCTGTTGCTATTTTACACATGGTTTAGGTTTTTTTTTATTTGCTGTTTGGTAACTACTTTAGAGCAATGATATTCTACACACGATTCTCAGGAAATGTCTGTGTTGGATTGTTTTCTATTGATAGTACTTGTGAGTTGGTTTGATTGGTTATTGCTAATACAGTACTAATTTGTAAAACATTTTTAAACAGAAATAACTGCCGTGTGTTTGTGCCGCTGCTCTGTTGCTTAATTTAGGCAGCCAGGCTTTGGCCTATGTTGGTGAACAATGGAGGTCATTCCGAGTTGTTCGCTCGCAAGCGGATTTTAGCAGATTTGCTCATGCTAAGCCGCCGCCTACTGGGAGTGAATCTTAGCATCTTAAAATTGCGAACGATGTATTCGCAATATTGCGATTACACACCTCGTAGCAGTTTCTGAGTAGCTTCAGACTTACTCGGCATCTGCGATCATTTCACTGCTTGTCGTTCCTGGTTTGACGTCACAAACACACCCAGCGTTCGCCCAGACACTCCTCCGTTTCTCCGGCCACTCCTGCGTTTTTTCCGGAAACGGTAGCGTTTTTTCCCACACGCCCATAAAACGGCCTGTTTCCGCCCAGTAACACCCATTTCCTGTCAATCACATTACGATCGCCAGAACGATGAAAAAGCCGTGAGTAAAATTACTAAGTGCATAGCAAATTTACTTGGCGCAGTCGCAGTGCGAACATTGCGCATGCGCATTAAGCGGAAAATCGCTGCGATGCGAAGATTTTTACCGAGCGAACAACTCGGAATGAGGGCCAATATTGTGAGCAGTGGGGTGGTCAAAATTGACTGGAAATGAGTGGAAATTCATATCATTGAGGTTAATAATACTGTAGGAATAAAAACACCCCCAATTCTGTTATTTTAGTTGTTTTTATGATTTTTCTGGAAAAATACAGAACCAAAACCAATACCAATACCCGCAAGGGCGAAACCAATCCAGATCCAAAACATGAAGGAGATCCAGATCCAAAACCAAAGCACAAAACCCGAAAAATGGCTTGATGCACCCCCCTAATATATATACTGTACAGGTTGAGTATCCCTTATCCAAACTGAGATAATGACCCTTATACAGTATATGTATATTATATTATATATCTATATAATATATCTATATATACACATAATATATAATATATATGTTATTATCTCAGTAGGGGACCCAAAATTGTGGGAATATGAATTTTGGATAAGGGATACTCAACCTGTATTCACTTTTTACACATTTTGATGTTACAGCTTTATTCCAAACTGTAATAAATTAATTTTTCCCTTCAAATTCTACACACAATTCCCCATAATGACAACGTGAAAAAAGTTTTTTTAAATTTTTGCATATTTATTAAAAATAAAAAACTAAGAAATCACATGTACATAAGTATTCACAGCCTTTGCTCAATACTTTGTTGATGCACCTTTGGCAACAGTTACAGCCTCATGTCTTTTTGAATATGATGCCACAAGCTTGGCACACCTATCTTTGTGCAGTTTCGCCCATTCCTCTTTGCAGCACCTCTCAATTTCCATCAGGTTGGATCATAGCCAGATTAAGGGGGGGATGCAGGGCATACTGTACCCCGGGCCCCAGTTTGTCAGGGGGCCCCCCGGTCAAAACACATTGACATCACTAACTTTCTCTCTTAAGCAGCAGCAGAACCAGCAGCCAGAATGCGAGCAGGATAGTATGTAATAATGGAGAAATAAACAGGAATATCATGTTTTATGAGCTACAGACAGAGCTTTCTGACCAGAGGAGAGATAGGAGGGCGGAGAGAGCTGTAAGTGACACAGGGATCCCAGCTTCTCCTCCTCCCTGCCTGGGTGTCTCAGTCTGGTGTAAACTGTTATCCAACTAACCATTTGGGTCTAGAGATAGAGACACACACAGAGAGTCCTGTTGAGTCCTGTGCCAGTGTGTAAGTAGTACAGAGGCTGCTGCTATTCTTGCATGTAACAAGATCAATTATTTTATTTTTCTATGTGTATGTTAAGGTTAAGTTGTCTTTGTTACACTACATGCACATTTCATAAATTAGTTGTCTTTCAATTAGGTGGAGCTATAAACAGTGCTCAGCCATTATTAAACTATTAGTTTAAAACTCATATACAGCATTGGTTTAAATTTAATATATACAATTCATACCTCCCACTATGATCCATTCCAGGAGGGACAAAATGCTCTCTACCTGGACTTTCTTCTTAATTTATGATTGTAATCACCTGTGTTGAAGAACCTTTCTTATCAATTAAATAATTCAACACAGGTGACGCCAATCATATATTAAGTGGGAAGTCCAGGTAGAGAGCATTTTGTCCCTCCTGGAAAGGGACATGTTGGGAGGTATGCACAATCTAATATACATCCCCCACCTTTCACTGGGGCCCCCCTGTATTAAGTGCCCGAGGCACCCCCAAGGCTTAATTCAGCCCTGGGTTGGATGGGAAGTGACGGTGCACAGCCATTTTCAGATCTCTCCAGAGATGTTCAATCGGATTCAAGTCTGGGCTCTGGCTGGGCCACTCAAGGACATTCACAGAGTTGTCCTGAAGCCACTCCTTTGCTATCTTGGCTGTGTGCTTAGGGTTGTTGTCCAGCTGAAAGATAAACCGTCGCCCCAGTCAGAGGTCAAGAGTGCTCTGGAGCAGGTTTTCATCCAGGATGTCTCTGTACATTGTTGCATTCATCTTTCCCTCTATCCTGACCAGTCTCTCAGTTCCTGTCGCTGAAAAACATCCCCACAGCATGACACTGCCACCACCATGCTTCACTGTAGGTATGGTATTGGCCTGGTGATGAGCGGTGCCTGGTTTCCTCCAAACATGATGTCTCGCATTCACGCCAAACAGTTGTCACATCAGACCAGAGATGTCAGGTCTGCAACTGTGTCTGTTCCCGGAGGGGGCACTAGTGGGTCAGTGGTGGTGCGGTGGAGCAAACGAGGAGGCTGCAGTAAGTTCCTGCGCATGTGCGCAAAAATGTTTTATTTAGCACAAAGATATATTAACAGCAACTGGAGCAATGGCAGTACAGATGGTTCTCAGCGAGGAAGCTGACAAAGGTACTAGTAACAGTCACAGGGTATGAGCTTGTCTGGAAACCAGTGTAATAAACAAACAGCGATAGTCGGCCTGGAAGCCCATGGTAAACATCGATGGCCGGCCTGGAAGCCGATGGTAAACAGGATAAATATGCAGAAGGTAAGTAATACAACCGATGACAGTAAATACAGGCAATAAGTAACTCCGGTATTCATTCTAGAAACCGACAGTAAATAGAATCACACAGTCAGTTGATATGCACAAAGTCCACAGAGCCAAGCAAGGCTATAGCTGGAGACAGTTGGTAATATACGAGCTGGTTGTTTTAAGTGCTTGATGCAATAGCACAGTGCTGAATGCAGATTAACAACACACAGATGAGAATGGTGAGGCAGCACCTGGAGAGAGGCCCTCATTCCGAGTTGATCGCTCGCTGCCGTTTTTTGCAGCATAGCGATCAGGCTAAAAACCGGCTGTTCTGCACATGCGTATGGGCCGCAGGGCGCACACGCCAAGTAATTTCACACAAATCTAAGAAATTTTACACAGGGGCGAGCTCTGCTGATCGGTGTGTGATTGAAAGTGGGTGTTTCTGGGCGGAAACTGACCGTTTTCTGGGAGTGTGCTAAAAAACGCAGGCGTGTCAGGCTAAAACGCAGGAGTGGTTGGGGAAACGGGGGAGTGGCTGGCCGAACGCAGGGAGTGTTTGTGACATCAAAGCAGGAACCAAACAGTCTGCAGTGATCGCAATCTAGGAGTAGGTCTGGAGCTACTCAGAAACTGCACGAAAAGATTTTCGAGCAATTCTAAGCTAAGATACACTCCCAGGGGGCGGCGGCTTAGCATTTGCACTGCTGCTAAAAGCAGCTAGCGAGCGATCAACTCGGAATGAGGGCCTGAGTCTCTTACTGCATGTAGAAGTGGAAGCTGACTGTGGAAAGAGTTGTAGCAGAGCTGGATGGCTGGATCCTGTAGTTCCACAGAGACACTGGAGCTAGGAAATCACTGGAGACAGGAGACTGGAGCCAGGAGATGCTGTGCACTGGATGTGACATGTTGTTCAAGGCGATGAGACCGAGCCGATGTTCTGGATTTATACCCAGGGGTGTAGCGAGAGTGGCTCCAGTGGAGCACGAGCTCCGGGCGCCAAAAAAGTTAGAGGGTGCAGATGGGGTGCACACTGGCTCGAACTCAGAGACTAGGTGCGGAACAGGTTAGGCCAGTGGTGACAGCAGGAGACACTAGCATCCAGATTCAAGCACATGCCGTAGCTCTGCCCACCCTCTTTACATATCTCACTGTCTGCTTGTAGCTGTGCAGCCAGGTTACTTTTGTTCTGCAGCCTTTACTGCTGCAGCACCTCTTTCTGCCCAGGCTGCTGCAGCACCTCTCTCTGCCCTCCCAGATGTGGTAGCACCTCTTTCTGCCTCGGCTGCTGCAGACCGCTCTCTGCCCCAGCTGTTGCAGCACCCCTCTCTGCCCCGGCTGCTACAGCATCTCTCTCTACATTGATGCTGCAGCACCTCACTATGACCCAGCTGCTGCTGCAGCACCTCTACCTGCATTACAAGCAGCAACATAACATGTATAAGCGAATCTACTGTGGTGTAACGTATATAAGTGGCTCTACTGTGTAGCGTAATGTGTATAAGTGGCTCTACTGTGGCATAACGTGTATAAACAGCTCTTCTGTAGTGTAACAGGTATAAGCGTCTCTACTGTGTGGTGTAATGTGTATTGGCACTATTCTGTGGTCACATCCCTTCCCCATGAAGCCATGACCCTATATATTTGTTGCGTGCCTGGGGATGCACTGTCCCTGTTTTAAACATGGGGGGAGGGGTGCCCAGGAGAAATTTTCACCCTGAGCTCTACAAGGTCTAGAACAGGCCCTGTGACCAATTTAGAATTTTTTTTATATTTTTTCTTTTCAAATATAACATGCCACCACATGTTGGGCAGGCCCCCAATTCAGTACAGGGGAGGGAGCAATGAAACGTACCCTTGCTCCAGGCACCATGGCACCTAGTTACATCTCTGTTTATACCCCCTGGTCAGCAGGCATAAGATGCTTGAATCATGTGTACAGGCACAGCACAGGATTGGGTGTTGCAGGTCAGCTGACTGCAAGTGTCATGGCAGCCCCCATGCTGTACAGATGATGGGCACACAGCGGGGTATACGCTGGATGGACTTCAGGGGTACACAGTGACAATAGGTACTGCGCTCCACGGACAGGGCATTCATGCAGCAGCAAACTGAGGCCGTGACGTCCTGAGGCATGCACACCAGCACGCTGGTAAGTGAGATACCACTGAACGCTGATTCCTGACAAGAGAATTTTGTTTCTCATGGTCTGAGAGTCCTTCAGGTGCATTTTGACAAACTCCAGGTGGGCTGTCATGTGCTATTTACTAAGGAGTGGCTTCCATCTGGCCACTCTACTTTACAGGCCTGATTGATGGATTGCTGCAGAGATGGTTGTCCTTCTGGAAGGTTCTAGCTAGGAATGCTGTAGCTCTGACAGTGTGACCATCGGGTTCTTGGTCACCTCCCTGACTAAAGCCCTTCTCCCCCGATTTCTCAATTTAGACGGCCGGCCAGCTCTAGGAAGACTCCTGGTGGTTCTGAACTTTTTCCATTTATGGATGATGATGATGGAGGCCACTGTACATATTGGGACCTTCAAAGCAGCAGATATTTTTCTGTACTCTTAACCAGATTTTTGTCTTGAGACAATCTTGTCTCGGAGGTCTACAGACAATTCCTTTGACTTCATGCTTGGTTTGTGCTCAGACATGCACTGTCAAGTGTGGGACCTTATATAGACAGGTGTGTGCCTTTCCAAGTCATGTCCAATCAACTGAATTTACCACAGGTGGACTCCAATTAAGCTGTAGGAACATCTCAAGGATGATCAGTGGAAACAGGATACACCTGAGCTCAATTTTGAGCTTCATGGCAAAGGCTGTGAATACTTATGTACATGTGATTTCTTTGTTTTTAATTTGTAATAAATTTGCACAAAAAAAAAATTTATGTTGTCATTATGGGGTATTGTGTGTAGAATTTGGAGGGAAAAAATGAATTTATTCCATTTTGGAATAAGGCTGTAACATAACAAAGTGTGGAAAAAGTGAATACTTTCCAGATGCACTGTATGTGTGTGTGTGTGTGTGCAGGGTGCCGAAACTAGGATTTTCGGCACCCGGGGCAAGGCAGTAATTTGGCGCCCGCCCCCACCCAAATAATAATAATAATAATAAAACATTTTTTAAAAAGGGGATACTACTGGACAATATTCTCCTATGTGCCTCAAATGCCCTAAGCGTCACATGCCCCCTCAGCATGTTCAGCTACATGCTCCTCTGTGTGTCCCCATACATTGCACTATATCACTGCACCTTATCATAACACTTCATCACTGCACTACATTCCCCTATCTACTGCACTATGGGGGTAATTCAGACCTGATCACTCGCTAGCTTTTTTACAGCGCTGTGATCAGGTCAGAACTGCGCATGCGTATGCACTGCAATGCGCAGGTGTGTCGCATGTGTACAAAGTGGATCGCCAATCAGCGATCGGTTTGTGCGAAGGATCCATTTGCACGGCAGTTTGCAAGGAGATCGACAGGAAGAAGGCATTTGTGGGTGGCAACTGACCGTTTTCAGGGAGTGTTTGGAAAAACGCAGGCGTGTTCAAGCGTTTGCAGGGAGGGTTCCTGACGTCAATTCCGGTCCTGGACAGGCTGAAGTGATCGCAGCGGCTGAGTAAGTCCTGGGCTACTCAGAGACTGCACAAAATCTGTTTGTTCAGCTCTGCTACACATGCGTTCGCACACTAGCAAAGCGAAAATACACTCCCCTGTGGGCGGTGACTATCTGTTCGCAGCAGTTCAAAAAAAAACTAGCGAGCGATCAAGTCTGAATTAGGCCCTATATCACTATACTACATCCCCTACACACTGAACTACATCACTACAATACATGCCCCTATGCACTGCACTACATACCCTATATGCTACACGACATCGCTACACTACATCCCTTTATATGCACTTCAGGCCCCTATATACTGCAATACATTACTACACTACATACCCTATATGATACACTACATCACTGCACTACACCCCCCTATATGCTACACTAAATCCCCCCATCTAGGAGGCAAAGCAGAGGTTGATACTGCTAAAAGTGAGCACAGTGCACTTCTATAGCTTGTACGATGCACCGCACGCTAGTCGCAGCACTGCATGGCAAAAAAGAGAGCTTAAGACAGTAGCTGACATAGAAGAGATCCCAGTTACTGGAGCTCACCCACACAGCGTCGGAGCCAGCTGCGGGCAGACAGGTGGGTCAGATACATTGCCCTGGGAGCTGTCTCCTGTCTCACTGGATCAGCACAGCACTGTCGGTAAAAAACAAAATAAAATAACTATGTATAGATTGTAAGCTTGCGAGCAGGGCCTTCCTACCTCTATGACTGTTTGTTATTACCCAGTTTTGTTATATCATTTTATTTCCAATTGTAAAGCGCAATGGAATTTGCTGCGCTATATAAAAAACTGTTAATAAATAATAATAAATAAACCTGCTCCTCTGTAACTCTTTGGCACTCCCTCATGCCCCCTTAGCCCCCCCTAGTTACGGCCCTGGTGTGTGTGTGTGTGTGTGTGTGTGTGTGTGTGTGTGTGTGTGTGTGTGTCTGCCTCTCTGTGTGGGCCTGCCTCTTTGTTAGGGGCCCCACTGTTTGAAGTGCTCTGGATCCCCCATAGCCTATATCTGGCTCTGCTGATAAGTGGCTGCATCAGGCAGAGGAGTGCACTGCATCAGGCTAGTTGCATAGCCCCCGGCGAACCTATTAGCAGTGGTAAATCATTTTTATAAGTAGGCTTCTGAATTTGCATAATGTCATTTATGACTCAACTGCAAAGTCTGTGTTTGTCTGCTCATCTATCTTCTTCAAATCCAGCCCAGGGTTATAGTTCAGTTCAAACGTGTATTTCAGTATCACTGTGAATGATGTAACTGAAACAGTAAAACACACAGAGATGCAATGAGTAGTGTGTGTACTAAACTTGTCTTTCCTGTTTTACCTTACAGCTGCTGACATGGGGGCATATTCATCATGAAAAAATTGTAACATAGTGACATAGTCGGTGAGGTTGAAAAAAAACTAGTAGTCCATTGAGTTCAACCTGAATTATATTGCATTCCCTAATCTATTTAGGTTAAAGGCTATATCCTTGTATATCTTTTTCGGTTACACATTTGTCTAACCCATTTTAAATGCATTTACTGAGACCGCCATTACAACCTTCTCTGGCAGTGTATTCCATATGCATATTGCCCATACAGTGAAGAATCCCTTCCTGCGCTGAGTACAAAATTTCTTCTCCTCAAGCCTTAGCAGGTGCCCTCGCGTTTTGTGTAGAGGTCTCTTAGTAAACAACTCACATGATAGCTCCACATATTGCCCCTTTATATATTTGTAAAATTAATAATATCTCCTCTTAGTTGTCTCTTTTCTAGTGTAAACATATCTAACATAGAAAACCTCTCCTCATAGTCCAGTGTCTCCAACCCCTTAATCAGTTTGGTAGATTGCCTCTGAACCTTTTCAAGTATATGTCTTTTTTATAGTGTGGTGCCCAGAACTGTACCCAATACTCTAGATGTGGCCGTACCAATGATTTGTACAGTGGCAGGATTAAGCTCTCATCCCTTGTCTCAATTCCCCTTTTAATGCATGCTAAGACCTTATTTGCCTTTGTTGCTGCAGATTGACATTGTGTGTTGCTGCTAAATCTGCTATCAGTGAGCACGCCCAAATCCTTTTCTAATAGTTTCCCCTATTTTTCCCCCCATTTAATTGGTAGGTTGCATGTTTATTCTTAGTCCCAAAGTGCATAACTTTAAAGTTTTCCACATTAAACTAGAGATGAGCGGGTTCTGTTCTCCGAGATCCAAACCCCCCTGAACTTAACCTATTTTACACGGTTCCGAGGCAGCCTCGGATCTTCCCGCCTTGCTCGGTTAACCCGTCATCATCCCACTGTCGGATTCTCGCGAAATTCGTATTCTATGTAAAGAGCCGCGCGTCGCCACCATTTTCACTTGTGCATTGGAGATTGAACGGAGAGGACGTGGCTGCGTTCTCTCCCTGAAAAGCTCCGTAATCTGTGCTCAGTGTGCTGCAAATATCTGTGCTCAGTGTGCTGAAAATATCTACGTTCTCTGCCTGAAAACGCTCCATATCTGTGCTCAGTGTGCTGAAAATATCTGTGCTCAGTGTGCTTTATTGTGGGGACTGGGGACCACCAGTATATAATTATACTTATAGTAGTACAGTACAGTAGGCCATTGCTGTATCTTGCAGCTCTGTGTCACTGCAAGTATCCATTCCATATCTGTGCAGCATTTTTGTGAGCAGTATATATAGTATTACAGTGCAGCATTTTGGTGACCCAACAGTATATAGTTGTGTACAGTAGGCCATTGCTGTATCTTGCAGCTCTGTGTCACTGCAAGTATCCATTCCATATCTGTGCAGCATTTTTGTGAGCAGTATATATAGTATTACAGTGCAGCATTTTGGTGACCCAACATTACATAGTTGCGTACAGTAGGTCATTGCTGTATCTTGCAGCTCTGTGTCACTGCAAGTATCCATTCCATATCTGTGCAGCATTTTTGTGAGCAGTATATATAGTATTACAGTGCAGCATTTTGGTGACCCAACATTATATAGTTGTGTACAGTAGGCCATTGCTGTATCTTGCAGCTCTGTGTCACTGCAAGTATCCATTCCATATCTGTGCAGCATTTTTGTGAGCAGTATATATAGTATTACAGTGCAGCATTTTGGTGACCCAACAGTATATAGTTGTGTACAGTAGGCCATTGCTGTATCTTGCAGCTCTGTGTCACTGCAAGTATCCATTCCATATCTGTGCTGCATTTTTGTGAGCAGTATATAGTAGGACAGTGCAGCATTTTGGTGACCAGCAGTATACATATATAGTACAGTAGAGTAGGCCATTGCTCTATCTTGCAGCTCTGTGTCACTTCTAGTATCCTGATCAGTGCTCAATATCTGCTGCATTGTTGTGACCAGTATGTATACTGTACTGTGCGACTTGTGTTATACACCTGGTGATTATACATCCTGTAATCTGTACTGAGCGATGTGTGAGATACACCTGGGGATTATACACCCTATATACTGTACTGTGTGATGTGTGAGATACACCTGGGGAATACACCCTATATTATTATTATTATTATCCTTTATTTATAAGGTGCCACAAGGGTTCTGCAGCGCCCAATTACAGAGTACATACATAATCAAACAGGAAAACAGGAACTTACAGTTGATGACAGTATAGGACAAGTACAGGGTAAATACACATAGTTACATCAGCAGATGACACTGGAATAAGTATCAGGTGGCAGAAGACTACTGGATGTGGTACAGTTGAAGATTATTCAAGTAAGACAAAGGATAAGCACATGAGGGAAGAGGGCCCTGCTCGTGAGAGCTTACAATCTAAAGGGGAGGGGTAGACAGACATGGGTGACACAGATGGGGTACATAGAGAATGTGGAACAGAGGGTTAGGATGAGATTTGGCTGGGTTTGGTGAAGAAGTGGACCCCCAGAAGGCACAAGTCAATACTTAACATTGCAACATTTTACTGGGCTATGCAGTAAATTATACCATTGATTAGAACAAATAATTCCAGTGATTTTGTCATTTTCTTCCAGCGATTTGGACCAATAATACCATTGATTAGAACAAATAATTCCAGTGATTTTGTCATTTTCTTCCAGCGATTTGGACCAATAATACCATTGATTAGAACGAATAATTCCAGTGATTTTGTCATTTTCTTCCAGTGATTTGGACCAATAATACCATTGATTAGAACGAATAATTCCAGTGATTTTGTCATTTTCTTCCAGTGATTTGGACCAATAATACCATTGATTAGAACAAATAATTCCTATGTTATTGAGGTGTTTGTGTCACTTAGCTTAGCCGTCCAGCGACCACAGTGCACCACTTTTTCTCTTTTCTTTGCATCATGTGCTGTTTGGGGTCAATTTTTTTAAGTGCCATCCTATCTGACACTGCAGTGCCACTCCTAGATGGGCCAGGTGTTTGTGCCGCCCTCTTGGGTTGCTTTGCTTAGTCATCCAGCGACCTCGGTGCAAATTTTAGGACTAAAAATAGTATTGTGAGGTGTTCAGTGTTCAGAATAGACAGGAAATGAGTGGAAATTGTGGTTATTGAGGTTAATAATACTATAGGATCAAAATGACCCCCAAATTCTATGATTTAAGCTGTTTTTGAGGGGTTTTTGAAAAAAAAAACACCCGAATCCAAAACACACCCGAATCCGAAAAAAAAATTTCAGGGAAGTTTTGCCAAAATGCGTCCGAATCCAAAACACGGCCGCGGAACCGAATCCAAAACCAAAACACAAAACCCGAAAAATTTCCGGTGCACTTCTCTACATTAATCCTCATACACCATTTCATTGCCCAAACTTCCAGTTTAAATAAATCACACTGAAGAGACTACACATCCACATCTGACTTGATAACCCCACATATTTTAGTATCGTCTGCAAAAATTGACAGTGTGCTATGTAGTCCTACTCCTAAATTATTAATAAATACTAGGTGATTCATCGCGCCCTACGGGCGCTCTTCACACCGTCGTTTGGGGCTACGCCCCGTTAACCCCTGCACACCTTTGGACATACGCAGGCCGGTAGATAACAGAACCAGAAACACAGGGCAGTATAGAGGGCATACAGAAATGGTGTCCGGTTGAGAAAAGATAGAGAGGCGTAGGGGGGGGGGGGGGGAGAGAAAGGGTACGTACAGAAATGCGGTGCGATCGGTAAAGGATAGGGAGAGTCAGGGTGGTAGGGAGAGGATAAAGAGAGGGAAGGTGTTAGATAGAAAATACCGTTGCAAGAGGCTACGACCCGTTAACCCCTGCACGGGCTTCAGCTGTGCTATAATTGTTATTATATGGAGTTTTACCTGCAAAAAAGTTTATGCTACTGGGTAAATATTGTAAGGGGGAAGGGCGTGCGATTGTCAAGAGGGCGTAGCCCTTTGTGAGGGCGTAAAGAGTGGCCGCAGGGCACAATGAATAACATAGTGTAGTATATACTGCTAGTGTATGCAGCGCAGCTTATACACACAGTGGCCACAGGTATCAGAGCCGCGTATACACACAATGGACACAGGTAGCTGAGCCACTTATACACACAATGGCCAAAGGTAACGGAGCCACGTATCCACACAGTGGCCAGAGGTAGCAGGGCAGCTTATACACACAATACCCACAGGTAGCAGAGCCGCTTATACACACAGTGCCCACAGGTAGCAGAGCCGCTTATACACACAGTGCCCACAGGTAGCAGCGCAGCTTATACACACAGTGGACACAGGTATCAGAGCCACATATCCACACAGTGACCAGAGGTAGCAGGGCAGCTTATACACACAATACCCACAGATAGCAGAGCCACTTATACACACAGTTTCCACAGGTAGCAGAGCCGCTTATACACACAGTGCCCTCAGGTAGCAGAGCCGCTGATACACACAGTGCCCACAGGTAGCAGAGACGTTGATACACACAGTGCCCACAGGTAGCAGAGACGTTGATACACAACGTGCCCACAGGTAGCAAAGCAGTTTATACACACAATGACCACAGGTAGCAGTGTTGCTTATACACACAATGGACCCCGGTAGCAGTGCCACTTCTACACACAATTCCCATAGGTAACAGAGGCACTTATACACACAGTGGCAACAGGTAGCTGAGCCGCTTATACACACAATGGCCACAGGTAGCAGCACCACTTATACACACAATGGCCACTTTTAGCAGCACCGCTTATACACACAATGGCCGCTGGTAGCAGTGTCACTTATACACACAATGGCCACAGGTAGCAGCACCACTTATACACACAATGGCCACAGGTAGCAGTGGCGCTTATACACACAATGGCCACAGGTAGCAGTGTCACTTATACACACACAATGGCCACTGGTACCAGAGCCGCGTATACACACAGTGGACACAGGGAGCTGTGCCACTTATACACAATGGCCACAGGTAGCAGTGTCGCTTAGACACATAATGGCCACAGTATTACTTTTTTTTAATTAATCCAATGTCCATTGGTAGCAACTATACTCACAGAAGTTCAGTGTGTGTGTGGGGGGTTTGGAAAGAGGGTGGGTTCAGTGAGGTGGAGGTGCCTATCCATGCCGCTGATCACCCCGATTCAGGGAATCACTTGTAGCGGCTGCGGATGGTATCCGAGGTGCTACGTGTCGTGGAGGGGTGGGTGCGGGAGGGGGTCCAGAGGTGTTGCGGGTGGTGGAGGTGTGGGTGCAGTGACACGGATGGCAGAAAGGGTGCAGAGGTGCTGTGGGTGGGGGAGGCGTAGGTGTGGAGGGGGCGCGGATGGGGGAGAGGGTCTAGAGGTGCTGTGGGTGGGGGAGGTGCAGGTGCGGAAGGGGAGTGTAGATGCTGTTGGTGGGGGAGGGGTGGGTGCGGGGGGCTGTGGATGAAGGAGGGGGTCTGGAGGTAGTGTGCATGGGGGAGGGGCGATGTAGTGGAGGGGTGTTTGGGGAGGTGGGGTTGCAGGGGGAGTGAGGTTGGGTGATAGGTTCTAGAAGTGCTGCGGGTGGAGGGGTGGCTGTAGGGGAGTCGTGGATGGGGTCCGGAGGTGCTGCGGGTGGGGAAAGTGTGGTAGGTCCACGAATGGGGGAAGGTGTCTATAGATGATGTGGGTGGGGGAGGGGGCCGGAGGTGCTGTGGTTGGGGGAGTGGCGGCTGCGGGGGTGTGGTGGGGGTCCGGATGCGCTGTGGGTAGGGGAGGGGACGGGGGGTGCTGCGGGTGTGGGTGCTACGGGTGGGGGAGGAAGCGGGAGTGCCGCGGGTGGGAGGGGGATGTGGTGGATGCTGTGGGTGGGAGGGGGGCATGTGCAGCGGTTGGGGGGCAGATGTGGTGGATGCTGTTGGTGCGGCGGGTGGAGTGGAGGATGCGGGGGTGTAGATGGGGGAGGAGAGGTGGGTATAGGGGTGCGGGGGTGCCGCGGGTGGGGGAGGGGTGGTGGGTGCTGCGGGTGTGGGTGCTACGGGTGGGGGAGGGACGTGTGCCGTGGGTGGGGGTGGATGTGGTGGATGCTGTGTGTGCCGCGGGGGGGGGATGTGCGGGGGGGGAGGTGGGTATGGGGGTGGGTTGGGGGACAGGAGGGTGCGGGGGTGTAGCGGGGGGAGAGGTGGGGGAGGTGCGGGGGTACTGCAGGTGGGGGAGGGGCGGGGGGTTTGGGGGTTGTGGGTGATACGGGTGGGGGAGGGGGCAGGAGTGCCGCGGGTGGGGGAGGGGTATGTGCGGGGGACAGATGTGGTGCTGCGGGTGGGGGCGGGAGTGCCGTGGGTGTGGGTGGGGTAGGGGGTGCGAGGCGGATGTCGCTGGCGGGGGGCAGATGTGGTGGATACTGTGGGTGCCGCGGGTGGGGGAGGGGCGGGCGGGTTTTATGGTGCGGGGGTGTAGCTGGGGGAGTGGTGGGAGTGCCGCGGGTGGAGGAGGGGCAGGGGGTGCCGCGGGTTGTGGGTGCTACGGGTGGGGGAGTGGCATGTGCTGTGGGTTGGCGATGGATGTGGTAGGTGTCGCGGGTGGGGTGGACGGTGCAGCAGGGGTGAGAGGTGGGTATGGGGGTGGGGGTGGGGGAGGTGTGAAGGTGCTGCGGGTGGGGGAGAGGGCAGGAGTGCAGCGCGCCGGGGAGGGGCGTGTGCCGCGGGTGGGGGGCGGATGTGTTGAATGCTGTGGGTGTCGCGGGTGGGGTGGAGTGTGCGGGGGAGATGTGGGTATGGTGGTGGGGGAGGTGCAGCTGCAGGAGTGTGGTGGGGTCTGGATGAGGGGAGAGGTGGGTATGGGGTGCCGCGGGTGGGGGCGGGGTGGTGTTAGCTACGGGTGGGGGAGGGGCATGTGCCGTGGGTGGGGGGGATGTGATGGATGCTGTGGGTGCAGCGGGTGGGGGAGGGGCAGGTGGGGTGGAGGGTGCGGGGGTGTAGCGGTGGGGAGAGGTGGGTATGGGGGTGGGATGGGGGAGGTGCGGGGGTGCTGCAGGTGGGGGAGGGGGTGCAGCGGGCGGGGGAGGGGCGTGTGCCGCGAGTGGGGGTCAGATGTGGTGGATGCTGTGGGTGCCGCGGGTGGGGAAGGTGCGGGGGGGGAGGGGTGTGGAGAGGTGGGTATGGGTATGGGGTTGGGGAGGTGCAGGGGTGCGGGGGTGTAGGGGGGGAGAGGTGGGTACGGGGGTGGGTGAGGGGCGGGGGTGCCACGGGTGTGGGAGGAAGGGGGCGGCACGGTTTGCGGGTGCTATGGGTGGGGGAGGAGGCGGGAGTGGTGTGGGTGGAGGAGGGGCGTGTACCGTGGGTGCTGGACAGATGTGGTGGGTGCTGTGTGTGCCGCGGGTGGGGGAGGGGCGGGGGGTGCTGCGGATGGGGGAGAGTGCGGGAGTGCGGCGGGTGGTGCTGCAGGTGTGGGTGCTACGGGTGGGGGAGGGGGCGGGAGTGCCGTGGGTGGGGGAGGGGCGTGTGCTGCGGGTGGGGGAGGGGCGGGAATGCCGTGGGTGGGGAAGGGTAAATGCTGCTGGTGGGGGAGGGGCGGGAGTGTCGCGGGTGGGGGAGGGGTGGGGGGTGCTGCAGATGTGGGTGCTATGGGTGGGGTAGGGGGTGATAGTGTCGTGGGTGGGGGAGGGGCGGGAGTGCCGCGGGGGGGTGCTGCAGATGTGGCTGCTATGGGCGGGAGTGCCGCGGGTGGGGGAGGGGCGGTAGTGCCGCGGGTGGGGGAGGGGCGGGGGATGCTGCAGATGTGGGTGCTATGGGTGGGGGAGGGGGCAGGAGGGCCGGGGGAGGGGCGAGAGTGCTGGGGGTGGGGGAGGGGTGGGGGGTGCTGCAGATGTGGCTGCTATGGGTGAGGGAGGGGGTGGTAGTGCCGCGGGTGGGGGAGGGTCGGGGGGGTGCTGCAGATGTGGCTGCCATGGGTGGGGGAGGGGCGGGAGTGCTGCGGGATGGGGTGGGGCGGGGTGTGCTGCAGATGTGTGTGCCATGGTGGGGGAGTGAGTGCCGCGGGTGGGGGGTGCTGCAGGTGTGGGTGCCGCGGGTGGGAGGGTTTAGGGCGTGTGCCGCGGGTGGGTGGCGGATTTTGTGAAGGCTGTGGGTGCCGCAGGTGGGAGGGGGGCGGGGGCAGCAGTCAGTGGTCGTCCATGGCATTCTCCTCCGGACTGTGTGGCAGCTGAGCAGTCAGCGGCTGCAGTGTCACCAGGGTGCAGGGAGTGTACAGGGAGGGGGGAGAGAGGGGAGTGAGCGGAGATTGGGAGGGGACTGGGCAGGGATGGGCGGACCGAGGGAGGGGACTGTTCCTGGCCTGCATCCAGCCACCCAGATCCCAGATCTGTGACTGTGACTCCGCCCAGTGTTAGCAAATGAATCACAAAGTCACAGATCTGGGCTATTATATAGGAGATAAATAACAATAGTGGCCTCAGCACAGAACCCTGCGGTATTCCACTAATTACTTTAGCCCAGGTGGAAACATCCCATTAATCACCACTCGCTGTTCCCTGTTATCAAGCCAATTACTCACCCATGTACAAATAGTGTCTCCTATACCGAGCTCCCTTCATTTGAAAATCAGCCTCCTGTGAGGTACTGTGTCGAAAGCTTTTGCAAAATCCAGCTAAACCACATCTATTTCGTTGCCCTGGTCCATATTGCCACTTACTATGTCTTAAAAGCTAATCAAATTAGTTTGGCATGACCCAGAGGCGTCACCAGGTGTGGGTACACCCGGTGCGCCCTCTGCATTACAACACCCCCACCCCCCTCTTCCCACACTCACCCCGCCGGAGCCGCGGGCGGCCGAGAAGGGGGTGTGGCCTAATTTAAATGAGCGTGGCCTCACGGGTCTCCTCTTCTTCACTCCAGGGGGGTGTATCCAGCTTCCTCGGAAATGCTGGCTGCCCCCGGAGACTAGGCGGCGTGCAGTGGCGGCTCCTTTTCTGTGACAGGAGCCGAGTGCTGAAGAGGATTATCACACTGCAGCACTCGGCTCCTGTCACTGCAGAAGAGCCAGCACTTGGTGTCACCCCTTCCGTGGGTGACACCTGGGTGCGGGCCGCACCCCCCGCACCCACCTTCTGACGCCACTGGCATGACCTATTTCTCACAAAACCATGTTGGTTCTTATCAATAGCATGGGTGTTCTCCAAGTAATCCAGTATGCTATCGCTTAGATCCCTGTCCCTGTCTCTCCAATAGATTTCCCACTATTGATGTCAGACTAATGGTTCTATAGTTACCTGGATGAATTTTAATACCCTTTTTAAATATTGGGACTACATCCGCTATACGCCAGTCCTTTGGTACCATTCCTGATCTAAGTGACTCAGTGAAAATCAGATACAGTGGCCTTGCTATTTCAGCATTTAGCTCCATCAGAACCCTAGGATGTAGGCTATCTGGGCCAGGGGATTTACTAAAGGAAAAAAAATGGTATTACAGCGCACAAGAATTGGACATAAACAATTTATTAAAACATATAAGAATTTGTCAATGAATCATAACCACATGCCAGTTTCTCACAGCTTCATAACATGTAATCATTAAAAACATACAGTGTAGCAGAGTCTCTGTATAGCGTTACTCAATTTGGCAACAGTTTCTTCTGAGTTCACTTGTTTCAGCATGTTAAAATTAGATTTTTTTTTAAAGTTAAGAGTCTTAGTTGTACCCTTAGAGTGCTGCTTTTGATGCTAATGTCAAATGTGATCATATTATGATCACTGTTACCCAAGGTCTCGCCTACTGCAATATTCGCTATTATCCCCACATTGTTAGTTATACCCCTTTTACACCTACGAGCACGGGTTGCAGCCGGGAGCCTGACACGGGAGCTGCCCCCTGCTGCGACCCGTGCTCGGTCCCTTTCCCATTAGCAGTCACAACCCGGCATATGCCGGGTTGGTGACGCTTCTAGCTACACGGCAGGGGCGGCGCAGGGAGATCACATGATCTCCCAGCGCCGCCCATCCATACAGTGTAAACGGGAGCCGTGTCGCATCGACACGGCTCCCGTTTACACTACACCCTACCCGGATCATTCCCGTGTCCTACCCAGGTAAATAGCCGGGTAGGATTCACGGGTCACTTGATCCGGGTTTACCCTTTTCCACTTGCCAAAAACACGGGTAAATGCGCGCCCCCGTGCATTTACCCGTGTTTTTTGAGCTAGTGGAAAAGGGGTACTAGTACCATGTCTAGTATAGTCCCTAATCAGGTTGGTTCTTCCACTATTTACGACAGGCAGTTAACCTTTAGCATATTTAAGAACCTTTTTCCCCTAGCTGTATTACATGATTTGCTGGCCCAATTTATGTTCGGATAATTAAAGTCCCCAATGATTAGGACCTCCCCCAGCCCTGTAGCTTTCTCTATTTGCATCAAGAGGTGCGCTTTCTCAATTACACTAATATCAGGTGGTTTATAACATGTCCTTTTTAAAAGTTTTTTTTGTACTTTTCTTTCCCATAGAAATTTTAACCCATAGTGTTTGCACAATATCGCCAGTTCCCTCGTAAATACCCTCCTTTAAGTATGGTTTAAGAAATGGTTTAACGTAAAGACATACACCACCCCCTCTTTTAATAGCCCTGAAAAGAACAAAAAAACAAGAAATTCTTAGGCGCTTACAATCAAGGTCCTGCAATGTTTAATTAATAACCAATCTGAGACTGCAGCTCCACTAAGAGGTCACTGTACTCTCAAAAATAAAGCAATAACTGGAGAAAAAAATTAAGCGCTGTCCAGATCAGTTAAAGATAGAAACATACAACATTTATTAAACCACACATTTTATATATATATATATATATATATATATATATATATATAAATCCACACGGCCGGTGTATTAAAAATCAATTAAAAACCCAATTTAATCTCAGTCCCTCTGAAGTTAATGAGTTTCTTGAAATGCACAAATGCATTAGTCATAATTGGTTAGGCACAGCATAAAGCTTGAAATGTTCCATGCATAATTAGCAGTTTCCAGTAGCAAGCAGAACTGGTTATTATGTATATTTAGTGACTGTTTCCAATTGTAGCAATGTAGCAAGCAGAACTGGTTAGTATAAATATTTAGTGACTGTTTCCAATTGTAGCAATGTATTAAAATATACTTAGCAGTCCAGCGTGGCCACACTAACTAATTAGCTCCACTCCGCGTGTCTTCAGACCTGGAGACTCATGCAATAGAGGTGACGTCTCAACCTTTAATCAACAGATAGCAATGCGGTCCAGTCCTCACGCTCAGGGCAACAGGTGGAAGGTAACGGAGATCCCCAGCCGTGGGTCAAACTCCTCTTTGACCCACAGCTGGGGATCTCCGTTAGCTTCTACCTGTTGCCCTGAGCGTGAGGACCGGACCGCATTGCTATCTGCTGATTAAAGGTTGAGACGTCAGCTCTATTGCATGAGTCTCCAGGGGGTATATTTACTAAGATGGGAGTTCTATTTAAGATGGGATGTTGCCCATAGCAACCAATCAGATTCCAGGTATTATATTCTAGAAGGTGCTAGATAAATGAGAAGTAGAATCTGATTGGTTGCTATGGGCAACATCCCATCTTAAATAGAACTCCCATCTTAGTGAATTTATCCCCAGATCTGAAGACACGCGGCGTGGAGCTAATTAGTTAGTGTGGCCACGCTGGACTGCTAAGTATGTTTTAATACATTGCTACAATTGGAAACAGTCACTAAATAGTTATACTAACCAGTTCTGCTTGCTACATTGCTACAATTGGAAACAGTCACTAAATATACATAATAACCAGTTCTGCTTTCTACTGGAAACTGCTAATTATGCATGGAACATATCAAGCTTTATGATGTGCCTAACCAATTGTGACTAACAAGCGTGCATTTGAAGAAACTCATTAACTTCAGAGGGACTGAGATTAAATTGGGTTTTTAATTGATTTTTACACACCGGCCGTGTGGATTTATATATATATATATATATATATATATATATATATATACTAGGTGCTTCATCGCGCCCTACGGGTGCTCTTCACACCGTCGCAAGGGGCTACGCCCCTTTAACCCTTGCATGCCTATATGGGGTTCAATATTTGTATTATATGGAGTATTACCTGCATTCCTTTGTTAGTGGTTAAATATTGCACAATGAAAGGGCGTGCGATGGTGAAGGAGGCGCAGCCCCTTGCGACGGCGTGAACAGCACCTACAGGGCACGATGTACAGAATGAGCGGGTGCGGGGGGGATTGCGGATGGGGAAGGGTGTCTGTAGATGCTGCAGGTGGAGGGGGGGCAGATGTGGGGGGGGGCCCGGATGGGGAAGGGTTGGGACGTGCTGCGGGTGGGGGAGAGACAGAAGAGTGGGGGCTGTAGATTTGGGGAGGGGTCCGGAGGCACTGCAGGTGGGGGAGGGGCAGGGGTGCCACGGGGGAGGGGCAGGTGCAGGGATGTTGCGGATGGGCGAAGGGTTCCGGAGGTGCTGTGGGATGGGAAGGGGCGGGGGTGCCGGGGGTGGGGGTCCGGAGGCACCGCGGTGGGGAGAGGCAGGTGCGGGTGGTGCGGGCGGACGGGGAAGGGGGTCCGGAGGCGCTGCTGGTGGTGGAGGGGCAGGTGCGGAGATGCCGTGGGTGGGTGAGGGGGGACCGCAAATGGAGGAGGGTGTCTGCAGATGCTGTGGGTGGAGGGGGGCAGGTGTGGGGGGAGACATATATGGGGGGTGGATGGTGGAGGGGGTCTGGAGGTGCTGTGGGTGGTGGGGGAGTGGGAGCCGCTGGTGGTGTAGGGGGTCTGGAGGCACAGCGTGTGGGGGAGGGACGGAGTGTCGCATGTGGTGGAGGGGAAGGTGCAGAGATGTGGTGCATTAGGGAGGGGTCTGGAGGCGCTGCGGGTACTGTACCTGCCAAAAAGGTAGTTGGAGGGTATGCAATAACAGGGCCAGGACAGGGGTGACAGGGTCAGAACAGGGGTGATGGGGCCAGGACAGGGGTGACGGGGCCAGGACAGGGGTGACAGGGCAAGGACAGGGGTGACGGGGCCAGGACAGAAATGACAGGGACAGGATAAGGGTGACAGGGCCAGGGTAGGGGCGGCAGGACCAGGATTTGGTTGACAGGGCCAGGATAGGGGTGACAGGGCCAGGATAAGGGTGACAGGGCCAGGATAGGGGTGACAGGGCCAGGATAAGGGTGAAAGGGCCAGGATAACGGTGACAGGACAAGGCCAGGGGTGACAGGGCAAGGCCAGGGGTGACAGGGACATGACAGAAGTTCGAACACAGGGCACGGGAGAGATTGGTATTAGGGACAAAACAGTGGTGACAGATGTGTCTTACCGGAGTCACTGCTGCTGGCTGCTGCTGTTCCACTCCAACCTGTTTGGATCTGCTGCTGGTAGAGACTTGGCATGGCTGACTCTCTCAGGCTGGAGTCCTGCTTGCTCTGCCCGTCCGCATCCCTCCCCCCCACTCCTCAGTCACACACCGCGGACCTCGCGCGGCTGCCGGGCACTGTGGTAAGGGGAGACTGGGAGTGACTGGATAGCCCCCAGGAGACGCTGAGGCTGGAGGGAGGAGGGGGTCATAGCATGCACGCGGCGCGGACCTCGCGGCTGCCGGGCACTGTGGTAAGGGGAGACTGGGAGTGACTGGTTAGCCCCCAGGAGACGCTGCAGCTGGAGGGAGGAGGGGGTCAAGGCCTGCAAGCAGCGCGGACTTCTGCAGCGCTGCCCGCCGGCTAAAGTGTGTGAAGGAGCTGGGCGCACCTCACTGCGGGCGGCAGCACTGCAGCTAGCATTGCGGGTGGCCGGGGCTGGAGATAACAGAGGCAGTACGGAACCCGCACAGCGGCAGGTGCCCCACAAAACTGCAGCTAAGAAGCGTGGAGTGTGCCAGAAAGTGACGCTCCTCCGCGTCAGAGAGACCCTGCTGAGTATGCTGATGTGGGGGGGTCAAGTACACAGTGAGCCGGTGCCCGTCTGTCTGTGTGGCATACCCCCTCACACACCCCCATACCTCCCAACTGTCCCGATTTTAGCGGGACAGTCCCATTTTTTGGGGTCTCTCCCACTGTCCCACCCGCGGGCCGCAGTGTCCCGTGGTGGGTGGGTGGGGGGGGCAGTTGGGAAGCTCCTGCACTCGCTGTTCTGCTTAGCATGCACACAGCATCTATTTAGTGGAGACAGAGGGAGAGGGGGCATCAGGGGGTACGGATTAAGGGTGGGGCCAGGGGGTACGTACCCCGGGCCTCACAGTTTTAGGGGGCCCGCGGCTGGAGTAGCTCTGTCCCAGCTCTGAAGCTCCCCCGTCCTGCCAGTAACAGCGGCAGCATTGTGCTACAGTCAGCACATGCTGCTGCGTGTTGGCAGGTCTGTGGTGTTGCAGGGAGGCAGCAGCCTCCCTGCTGTCTTCTGCCTGTGCGGGTGTGTAGGGGGGAGCAACCACCCCCTCTGGATTTACCCCTAGCTGAGGGGCCAAAATCACATAAAAAAAAAAAATCCCGGAATTTGCATAAGGGGGCGTGGCCACGAGGGGCGCAATTAGGCAATGCCCCCAAACCCACAGCAGGCACAGCAATGAGATAGGGTTCCTGTCTCAAGTGCCCTGGGCCCCCCGGACTCATAATCCGCCGCTGGGGGCATGCCAGCAGCTCACAGAGCGCTAGGCATGCCCCCTCACTGACGAAAACAGGGGCGTGGCTCGCGATCGCGGGTCCACCCGCGAAGCCACGCCCCCTTTCCCGTTAGCCATGCCCCCTTTTTGCTGTGCGTGTGTTCCTCCTGCCTGAAGAAAGTTGGGAGGTATGCACCCCTGCCTGTGCCATGCCCATACCATCTGCTCTTGCTCCAAGTCTCCTATAGATTTGCCCAGATCTGTGACTCATTTGACTAACTCCGCCCAGTGTTTTGACTCCGCCCAGCGTTAGCAAATGAAGCACAAAGTCACAGATCTGGGCTATTATATAGGAGATATATATATATATATATGTAATGTGTGGTTTAATAAATGTTGTATGTTTCTATATTTAACTGATCTGGACAGCGCTGAATTTTTGAGAACTTCTAGTTTTCAACAAAACTCACCCTCTCATTTTACTTTTTTTTTTTAACTATTCATCATGCCTCCCATATAAAAATATAACTTTCGAAAAACTGATATTTTGGTGAAGCAGCTTTTTGGAAAAGTGATATTCTTCTCCCTGCAGCTGAGGCATCCTTAAGGAATTCCTCACACTGTGCATGCACTGATTATATTTAATCTGTACCATTCCCCCCCCCCCCCCACCTCCACCACTAACCTGGCAGCTAATAGTTACTTTCAATAGACACCCCCTTTCCACGTTCCCCTCAGCTATAATTACAGACCCTCACACCCACCGCCACCATTGTATGCCACCCCCTGTGCGCAACCCCCACCCCCACATCCTCTTATCTGTGATGTGCGGCGGTGACCCGGTGTACTAGTGAAGTCTGATGGAGGTACGTCCCCCTCTCCCCCCTGCCGGGACTTTCCGTGTCTGCCCGCCTGCACAGGAAGGTGAACGCTCAGCCGTGGCCCCCTCCCTTCCCCGTCTGGATTGACTATGGAGGAGAGCGCTGCTGCAGCCTCGGCCCCCTTCCCCTGCAACTTGAGAACGCAATCGTGTGTCTTTCAAACTCTGAAAATAAAGCATTTTTGGAATTTGCTGAATGTCACAATTTCTACATCCCCTGGGGAGTGTAGTAATTGTGACAATTAAAGGATGATGAATATGCCCCGTAGCACTTTACAAACTTGTTCTCAATTTTCTATTTAGCACCCTACCCCTTTATAAGTCGTCCAATAATTTATTGTAATTGCACCTTAACAAACACCGTATAAGTTAGCTTATCACTAAATAAATAATGACACAGACACCACTGCATAAGATTAAAGATCAGATTATATTTATTAATTGTCCAATGTCTATTTATTAATTGGTGTAGATGGTGGCAAGGAAAATGCTACCATTAACCAGCTCCGGTCACTTAGATCTCTTGAACAATGGCGGCGACTAAAACGCTCCAACTCTGTATATACATTACCTGCGCTGTGAAGGACTCACCACCCTTTTCTATGGCACAGTACAGACTCTCCCCCAGAGTAGGGCCCAATGTCCCCCCTCAAGGGCCGGACATACCTGCCATCTTTCAAAAAGGTAAGTGCCCCACAACGACCACTTATGTCACACGTGACCACTGGCCAGCAGCGCCTTCCCACCACCGCCAGGTTCAAAGAACCGCAGCCTGCCACCCTACACCAAATAAAAACACTCTAACATAACACCAACTAATCCCACCAGGAGAAAATACTTTTTAGAAAAATCCCCACACCTAAAGGAGAAAGATGCACTCCGTTCATCCTAAAGTAATAGGGACTCTGTAAAACCAACATAGGGTGCTTCACAACAACAGCTCCCTTAGAAGACACAAATTTAGCAACGGCATAGTAAATCTTCTTTGTAGCCTTATCAAGCACTGTACAGTCTCGGGACCCTCATCACACAAACCTGGGTGTAATGTCAGACAATACCAAACGCACCTCTGGCCAATGAGGACACGTTCTCTCTAAATCTGCCTTGATCCTCAGAATAAGATCAATACCTTTGACTTGGCCTATATCATTGCCTTCAAGGTGCACTACCAACCAATCAGGCCGACCCCAATGTTGTTCCTGCCTAAAAATTAAATCAAGCAAATCATACCACTTCAATGCTCTAATTCCTATCCACCGAACTGACCGACCACATAACAACTCTGTAGCCCTACAAGCAAGGGGGTGCCTTTTGGCACAAAACCCGGTGGTTGCTGTAAAAGAAAAACATCCCTAATTGTCAGACACCTCACCCAAATTTTGTATAACTTACATGAACGAACAACTATTTAAAGAAAAATAACCCAAGTGAAGGAGAAAACTTAAACAACCACCCGTGGACCTTTAGATTCAGCCAATTGTGATTAGGCTCCCTCGGAGGAAAAATTAAAAATCCCATCACACCTCCAATTTCTGAATGCTAGACATTCAAAAATTGACAGGTAAACAATATTTTTGGGTTAGAGCAAGTAGCTCAATATTAAACCTTATCCAATCTAATATACGATTTAAAAGCCGCAGACTTCCAATGGCCAAGTTCTTTTATGGCTGATATTGAAAGTCCGCTGGCTGCAGCGCAAGTAGCTGCCCCTATCTGAAAAGAGTGCATGCCATACTCCTTGCTTTTAAGTCCTAGCTTAACCAAACAGCGCTTTAATACTGCAGCAAATTGAAATTTCGTAAGAGGTGAAGCATCCCTGTGTAACATGAATTGAACACCGCTGGAAGGTCTGATGGTCAAGTACATGTCCGCCAATTTACATGGCCAAACCTCTGCTTCTACTTCAGCTTTTAATGTGACCCAAGAACCACAACCTAATTGGTCTGTCTTGGATCAGGGTATGTTACATAGAACTACACCTTGCTTTAAATTAACATTTTTAAACAGAAAACCAGTATCATTACACTGTTTACTGGCTGCCACAAGCTAGCTAACCCTGAAGGCTCCAAAAAATGCAAAGGAGAATGCTAATTTGAAAAAGGATGCTTCAAGGGATGCTTCAAACTCAGTATCAGCAACTGTATCAAGAACCGTCAGCAACTCATGCAACAAACACCTATCTATTGGCTTGCACGAATCTGCCGGAGAGAGGTTTTCCTTAGCCCAACCTCTTAGCGCCTTAGCTAAAATGAAAGACTTAGGGGTATATGCAATTGCGGTCGAATTCCCGAAATTGTCGAAAAACTGGACTTTTTCGCCAAAAAAAAAATTCGACAATGCAATTCAGTACTTTCCGTCAAAAAAACGGACTTTCAAAATTCGACTTTTTGAAATTCGACATTTGTCAAATTCGACTTTTCTGCAATGGTACAAATGCGGCAATTCGACAAAAGTATATTCAATTGAAGTTTAGAAATTCGACAACAGTGCTTTTAGACAGTAAATTCGTCATTTTCAATCCGCCACACTTTGGTGGGTAACTCTAATAAAAAAATTTTAAAACATGTTTTTTTGGGTGTTTTTTTTATTGGTAATAGCATATCTATTTATATTAGAAGGGATTAGGTACTTGGTTTGTGTTTTTGGGAGGCACAAGTATTATTTATATCTTTTTAAAAATATATATATATATATTTTTTTTAGATGGAATGGTAAAATCCCGGAAAAAAATGGCGTGAGGTCCCCCCTCCAAAGCATAACAAGCCTCGGGCTCTTCGAGCCGGTCCTGGTTCTAAAAATCCGGGGGAAAAATGGACAGGGGATCCCCCGTATTTTTAAAACCAGCACCGGGCTCTGCGCCTGGTGCTGGTGCAAGAAATACGGGGGACAAAATTAGTAGGGGTCCCCCGTATTTTTTACACCAGCATCGGGCTCCACTAGCTGGACAGATAATGCCACAGCCGGGGGTCACTTTTATACAGCGCCCTGCGGCCGTGGCATTAAATATCCAACTAGTCACCCCTGGCCGGGGTACCCTGGGGGAGTGGGGACCCCTTCAATCAAGGGGTCCCCCCCCAGCCACCCAAGGGCCAGGGGTGAAGCCCGAGGCTGTCCCACCCATCCAAGGGCTGCGGATGGGGGGCTGATAGCCTTGAGAAAATGACAAGAATATTGTTTTTTCCTGTAGTACTACAAGTCCCAGCAAGCCTCCCCGGCAAGCTGGTACTTGGAGAACCACAAGTACCAGCATGCGGGAGAAAAACGGGCCCGCTGGTACCTGTAGTACTACTGGAAAAAAATACCCAAATAAAAACAGGAGACACACACCTTGAGAGTAAAACTTTATTTCACACCTGCCGACACACACATACTTACCTATGTTGACCCGCCGACTGCCACGTCTCCTGATCCGACGATCCGGGGTACCTGTGAATAAAATTATACTCAACTCAATCCAGTGTCCAGATATAAATCCTCGTATTTGGCAAAACAAATAAACGAACACCCGGACCAGCGGACAGAAAGGGGTCCCATGTTTTCACATGGGACCCCTTTCCCCGAATGCAGAGACACCCCCCCCCCCCGTGACTGCTGTCACAGAAAGGTCTCTTAAGCCAATCAGCGAGCGCAACGTCCTGGCACTCTGCTGATTGGCTGCACGTCTGAGCTGTCAGACAGCGCATCGCAAAGCCTCTCCATTATACTCAATGGTGGGAACTTTGCGTCAGCGGTGAGGTCACCCGCGGTCAGCGGCTGACCGCGGGTAACCCCACTGCTGACGGCAAAGTTCCCACCATTGAAAGTAATGGAGGGAGCTGTGCGATGCGCTGTCTGAGCTCACACGCGCATACAGCCAATCAGGTGAGTGCAACGAAGTAGCGCTTCCTGATTGGCTGAAGGGACCTCTGTGACAGGAGTCACGTGGGGTCCCGGCATTCGGGGAAAGGGGTCCCATGTGAAAACATGGGACCCCTTTCAGTCCGCTGGTCCGGGTGTTCGTTTATTTGTTTTGCCAAGTACGAGGATTTATATCTGGACACTGGATTGAGGTGAGTATAATTTTATTCACAGGTACCACGGATCGTCGGATCCGGAGACGTGGCAGTCGGCGGGTCAACATAGGTAAGTATGTGTGTGTCGGCAGGTGTGAAATAAAGTTTTACTCTCAAGGTGTGTGTCTCCTGTTTTTATTTGGGTATTTTTTTCCAGTAGTACTACAGGTACCAGCGGGCCCGTTTTTCTCCCGCATGCTGGTACATGTGGTTCTCCAAGTACCAGCTTGCGGGGGAGGCTTGCTGGGACTTGTAGTACTACAGGAAAAAACAATATTCTTGTCATTTTCTCAAGGCTATCAGCCCCCCATCCGCAGCCCTTGGATGGGGGGACAGCCTCGGGCTTCACCCCTGGCCCTTGGGTGGCTGGGGGGGGGACCCCTTGATTGAAGGGGTCCCCACTCCCCCAGGGTACCCCGGCCAGGGGTGACTAGTTGGATATTTAATGCCACGGCTGCAGGGCGCTGTATAAAAGTGACCCCCGGCTGTGGCATTATCTGACCAGCTAGTGGAGCCCGATGCTGGTGTAAAAAATATGGGGGACCCCTACTCTTTTTGTCCCCCGTATTTTTTGCACCAGCACCAGGCGCAGAGCCCGGTGCTGGTTTTAAAAATACGGGGGATCCCCTGTCCATTTCCCCCCCGGATTTTTAGAACCAGGACCAGCTCGAAGAGCCCGAGGCTGGTTATGCTTTGGAGGGGGGACCCCACGCAATTTTTTTTCGTGTTTTTTCCCGTTTTTACCCGTTTTTTTAAAAATCGGAACAAAATCCGTCAAATCGGACGTTTTTCGTCAGCGGGACTGTCGAATCCGTTTTTTATTGAATATGGTCAATTTCGGCACCCACTTGCCGAAATTAGACGGTCGAATTGTGTCGAATTAAAAAACGGCCGAAAAATTGCCGCGATTCGCCGCTAATTGCATATACCCCTTAGTGGGATCCTTCACACACAAAAGACTGGCGTGGAACAAAATTCCTGCCAAAGCCAAACTATTGGATACCTTAGACCTTCCCCTTTCGTAGTGATCCCATACAAAAGCCATCAAACACTTCTCCTCCGACTTACCCTCGCATTCATACCTAGCCTGAAAATATTCCCAGTCGCGCCAAACTGCTGCGTAAGCCGAAGGGTTGAAGGTGCTAAAGATTTCCAAGCCAAATCTGCTATGCCTGATCGATAATCTGGCAGACATAATGCGGACATGTCAATCCCTGGGGTTTCGCCCCAGGAGCCAACTTGCGAAATCTGCTAAAACTGAAATGCGACAGTGCATCCGCAATGCCGTTGTCAACCCCTGGGACATGTCCCACCCCACAGATTCTACATCAGTGTCGAAAACAACAACTCAATGTCTTTTTAACCTGGCTCTCTGGAAAAAATTTTCCCTGATTTGTGACCCCTAACCACACTTCTACATCCTTAAAACCAAAGGATAATTTAGGGTTACCATCATGCTTTTGACAAAAATTTTCGTCATAATCCTTCCAGCCATATCCCTTATATTTTACGTAAGTTTCATTAACCAAAAACAAGTGTTTTATGACGTTAAGGTGTTCATTGGGTCTAGTTTCTAAATAGCAGTCTGTAAAAATTAGGTAACCCCTTAGCCAATGGTGAAAATTCCTAAATGCATTTTCTCCGATGCCACCTGTTTTTTTTGCCTTTTTGAAAGCCTTTCTCATTTCTTCCGTAAGGGTAAAAACATCCCTTGCTGTAGCAACTGCTGACCGGCAAACTTCTCCTGAAACTGCACTTTGTGCGCCTACCGTCTGTCCCATCATTCCATTTGCCTCCACTGTCGTCACCTGTGTTGCTGATGTGCTGGCTAAAATTTTGGGGATAGACAAAGAAGTTGTTAATTCTGTTGAAATGTGACTTGCCCCCGTAGCTGGAGCCACGATTGGCTGCGAATATGAATTAGGAACCTGAGGAGGCGGGGTTAAAAAAGGGAGGGTTGAAGATGCATGAGAAAATATAGTGCCAGGAGGAGGGGGTTGCCTGGGTAAATTGCCCAACTGGGCAACATAGGGAAACCAAGGACCTGTTGAACCATAACCACCCTGCCATTGGTATGCCAAAGGTACTGGCTGCTGTTGCGCTGGGGGAAAAATCTGATGCCAATAACCCCGGAATAGGTGCAAAATTTGGGATGCGAGCAAAATTTTGAGCTACCCCAGAAGACCATGCTAATTGCACTACTTGAGCGGTGGGCACCGGATAATGTAAACTTGCAGTGACAGATGCCATTATTGGCATTTGCAAACACTGCTATGAACCGCTACCAGTTGTAAAAGCCCAGAAACTAGCCACCGTGGCTGAAAAACTGCCAGCTGTAATTGCCCTGTAAGAATTCATGCCTGAAGGCTGCCCTGACACAGCCAATGCTACAGGCATTGCGAACCAAAGTGATACAAGTGCGCAGTCAACAGCAGCTGGTTGGGGGAAGGTCAATCCCCCTGGGAGTATAAATATAAAAAAGAAGGAAAACCAGCTCTGGCTGTGAATGTAAAATCAACTACAAAGGACGGCCTGCTCGTAAAAATAAATACAATTTATTACATACATAATAAAATAATAATACTAATGATAGGTAATATAGTGCAAATTGCATGCGGGTATATATAATTAAAAAAAATTACTCCTAATAGGATCTGTAGATAGTCCACTCATAAATTGATGCACAGTATTTGGCAAATGGATAGGCTAGGACATCTTCTAATTAGATGCAGTCACTATAAAGTGATGAAAAGTTTACCAGATGAAATTGAAGTGATGATCCCTATGTAATTGCATCAGCCTTAGGGAATGTCCATTTCAGTGGCTGTAGGGATGTTGCTGTAATCTGGATGCAAATAGTAGAAGCGGTGTCCAAAAAAGTGCCAAGCTGTTCGCCAGATATGCCAATGGTGTGCAGAGATGAAGAGTGGGATCCGTGGAGAGATGATGTAAGCTCAACGCGTTTCACTGGTAAATATGAGCCCAGCTTCCTATTAAAAAGGTACAATTGTTGGAGGGTATGCTATCCCTGGCTGCCACGTCACATCCCTGCGCGTCTCCGCCGCCCACATGATCCCCGCTACTTGCAGGGTCAGTAGCGACGCTAACCACACCCGGGAGCAGGGTACTAACTGCAGCCACCAGGGGGGACTGA
Organism: Pseudophryne corroboree; assembly: GCF_028390025.1. Classification (NCBI taxonomy): domain Eukaryota; kingdom Metazoa; phylum Chordata; class Amphibia; order Anura; family Myobatrachidae; genus Pseudophryne; species Pseudophryne corroboree. The sequence continues at coordinate 99,159,083 of NC_086453.1, read as the reverse complement.
GTCGCAGCGCCTCCTGCCCGCCCACAACCAGTGGCCGCTGACATAGCCCCTATGCTGGGGCGCCACTAGCTTCTAGACGCCAAAGGTAAGGGCAGGGGAATATATAAGGTTTAACACAAATTGCTTATGAAAAAAATGTGGATATTTTTTACACAGATGTACAAGTGTAGAAACTATGTCAAAGCAATATAAAGATAAGGGAATTAAAATGCAGAATGAAATAGAAGAACTAAGATAGAAAGAAATAAGGCAGACAAAGGAAAACTTTGAGGTAAATGAAACAACAAAAAAAGGATCTACTCAGCCTGACTTCCAGCTGGAGAAGAGGCTGAACCTTTGCTGAACCCCACAATAAATAACACCTGTGAGGTAATCAAAACAGAACCTTTAATAGGTTAAAACTCCTAACCAATGTAAAAACCAAGACAAAACCAAAACTACCTAGCAAAAGTGATACCTTAACAAAAATGTGGCTGCTTATAAGGATTCATGCTTATGCAGCCTTCACCATTTCTAAATATCCTTTACTCCCACTTGAAGAGGCAAGTTTCTAAACGTGTTATGTAACAACTTGATGAAGGTGTTATGGCCGAGGGATCATAGTAACAATATTATTTGAAATGTTGGCAACCTAATTGCTTATTTATTTTGTTTATAAAAGTCAAATTTTTAAGCCAGTAATAATTTATCTTTAACTCTTAAGCTGACTACACTGAATGAAGTGTAGCCTGCCGATCCAGCGGGCATCAGGACCCAGCATCATCAAGTGCATACACACTTGCACAATGCAGGGGAAAACTGAGCGACGGACTATGCCATGCTGTCTTCTGGTTGACCCTTGTTATAGGGGGAAAAAATGGCTACAGAAGAGCCATGCTTGTTTTTGTTTTTTATTAATATGTCAGGCTAGATGGTACAAAGGAATGTGTGAACAAGAACTGAGAGAATGTCCCCTTTGTCCCATAATTTGATGATACAGCTATATAATCCAATACTATATGCCTCATGTTTGTGGCAGCAAGATACTAAATATAATAGCAATAGATTGACTAAAACTGTTGCCATTGGTATGTTCTCATACACCAGAACAATAGCTATTTTGCACATTGTCAAGTACATAGAAAAATCTAGAAACCAGCAAATTATTTTTTATTAGTAATAATAATTTAGACAATGCTGACCCCTGCAGCTAATGCGGTGCAGTAAAGTGATGCTGAAAAATGGCAGCTCACTTTACAGCACCAGGGGTCACAGCAGCGCACAGGATCTGATGCCCGCCAGCCCTGCAGGTGCACCAATCACTGGTTCCCTGGACTGGTAAGTATATTAACTGGTGGTGGTGGTGGTGGAGGGGCGCGGTGCTGGAGGGCTCGTTCTGAACCAGCTGTTGCAGTGCTAGTGCAGCAGGACATCGGGGTATCTTTTATGAAAAATACCCCTATAATGCTGCGCAGGTCATTCGCAAGGACAGGGCTTGCTCGTAAACTCAGTCAGTGCATCTGATAATTAATACGTCCGTGCGATGTAGTCAATTATCACAGTTGGGTCGATTTTATCACCTCACATCCGCATCTGATAACTTACCCCCTCTGATAACGACATATTCAGTGTCAGGATGCCGTGGTCGGTCATCCTAACCACCGGCATATTGTATGTATTCCATTGCAAGGATGTATCAGTTATTGCATGCAGGAATAGAGCTTGCAATAAAAGCTATCCCTGAGAATCCTCTTATAGCAATTCTCTGGGTATTTTTTGTGAGATTGTACCACTGCCACCACCGCTTACAATTTTTTCATTTTAAGTAAATTTGCCCAGATAGCATTTTCCATTTAAGTATGGAAAATGCGATCTGCTTACTAAAAAAATGTGAGTTTATGGGCTTTTGAGAATTCTCCTCTAATTGGCCATTATTACATTCAGGTGATACTAAAATAATGTGAAATACTGTGAAAAGGGTGTAAAAAACCCTTTTTCACATTATTTTAGTAAAAATAATATTTATAATTATGCCCGTAACTATCTCCATTTTTTCTAAACGTCACATAACACCTTCATCCACTCTTCAGTTATATAACGTTCTGATTCAAACTCACCATGAAGTAATTAATTTGCGTTGTGTGGGTATTTTCTGCTTAATCCAGTAACTGGTGGTGAGAAAAACATTTAATAAAACAATGTGATTTTGTAGGACAAAGGAAAGTATTGCCCAATCACATTCTACTGTTTCATTTCAGTTGCTATAGGCAACCTCTTCATTTGTCCTCTTTGATGCAGGACTCCACATTGTACCTGGAAAGGAAAAAGGTCACAGTGCAGGCCCAGGCGTTGCGTGATATCATAAGCATGCACCACACTCCTAGCTTATCACTGGCATTGAGGAGCCGCAGCTGGTAGCTTCACCAATAAGACCAGCACTCTGTGTTTTCCATCAGTGGATGATATATTACCATCGATAAGAGGGCGATCTTGACTCACCATTTATGGTTTTCTTCGGATATTTTGCCCATGCCTTCTAAGTAACCTCGGCAGCCGTCCAGCCTCTGCTTACCCTTCCTTCTGAGTCTGGGTTACAGCAGAACCCAACAGCACTGTTTGTGATGTGACTCAGGGGCTGATTCAGAGGCGGACAGTATTGCAGTAGCAACAGCGTCTTTTGCTGGAGCTTCTATTGTGCCTTTATGCTAATGCTGTGGACAATGGTTGTCCTTCTGAGAAGGCCACCAGCTCATACTTGCCTACTCTCATGGATGTTGCGGGAGTCTCACGATTTTTGGGGTATCCCCCCCGCCACCCCCAGAGCAGGCTTATCTCCTGCATCGTGCCCCCACCTTAGTGAAATGGGGAGGATGGAGAAAAAATCTCTGGCATTTGCAGGTCCGTGGCATGGGGGAGGGGCTAAAATGACAGAATTTGGGTTATTTTAGCCTCGCCCCTACCCGCGGACTCGCAAATCTCGGAATTTTCCCAGTGTGGAGGCGGGGCTTTATGATGGCATCGCCCTGCCCCGCCCCCCGAAGTTCCATACAGCGTCTCCTCTTCTGGCTTCTCCCAGAGAGGAGAAATAACATGTAGGCAAGTATGCACCAGATACCGTGCTAATCCACCGATGTGAGTAGACACACCATCGGACATTGCACCAGCCCTATGGAGGCGCAGAATGACGCTGGCGTCAACTCGGACTCTATTACATTTACCCCATTGTGGCAACTTGGACCCTATTACATTTACTCCCATGTGAGATTATAGAAATGAGGTAAAGAGTTTAACGGTGAATTTTTAGTGGCATTCTTGGTGTGAAGAGGGGTGCACAGCCATATCCACGCCTCAACAGAGTGGAGTTGGTGGTCTGTGGGTCCTGTCCTATGCTTTTAATTGGACACATTTTGTGCCTCCATGGTGAACTTGACAGACAAGTGCTCTTATATACCCACTCTGAGCAGTGTAATAGAAAGCTTCACACTCTCTACGATTTTGTCTTCTACAAACTTATGGACTGGAGTATCCATCAAATGATGTGATCACTGGCGTTTCTATCATGGGTGCAATGTGTGCGGTGCACACGGGCCCCTGGGTCCAGGGGGGTCCACACCGCACACATTGCACCCATATTTTCATACTCATCTTTTCGAATTCCACCGCCGGGCGCTGGAGCGGCAGCCGTAGCGGCCAAAAACACATAAAAAATGACCACCATGCATGCACAGTTTGACTTTTGTCTCCAAAACATGGCGGGCACCATGTTTTGGGAGACCTGCGCATGAGCAGTAGACTCCGGCATATTTCCGGAGCCTACAGCACCGTGCAGAGGAGGGGGCCCACTCGGAGTGTGCACATGGGTCCCCTCCTCTCTTAAGAAGCCCCTGGATGTGATATGTTCTGGCTACACTCTGCTCACACTTTGCATTTCATTAACTACGACGAAAACAAGTATAAAAAAAGAATGCATTTTAATTTTCAAGTAATTTTATTATGAAAAAGTTCTGTATGATAACCCTGATTGTGTGGAGTTTGTATATTCTCCCTGTTTCTTCTGACCTCTTCCCCTCACCAATAAAAAAAAACAAAAAACAAAACAAGATTTAATACGTGTGGTTACTGCACATACTGTACAGTACAAATGACTGTCATGGATGTTGAAATGTGACAGTACAAAAAGTGCCCATATAGGCTCAGCAGGGTGACATGAAAATCCTCTGCATATTTGAAGCTTACCTTGTACTTTGTGAGAAATTGATCAGCATTGTAGCAGATCTGTGTAGTGTGTGACTGCAAGAGAATGGATGTGTGGCTCCACCAGAGGAGAAAGTATGGTGGTATGGGCTGGTACGGAGTACCAATAAAAGATTGTCAGCCGGTGCACTGTACCGCCGCCATACTGCCTGTCCTGCAGCTGATATGAACACTTTGTTCCCGGCTCTCCGTGGTGATGGCGCTGCTCAGGCTGCTGGGTCCCCTGTGTGATCCTTCCGGCTTTGGAGCTCCGGGGATTTGTCTGCGGGGATGTTGCTGCTGCTGCTCCCCATGGTGCACGGCTAGTGTTCAAGGTGAGTGCCTGTGCCTGGCCCCACTCTCCCCCCTGTGGTCCCACTCGGCTCCCTGTGCCCCCCACTCTCCACCCTGTGGCCCCACTCTCCCCTCTGTATTCCAACTTCCCCCCTGTGTCCCCTACTTTTCCCCCTGTGTCCCCTACTCTACCCCTTGTGGCCCCACTCTCCCCTCTGTGTTCCCACTTCCCCCCTGTGTCCCCTAATTTCTCCCCTGTGTCCCCTACTACTCCTGTGGCCTCACTCTTCCCACTGTGTCCCCTGCTCACCCCTCTGTGGCCCCACTCTGCTCCCTGTGTCCCCCACCCTTCCCTCTGTGGCCCCACTCCCTCCCCCGTGGCATCACTCTCTCCCCTGTGGACTCACTCTTCCCACTATGATCCTACTCTTCCCACTGTGATATCACTCTCCCCCCTGTGCTCCCCACTCTCCCCACTGTGGCTCCACTCTCCCCACTGTGACCTCACTCTCCCCCTGTGGCCCCACTCTCCCCACTGTGGCCTCACTCTCCCCCTGTGGTCTCACTCTCCCCCCTGTGTCTCCTACTCTCCCCCCTGTGTCCCCCACTCTCTCCCGTCTGTACCTCAATCTCTCCCTTGTGACCTCACTCTCCGCCCTCATGTTGACATGCCCCCATTTTCTGTGGTCACACCCCTTATGACATGTGGCAATGCCCACCAAGAGGTTTTTTTTTTTTACTTGCACAACTGGGCTGCACACTACATATATCTGCTCAATTGCAATATTATTATTACTAATTGCAAGAAGCTTCATATAGTTAAAAATCTCATAGTTTTTTATGCAGGATCATATAGCTTAATGAATAGGGTATTTGACTGGAATGCATCAGGTTATTGGTTTAAATCCTTGGTATGGCAGTATATTGAATTATGTTATTTAATAAAGGGTATTGTAACTGAATAACAATAAGCTCTCAAGTTAAGTGCATAAATGTGGTATAAAGAGAATTTGTGTCTAAATTATGTCATGCCCCTTCTCCATGAGGTTATGTGCCTTATGTTCCTATTGGAAAAATAGGGTTAGGGAGGCACCAATTCTCTTTCTGGCACAGGGCACCAAATGTCTAGTTATGTCTCTGCTGCCAGAATAAACATACTAGGTAATGATGATCGTCATATTTAAAAAAATAAATACAAAAAAAAAGTGTTACATCAATACATTTATATAAACGTGTGCCTCCAATCTAAAAGTACTGTACATTTGCACCATTGCTGGTTACTACTAAAGTAGGATGAGAATGAGTATCGAAATATGAATACCGACCTTTTTACCAAGCCGGGAGTTGTGGTTCTACAAGCACCACCATTACCAAGGAGTTAATGCCTGCCAAAGCTTGTTGGGACTTGCAGTCTAAATCAATTTTTTTAGAATTTCACTTTCACTTTGCCATCTGCTACCCAAGTTATGCCAAAAATGTGTCCTATTCAGATCTTAGCCCTGTGCTGCTCTGGCTGTCCTCACATTATGACATTGGATTCTGCCCTGCTTTAGCGGTAATCTATATGTGAAAGTGGAAGAGAGGCGCCTACTAGATGTATTCTTTTATAATAATAGGGTTGTACCAGAGATTAATGTTAATATGCTTATCTGTATATTTTTATGATGAACAGCAAACAGTATGGTCATCTCCAGTATGTCCATATGGAAAGAGAAAATGACACAACATTGTGCAATGACATCTAAGAAAATTTATTTAGCACATACATTTAGGATTAAAAATGCTTACATTAGAAACCGTAAAATCAAGCTCATCTTTATAGACCTAGAGAGGGTGTCTGGAAAGAGCAATAGAAGGCATTCAGGTCATACTGTAGCTGGCAAGTGGCAACAATATCCAACAAACTAAGCAGTCCACAGCTCAGCTGACTGGACTCTTATTGGCATCTATAAGCAACACCAGAATTGGTACCATTATCATCCTATGGAACTGTAGTTGCCGAATCAGAGCCCCTGGCTTTGGATGTTTTTAATGGTACATCCCTGCGATTTTTTATTTCTTGTTGCTAAGATCAGCGACAATAAGAAATTATATTTGGGGGTATAAAACTGGGCAATTGATAAATTGCAGAGGCTAGGGTATTGCAGAGGCTGGAGGGTTTGGAGAAAGCACGGCAGGCATGGGCATTTTGAATGCATGTTTGATGGCAGCATTGTGATGCTATATCCAGCTTGTCCCTGGCTTCTCTTCATAGCACAGTCCCATCAGTGGTCTCCTCCTCTCCTGGCCTTCAGCTCATGGGCCATCTGGCACAAAGTGCAGGGACCACAGAACGTGAGACACACACAGTCATTGCAAATAGATCTCTGTAATACAAGATAAGAGAGACTGCTCATAGAAAATGTGAGAGACTGCAGTGAGTTTGAGAGACTGCTCATGAGAGTGTGATAGACTGCTGAGATAGTGTGAGACACTGCTTGGATAAAGTGAACACACTAATCAGTACCTTGTTTATGCCCCCCAAATTCCCAAAACACCAAGGAGCAGAGAAGGACAGAGAGGGTGCAATACATGTAAGGTACTGTAAGTTATGCAGTAGTACAGTTCCTCCTAGTTCACTCTTTCCACCCTTTGATAGCTGTAGGATGTATTTTATGATTTCTACAATTTTGTATTTCAGGGTCTATAGTCCACATTACTAACTGGTGATGTTTGACATTTTTTTTTAAACCACATCCCTATGTAATGGACTGCACTTTGCAACAGGAGAGAAGGTCTCTTCCAAGTCAATGCCTAATTTCTGGGTGTAACCACTGGCACAAGTCGGGCACACATACATACATACATACATACATACACACACACACACACACACACACACACACACACACACACACACACACACACACACACACACACTGCAATACTTAGAAAAGTAGGTAGACATGGGCCACACGAGGTCTTTATTCATAACAATCACAGAATCGGAACTAAAAATTAGATTTTTAATTTCAAGAATACTTCAGAGCTTTAGTTACAAGAAGGTGTTACAAAGATTATTAAGAATATTTTAAAAACACACACAGTTTACAGCAATCTCAAAACCAAATGAAAAGAAATAAAAAAATACAGAAAACCTAACTCACTCAAACAAACTTAAGTGGTTCTGTTGTGGGGGAGTTTCACAGAATAGACAATGGTCATCTCCACAATATATTTGAGTCCCCAAGGAATGCACTCTCTGTCCCAGTGAGAGGGACAGATATAGCCCTCAGCTGCAGCAGGTCCCCACCCTTGGGATTTTTAACCACTTCCCTGCTGGACACTAAACGTACACCATTTTTACATACTGTTGGTGATAGAAAAGAAACACAGGAGAAGGGGAGGGGGTGTAGCCCAAAGGCATTGAAATCTCCTTCAAAGAGAGTGAGGTCTGTGAGGATCTGTACCTTGTCACCCCTGGATAGTTTTATGACTAGCCAGGAATTTTAGTGGCTTAGTCATCTAAACATGTGGACTTCCTTTACGTTACATCAGGTGATTGATCCAGCCATCTCCCTCTTATCAGGGTTTATAACCTCTGGTCTGGTCATTGCACATGTCATTGCACATGGAGCATTGCTTTCATCCCTAACTTTATGGTATGTAGATAAGTGTTGATCTCAGTAAGACAGAATCTACTCTCTCTCACACACAACCTAGATGCATGGAGGTCAAACACAGAACATCGCCTGTCAGCCATTTTGTCACACTAAGCTGAAAGAATACAAAATTATATATATACAGTCACTTGAAAACATTATTGGTGATTTTTTTCTGCAGGTAATCACCACACCTTAGATCACATATAATTTGTGATCCTCCTTTCTGCGTTTAAACATGACATTCCATCTGTGTTCAGTTTCCTGCAGAAGACCACTTCTTTTTGACTGTTCCATGTGTCATTGTAAGCTTTGTATCTATGTCTGATTAACATAATGTCTATACTATATAAACAAATAATAAATAATACACTGCTGCACACTAACAGTAGCCCTTATCTCCAGTCTGAGCCCCATATGCACCTCCAATTTCAGTTTTGCCTTTTTCCCACGAGAAAGCAAGACCTGTTATGAGCTGGGTCCCCCTTATCCTTTACTTAACCAGTTCTGCAGTTATACATTGTCGGGTGTTGTGTGCTGCAGTGTTGACCAGGTTATCAGTGACAATAACAAGAAAAATAAAAATGACAATTTGGCTACATACTGCTCACTGCAATCTGATCTCATTTGCTAGCAATTAGGCTGCAAATTGAATCAGATTGCTATAATCCAGTATGATCGGAGCTCTATTGAAATTGAGTCCATGCTGTGTTATATCTTTCAGGAGTCAGCTGATGACCTCATACAAGTACCAATGGTTGTTATCAGTTGAAACAGAATGAAAAAAGTCCCTATTGGGGAGGTTTGGATGACTAATATGCATGACAAGCGTGATAAACTTATTTGCTCAAAAATGGAAATTCATATTGATACTTTTTATGCATTCTACTGGCATTAAGCTATGTGACATTCAGTGTCATCGGGACACATCTAATAGTTACAGACTTGCTAGCGAGGAGTAGCAAACCTTCAATTTTAGTGGGGTGAGTTTCATTGTACCTATGAAGATCCTGTTGTTGCCCAAATACAATTTGAGGTTATTTGATAAGTTGATGGGTGGAAAATTCCATGACCAGGCTCTTTAGCACAATTTAGATAGGGGTCCAATGATGCTGCTCTAACTCCCCCTACCTCTCACTCTGCTCTGACAAGAGGAGACAAGGGCCCCTTCTGAGCAAGTGGGGCTTTTTAGTACAGAGATGGGATGGGGTCTCCGTGGGTACCTCTGAGATGATGGGGGCTTTGTGGGGTGCAGTCTATAGTGGCTGCACCCATTGCTGAGTAATGGTGTTTCCATGAGCTTGCATAGGAGCTAAGTATATATATTTCTAAGTGCAATTTATGGGGCGGTATCCTATTAGCCCCATTGCCGGCATCCTTTTCTTCCAATGCCAGCACTTATCGGGGATTATGCCTCAGGTGCCTCAAGCACCCGAAGCATAATCCCTAACAAGTGGACACTGGAGCCGCAACAACACGAGATCGGGGCAAATCCTGGATCCCATGTATTTTTCATGTGATCGCAGGTCCAATTTTGGCATATCAAAATGGCTTCTAAGTGGATACCGAAGCAGCATCAGGGCTAATAGGATACTGCCCATGGAGTAGATCTCTGCACTTGTGGATGGCAGGGATTTCATCACATATACAGTGGTTGTGTAAGACCAGTGTGATAATAATTTAATGTTGTATGATCTTGAAAAGATTTCTTACCGGGATGCGGTGACGTTCTCTGATGCCTGTGCGCATGGCGAGCACAGTGCCCCCTAATGCTGGAAGGCAGCAGCACTCTCCATAGTCTGAGGCTACTTTGCAAGCCAGAAAACAAGGCACAAATGTTCCACATAGACCTGATGGGGAAAATTACCTTGCATAAATAAAATTAAATTATTGTGCCTTGAAAGGTTGTGTACATTAAGAATAATTGATGGGTCTGACCCAGCTCACACAGGAAATGCTCTCTTCATTTTATAAACGATTCCGGACTAACTGCAGGTGAGGTAAACTTAGGATCAAAGCAGAAATGGCTGGTGCCTCAGCATCTAAAGACATCAGCTGTAATGATAATCAAGAGCTTCTCAAATGCGTCCAAAAATGGATATAAAATACAATATAATCTCTGGCACTGACTTTATTGTATATAAATGTGACGGGAGGTGGTTGATAGATAGTTAAAAGGTTGACAGTCAATACGTCGACACCATAGGGTCGACAATCAAAAGGCTGACAGGGTCAAAAGGTCGACAAGGTTAAAGGTCGTTGGGGTCAAAAGGTGAACATGAAAAAGGTCGACACACATATGGTCAACTTATGTTTTTTAGGGTTTTTAATGTTTTTACAATGTTTGCTGCATTTACTTTCCATGTATTACCTTTAGTAACCTTGTGCGAATGAAGCGAGCCCACCAGGGGACGCATTTCAACAAATTTGGGTAAAATTTTTTTAAAAACACAAAATAACACCCCAAAATTTATTTTTCTCACTGTCAACCTTTTGATCCTGTCAACCTTTTGACTGTCGACTCAATGGTGTAAACCTAATGACTGCCTGTCTTTTTAATGTCTATCTTCTATATCACACCCAATGTGACTTTGCATAAACACCTTAAATGACCCTGTGTGATTAGAACAACCTCTTTCGTTACTCACTTTACCTGAACTGTGCACACGAGAGAAGGAGAACTGTCCACTACAGTAGTTTAGATGTGAAAGAAATTTTATTTTAAATGATACAGGTAAGATACAAATGTCTTGGAACAAACAAGTTCTTATAACAGACAATGACAAATTTAATAAAACAAAGTAAAGTTCATGTAACTAGGCTGTTGGCACTATAAAGTCAGGTAATAAATAGAAATGTGAATCAATTAACAGCAACAATTAAAACATTAAACAATGCAAACAGAAAGAGTTTCACTTAATTTGGAATCTTGCAACGTTTCACTGCTCAACCGCAGACTGCCTGAGGAAGTGGTGTAGCTGTGAAACATAAATTATAACACGTAGGTACTGTGCTGCGGTTACATGCAGGATTAAGACAATGAGTTGTAATACTTACTGAGCTGCTTTACTAAATATATTCAACATTACAAATAACAGCATAACATTGGCTATTAGGGTAATGCACAGTGTATGGATGAAACATACAATCTAGTGTTTTCCAATACAGGATAATGAGTTTCTGTAGCAAAAAGTATATGGGGCCTAATTCAGACCTGGTTGCATGCAGGCTATTTTTTGCACTGCTGCGACCAGGTAATCGCCGCCCTCAGGGGAGGGGTTTAGGGCTGTGCAGGGCTGCAAACGCTTTGCAGAGAGCTGCACAAACAAAAGTTTGTAAAGTCTCTGCACAGCTCAGGACTTACTCACCCGCTGTGATAAACCAGGAAGGAGGTGACGTCAGGATCCCTCCCTGGAAATGGCAGGGCACGCCTGCGTTCGAATGGCAACTCTCTGAAAACGGTCAGTTGACACCCCTGAGCGGCCTCTTCCTGTCAATCTTCTAGCGATCGCCGGTGCGATCGCTTTCTTCGTTAGATCCGTCGCTCCCTGGTGACCGCCAGGGAGCGACGCGCCTGCGCATTGCAACCCATGCGCAGGAGCACCTCGGACCTGATCGCACCGCTGCGAAAAATGGCAGCGTGCAATCAGGTCTGAATGACCCCCATTGTTCCCAATCTGGTAAATGCTAGAGGTTGTTAGAATGCAAAAATCAAAGTCAGTTGTGTGTTTTCTTCACTTGGTGGTACGCTTACAGCAGTTGTTGAGTCCCCACCCAAATCTAACTCTCTCTGCACATGTTATATCTGTCCCCCCTGCAGTGCACATGGTTTTGCCCAGCTGCTAACAAATTTGCTGCTGCGATCAACTCAGAATTAGGCCCCATGTGCGCTGCAGGTGGGGCAGATATAACATGTGCAGAGAGAGTTAGATTTGGATGGGGTGTGTTCAAACTGAAATCTAAATTGCAGTGTAAAAATAAAGCAGCCAATATTTACTCTGCACATGGTATATCTGCACCCCTCCCTGTAGTGCACATGGTTTTGCCCAACTGCTAACAAATTTTCTTCCTTCTTGTTTGTTCCTTAAGGGTTGAGTATCCCTTAATTATATGAAGGCAGCGGCAATTCTGTTTATATAAAAACTGGGTATTTGGTTAGCGCCGGGAAAATTTCTTTTTTGCTAACAAATTTGTTGCTACGATCAGGTCTGAATTACCCCCATGATTAGGAAGTGGTGGGGTAGCAGCCAACAATGTGCCTAGGGGCAGCCTTACCCTTAAAACTGCCCATAACACTGGCATGGTATCGCAGCGACCGCCCAGGATGCCAGGACTTCCTGGATCTTTTATCACGAGATCCCGTTGGTGTTACAGATCTATCAGCACTTTGTGGTGATAGTAGTATAGGTTGAGTGCAGGGGTGGATCCAGAAGAAAATGAAAGGGGGGGGGCACCATGATAGGGGAACAGTAATAGTTCTATTTACATGCACCTAAGGCACGCGTGCTCCCAATTAAAGGGTGTGGTCTCACAGGGGGCGTGGCCTCACAGTATACGCCACCAGGTAATGATTGGCCGTAGGAGCGCATCCTGGTTTATTGCCAGTGTTTCACCCTGATGAAAAGGCTGATTGGGCCTTGAAATGTTGGTCACCTGTTCCATTAGTTATGGGAGCCTGGAAGGCACTCCAGCACAATATAATTATTAGTTGGTGGTGGCAGGTGCAGCATACCTTGTTTTGGGCACTGCACTGAGACTTGAACTGCAGGACACGAACTGCCCATCTTTGATTAGCAGAAGCAGCCAGCTGGATCTCCAACAAGAAGCATAAGACATCTGCAGGACAGCCCTGTCACAATCACATGGGCCGCCTTCTCAAAGCTGAGGCTGAGTTTGACTGCACCTAGCATGGTGGTAAAGGAAGTGGAGGAGGAAGTACTGGGATACTGTGCGGTGCAGTGAGGGGTAATGAAGCCTTCTGCGCCATAATAAGTAACAGTCTTACTCGATGCTGGCATTTAAACCCCGCGCCTGGCTGGACTCTGGCCGGCTGGCAGTGGGGGAGGTGGGTTGCTGTGTGAGCAGGGGGAGGCTGGAGCTGCAGCTCCAGCCTCTCCATTGGTTACCACATGGACTTGCTGTTAGAACCGCGGTGGGTCGTAGTGCCTGCCGGCTCTTTTATCAAATCTGACTGACGGAAATAGCAGTAGTGCTGCTGTTCTCCTTTTGAAAAAAAGAAGAAGTCATAAACGTCAGGGGGGGCACGGGCCCGAGTGCCCCCCCCTGGATCTGCCTATGAGTGTCCCCAACATGTAGCGCCGTATAGCCTTCTTCAGGGAAAATGGAGCCGTGAAACATTTTGCAAGATTCCAAATAAGTGAGACACTTTCTGTTCGTATAATTTTATGTTTAATTTTTGCTTTTAATTGATTCACATTTTTAAGTGTTTGGATTTATTATCTGACTTTTTAGTGCCAACAGCCTAGTTACATGTATTTTATTTTGTTTTATTAAATTAGTCATTGTCTGTTATGGGAACTAAAGAGTTCCAAGACATATTTGTATTTCATAGAAAGTATCATAAAATAAAAGACATTTCTTTCACACTTATGGTGCGGCGCCCATACACTTGTGCGATTGGCTGCGCTGCGATTTCCCCGGCAGGCAAGGCTGCGATAAATCGCATCTGAAGTGCTTTTTTTTGCATTCTATGTGCATGTGATCATGCGATAAATCGCATGCCCCTTGCGACTTTAAATCGGGTGATCCACAAGGGGTGGAGGGGAGTGTCCAGGAAATTAGGTCAAAACAACACAGATCGCACATCGCAGTGCGATAAATCACATGTGCTTAAAAACCACATGCGATCGTACATGCGATGCGATAAATATTAAGTGCAGCACATAATATCTTGAGATGCAAGATTCGACCAGCGTGCCCGCGCATCAGGGGACACATGCGATTGACATGCGATCCATGCAATATATTGCACCGATGCGGTCGCAATCGCATGATTGAACCCGATATCGCCCTAGTGTATGGGCACCATAAAACTACTGTAGTGGACAATTCTTCTTTTCTTGTTTGCACAGCTCAGCTAAAGTGAGTAATGAAGGAGGTTGTTCATTAGACAAAGTTCTGGCCATACTGGGCACAATTTATCCACATTTAAGGTAATCACATAAAGTCACAATTATATAGACTATAGTCAGCTCCGGAGATTACTGTATATAGTATTTTAAATTAGGCAAACTGACAATCTCTCTCTCTCTCTCTCTCTCTCTCTCTGTACTAAGCAGTGAAAAGAGTGGAGAAGTGAGGCAGAGGAAATGTTGACCATGGCAACCAATCAGCATTGAAATAACATTTATAATTTGCATACTATAAAATTATACAGAACAGCTGATTGGCTGCTATGGGCAACTTCTCCACTGGCTCACTTCTCCAATCCCCCTAAGTAAATATTTTCAGATATTCCTAGAAAACTGTTCCATCCTATTCTGAGTTGTGTGAATAATTATGGGAAGCCCGTTTCAGACTGGTCGCTTGCACCCAACATAGTGTCTGTGTAATTACTAATGTTAATGAAGATGGTTGCGGATGCAGATATAAAAACTGTGGGCAGTGTGACTAAGCGAATAAAACCGTGCGAATACTCACATTAGCGTATGGTACCAAATCTGGCTGCAGCAGCCATCTAGACATGCGTACGTTTTACTTGTGACTCAGAATGAGGCCCTGAATGTGTGTACGTGAACTGTGCTCACTGCTATCTGACATATGCCTCTGTGCCACAAGATGGGCATGACTAAGAGGTGGACACTCCTGTGTCTGTTTGCAGAGTCGCGGCAGCGATAATATGCAAATGTTCACTTTAGCTTTTCCCCCACTGCAGATACCTGCCCCGATCTGTGCAAGCTCCAAGACACCTACTTTCTGCACCCCTGTGTGCAGTAGCACCACCGCTGGTTCCAGACAGTCCACCATCAGAGCTCCATCTCACCTGGCATTGGCACTAGAAACTGCCTATGTCAGATGCAGTGCCTGCGTTTAAACAAGGCTTCTGTGCAAGTGGCTCTGCACCTGAGAATGCAGCCCATGATCGCCTACATGCCTATGAGATGGAACTTTTTTACGCTCTCTTCAGGCCACCTCCCAGGAACTCTTATCACTTTGCACCTGATACAGTGCCTTTGTACAGAACTGCACCTTTTTGCTTACGCTGAGGGTAACGCATGCTCCATAGAGGATTTCAGAATAATTTATGCATGCGCAAACACCAGCATCGCATGCTCTTACCATGTACCTCTAAATCAGGTACTTTATGTGTACCTCTATACTGTACATAACAGGTCACATGTACCTTACGTCACAATATGCCATTTCATACTTACAGATGCCTATATCATCACAACAGTCCATGACACCAGAATTCCATTGACCTGTACTTAGGGTCACAGTGGTGTATGCTTGTGTCACTTGAGGCTGTACAGTGACTGGGTACATCAATGGGGCCTGCAAAAGTAAAGGAATATTTACAACCCACTTAGATTGAGGCTATTGAGGTACCTGATAATATACAGACATAGCATGTGTTGGACTAACAAATGCATGAGCTCCGGGTGCCATGGATACATGCTACACCTTTGCCTGTACTGTGTTATAATGCTATTCTGTGACCAAGTTCAGCGAAACGTACGTCATTTCCAAGTCATGTGGTGTGCACGAGTGACCTGCCAGGTCGGTTTGCTATCAGCATCAAGATTATCTTCCAGGATCCCCTATGCAACTTTATCTCACTTCTTCTTTGGACTGTACCCCTAGGAAGGTAAGTAGCTCATACCGCTTCCACTGCCGAGAGCATTAGGGCAGATTGCCATGACCATCCATAGCTTGATACTGCCTACCTATCCTTTTTCACCCTGCATTGACATAATGGTGAACAGTAGAGGCAGGGAAGCTAATTAAGCACTGAACTCTTTGGGCTCTATTTAGTATAAAGTACAAAATAATATACAGTAGTGTGAAATATACCGCTTGTGTTCGCAGCATGTGCTGGGTAGGAAGACTGCTGCAGCTGCTGGGAAGGGATCCTGGAGTGGTGCGGGGCTGCTGCTGCCAGTGATGTTTTATACACATTTTGCAACTGTGCGTCCGTTTTCTTAGAAATCAAACCAGTGCTTAAGCTTGGTGAGTCTTATTCAAAAGGGAAAAAAGTGGAAAATATTTATTATTTACTGACTGCTAAGGACAAAGTTGATCTAATGTGCAATAACCTTTTTCCATATATAAATATATATTTACAGATGTAGCCACCTTTATCTTGACTGGCTGAGGTGTTTGTCCCGATCGAGCATACGCAGCGTACCGGGGTGTAGGGAGGTGCGCCTAGTCACAGGGAGGTGTACCTAATCGCACGTAGGCAGACAGAGCGTTTGGCGTTACCTTTACGTGTAATACCTGCAATCATCCACCAGATGTCGCTTTTTACAATCACCACTGCGCATGCGTGTGGTCTCCTGTAAAATACAATACTGAAATATATAATAAGGACTACTTTACTAAGGCGTCTCATTACGCTGCATACAGTAAATACTCATTACACTGCATTATTTAATACAGTAAATACTTATTACGCTGCATTATTTAATACAGTATATACGGTACAGATGCAAATAGTACAGCATACAGTATATGATCCATCTACAGTACTTTATGAATATGTGAGCGTCCAAGTCCCGCAGACAAAACAACATAAAACCAGTAGTGTACACTGTCGCAAATGGACGTGTTACAAGTTCACTATTGCCTCTTGAGATTAGGAATTTTGTACAGTATGTTAGCATCCTAATCCCGTAGCCATTACAGGCATAATCAAAACCAATGGATTTATTCATCTGTCTGCGGCGAATGGGTGAAGTGTTCCGCTTCCTATACTCAGAGTCCCGAGTTCGATTCCTAAAGTACGAATGCATGTTAGTTTTTTCCCGATACTTTATTATTTTTTTTATTCACATAAACCAGGGCAAAGCTGCAGGAGCGGTTCTACTGTTAAGGTTCTATGCACCGTACAGTACACATACAATTCTGTAGCAGGGCAGACTCAATAGAAATGGCTACCACCTATGACTCCTTGCCCCACGGAGGCCCTAGGCTACGGAGCAAGTAACAGTCCAGATTTTGCAGGCTATGGGGCAATGCTGAAGGAGCGTCACAATCCCCTAGCTAAAATACACAGGGGCGATAGGAATAAGCGAGGTCTATGCACATTACGGTACACTGGACTTAATCGCATAGCACACTGGCAAAATGTCTGCCGCCCTGAACCCCCACCATGTGGCAGGCAGCGCTCGGATATGGAGTGAGAGATGGCATAAGTTTTTCAGGCTACGGGGCAATGCTGCAGGAGCATCGCAATCCCCTAGCCAAAATACACAGGGGCGATAGAGATAAGCGAGGTCTATGCACATTACGTTACACCGGGCTCGATCGCATAGCAAACTGACAAAACACAAGTTTTACATAAAGCAGGGCAAAGCTGCAGGAGAGTTTCTACTGCCAAGGTTCTATGCACCGTACGGTACACATACAATTCTATAGCAGGGCAGACTCAATTGAAATGGCTACTGTCTGTGACTCCTAGCTCCATGGAGGCACTCGGCTATGGAGCAAGTAACAGCACAGATTTTGCAGGCTACGGGGTAATGCTGAAGGAGCGTCAGAATCCCCTAGCTAAAATACACAGGGGCGATAGGGATAAGCGAGGTCTATGCACATAACGAAACACTGGACCCCATTCGCATCACAAAGTGACAAAATGTCCGAGGCACGAGAACCCCTGCCTTGTGGCAGCACTCAGCTATGGAGCGAGCAACGGCATAGGTTTTGCAGGCTACGGGGTAATGCTGAAGGAGCGTCAGAATCCCCTAGCTAAAATACACAGGGGTGATAGGGATAAGCGAGGTCTATGCACATAATGATACACTGCAAAGTTCCCCATGGTTTTGATTATGCCTTTTCTTTGAACACAGTATTTTCCACTGCCTCGCCCTACCCCCATCCCACTTTCCCCTTCCCCCCTGGGAGCCTGCAAAGTACATGCAGTAGATAGGGAGGTAGTTCCGATCAGGTTACAAGACATGTGCAACAGTATACTACTGTATGTAGGAAAATCCCCCGCCCACTCTGATTTATGTGAAACCTGTGTGCACCCTTCCATTGAATGTATAACAAAGAAAAAAAAATAATAAAGTGAATGTCACGGGAACATATATATAAAAAAAAAGGTTGGCACTTTGGGACTCAAACCTGGGACTCTCAGCGTGGGAGGTGGGAGCCTTCATCGCTAGGTTGGTATGGAAGGGGAGACAATTAGCTACCAGAGGGTACCAACCCCAAGTTTCTGTGACCCCCACAAGGCTCATGGCAAGCGTCGGAACCCATGGTGGGTCTCAATTAACGGGCTTATTATAGTCTATGGGAGAATGGGTCCACTTTGCATACTGATATCTCTGGTTCTGGGAATCCCAGAGACTCAGGACTGATGCCATACAAAAGAGGAGACTCTTGGCTTTCGGGGCAGACCAACCACTAGTTTATGTGACACTGGAAAGGGAAACGGGAAGCAACCGTGTATCGGGTCCCCTCCAGTTGTCCGCCTAGCTTGCACAGCATGCAGGGTTTCTGGCTAGATAGGAAATACTGTACAGAAATGCTAAGCATGGTAATTTGACATCCAGGAACATAGGGAGGAGTTTTTATCTCTCTCCATTATACTTAGAAAAATTACACTTGCCACTCTACTTTACAAGCTGTTCGTGCTAATTAGTACACTAGTAGAACATACTGTACAGAGATACTAAGTACAGTGATTTGGCATCCACGAAGTTAGGAAGGAGCTTTAATCTCTCTCCATTGTAATCTTTCTAAGTATAATGGAGAGAGCTAAAAGCTCCTCCCTAAGTTCCTGGGTGCCAAATTACCGTCCTTAGTATCTCTGTACTCTGTGTTCTACTAGTGTACTAATTAGCACGTGCCTCGGACATTTTGTCACTTTGTGATGCGATGGGGCTGGTGTATCGTTATGTGCATAGACCTCGCTTATCCCTATCGACCCTGTGTATTTTAGCTAGGGGATTCTGACGCTCCTTCAGCATTGGCCCGTTCTTTGAACACGGTATTTTCCACTGCCTCACCCTACCCCCATCCCACTTTCCCCTTCCCCCCTGGAAGACTGCACAGTTCATGCAGTAGACAGGAAGGGAGTTCCGATCAGGTTACAAGACAAGATTTATGTGAAACCTGTGTGCACCCTTCCATTGACTGTATAACAAAGAAAAAAAAATGAGAATAAAGTGAATGTCACGGGAACTTGGACGCTCATACTGTACATGTATTTCAATAGCACAGTGTTTATGCATTGTACATACTTCCTTTTACACAATTAGTTGCATCTCCATACACAATCTTGCATCTGCATACACAAGTGTTTTAACATGTTCGTTTGTATCTGTATAAACTATTTATTTATATTGAAAACTCTCACCGTCTGACCATTGGTCACCATCTATTAACATTACAGTCGTCACTGACCATTTGCCAGAGCTGTAGATCAATCCGCCGCTATACGATCGAAAGTACTGGATTAGTGGAGCATTAGCCACCCAGTGGTGGAGATGTGTAATGCATGCTGAGTATCTAGAATTGCCTCAACGCGCCTGCCTGTGATTAAACTCAGCAAGATAAGCTGTCGCCTTAGCGTGACTAAACGTCCGTCTAGGCGGACAACCGGTCAAGATAAAGGTGGCTACATCTGTAAATGTGTGTGTATAATACAAATATATTAGAAAATAATGAATCTGGGTCAAGTCAGCTGTTTGGTCCATTCCCCCCAATCCTACCTAGTGTCATTCCTGCCTGTCATACTTACTTCTCCCTGTCCTCCTTAGTCCTATAGCTAAAGCAGCGGTACATGTGTAGGTCACACTTAATGTGCACAGCGTGCATAGTGGTAGATGGAGCGCGTATCAGACTTTAGGTTCCATGTGCTGCAAGGTACAATCAAAGTAAGGCCATTGTGTTTTCTTGATTATCTCATTATGATCAGAGAATCATTCATATATATAGACAGTGTCGGACTGGGGCATGAAGAGCCCACCGGGGGAAATGCAGTGGTAGGGGCCCATATTTAGCACATCTTGCCACTGGGATTTTTGCCCATTCCTCATGGCAAAACTGCTCCAGCTCCTTCATGTTGGATGGTTTCCGCTTGTGAACAGCAATCTTCAAGTCTGACCACAGATTCTCAATTGGATTGAGATCTGGGCTTTGAATAGGCTGTTCCAACACATTTAAATGTTTCCCCTTAAACCACTTGAGTGTTGCTTTAGCTGTATGCTT
Organism: Pseudophryne corroboree; assembly: GCF_028390025.1. Lineage (NCBI taxonomy): Eukaryota > Metazoa > Chordata > Amphibia > Anura > Myobatrachidae > Pseudophryne > Pseudophryne corroboree. The sequence continues at coordinate 99,138,537 of NC_086453.1, read as the reverse complement.
CGGGTCATTGTCCTGCTGGAAGGTGACCCTCTGTCCCAGTCTCAAATCACATGCAGGTTTTGCTCAAGAATATCCCTGTATTCAGCACCATCAGGGCAGTAGAGAGCCTGGCAGGGCCCAGGTATTTTTCAAGGGTCGTGACCTAATCACAGGAAGCATGGCCATCCACTCTTAGAAAAAAATACTGAAAAAAGTGTATTTTAAGCACTTTCCTGGGCACACTGAAGCCCAACATACAGCAACATGTGCTGGGCCATGAATAAAAGCTGCAGCTGCCACTTCCAGGTAAGAGGAGGCGGACCTGGGCCCCCACTTGGCCCCATCATCAGACCTGAGTCCAGGTAATTTGTACCCTCTTCCCCCCTCTCTTGGCACCACTGAGCACCATCCATCTTTCCCTTGACTCTAAACAGTTTCTCAGTCCCCGGTGCTGAAAAGCATCCCCACAGCATGATGCTGCCACCACCATGTTTCACTGTGGGGATGGTGTTCTGGGGTGATGGGATGTGCTGGGTTTGCGCCAGACAAAGCGTTTTCCTTGGTGGCCAAAAAAATTTAATTTTAGTCCCATACATTTGGGGAGTCGTCCACATGCGTTTTGGCAAACTCAAAACGAGCCTTCTTATTTTTAATATGAAGTAATGTTTTTTTTCTGGCCAGTCTTCCATAAAGCCCAGCTCTATGGAGTGTACGACTTATTGTGGTCACATGCGCAGATACACCAGGCTCTGCTGTGGAACTCTGCAGCTGCCTCTCTGATTAATGCCCTCCTTGCCCGGTCTGTGAGTTTTGGTGGCCGGCCCTCTCTTGGCAGGTTTGTTGTGGTACCATGTTCTTTCCATTTGAAGATGATGGATTTGATGGTGTTCCGGGGGATCATCAAAGATTTGGATATTTTTTTATTACCCAACCCTGACTTGTACTTCTCAACAACTTTGTCCCTGACTTGTTTGGAGAGCTCCTTGGTCTTCATGGTGTGATGCCTCTTGCTTAGTGGTGTTGCAGCCTCTGGGGCCTTTCAGAATCATGTGACACTTAGATTGCACACAGGTGGACTTCATTTCACTATTTATGTGACTTCTGAAGGTAATTGGCTGCACCAGAACTTTTGAGGGGCTTCATAGCAAAGGGGATGAATACTGTACTTATGCACATGCCAATTTTAACATTTCTGTTTCTAAAAAATATTTTTTAGATACATTTTTCTCATTTCACTTCACCAACTTAGACTATTTTGTGCATATCCATCACATAAAATTCAGATAAAAAAATGACAGGTTGTAATGTAACAAAATACTGTAATAAATTACAGGTTGTAATATAACGAAATAGGTAAAAAGCCATACTTTAGCAAGGCACTGTATGTATAGGTGTGTATATATATATATATATATATATACCTAAAGGACATGAGCACCTCCTAGTGCACAAATACCACCCGTGTGCACAATGTGGAATGAAGGTGGACCCATACCAAATGGAAATAACATTTACAGCTTATATCATATCTTGTAATGATCCCCACAAAGGGGGTCATTCCGAGATGTTCGCTAGCTGCTTTCGTTCGCACTTCTGCTAAGCTAAAATACACTCCCAGTGGGAGGCGGCATAGCGTTTGCACGGCTGCTAAAAACTGCTAGCGAGCGAACAACTCGGAATGAGGGCCCAAGTCATCAACCATGTGACGTTTCGAAGCATTTTAATACAGATCCACAACACATAAAATATATATATATATATAAAAAAAAACTATTTAGTAACATTATTTTTACTAAAATAATGTGAAAAAGCCTTTTCACATTATTTTAGTATCACCTGAATGTAATAAAGGGCACTTGGAGCAGTTTCATAAAAAACTCCTCCAAACCCTTTAATTCACTTTTTTTTAGTAAGCCACATTGCATTCTCCAAACTTATAATGGGAAATGCGATCTGACCAGATTTACTAAAAAAAAAAATTGTGAAAAAATACTGCAGTGTGCCCTGTGATAATCTCGCCAGCTCAGGCTGGTGAGATCACAGGGCAACACTGCGATAGGGAGGCATTTGTACAGCTTTCCCTTCCCCTGGCCCGGATCCCACTCAGCTTTCTCTGCCCCTGAGATAGCTGAGCGGGACCCGGCTCCAGTGATCAGCTATGTGTGTCCGATGGACACACAAGCTGATCACAGTGTAAAAAGAAAAAAAACAAGTAAAAAAAACAACAACCATACTCACGTGTCCAGGGAGCCTGTGTCCACTGCTCCGGAGATCGCTGCAATGTGACCCTGGTGCTGCAATGTGACCCCAGTGCAGTAAAGTGACGCTGCAAAGCGGCAGCGCACTTTACAGCACTGGGGATCACCACAGCACACAGGATCCGGCGCCTGGCAGCCCAGCAGAAGCAGCGCGGACTAGCTCCCTGGAAAGGTGAGTATATTGATCTGCTGAAGGAGGGGTCCGTGGTGCAGAGGGGTAGTCGCGACCGGGGGGTTAGACGGGGCGGCAGTAGTAGCGATGTAGGCAAGGGAAGCGCATGTGCAGCAGGACATCGGGGTATTTTTTTACGAAAAATACCCCAATGATGCTGCGGAGTGTAATCGCAGGGACAGAGCTTGACCGCAAGCTCTGTCCCTGCATGCGATAATTGATACATCCCTGCGATGTAGTCAATTATCGCAGTGCGAGTTTGGGCGATTTTATCATCTTCATCCTCATCCTGGATGCAGATGGTGATACTGTAAAAAGGCCCCTTAGTCTTTACAAAACTACATACGGGGTACATCTTCAAAGGTGCATAAAATAAGATTTTAAACCTACCGGCAAATTTTTTTCTCGTAGTCCGTAGAGGATGCTGGGGTCTCCGTAAGGGCCATGGGGATAGACGGGCTCCGCAGGAGACATGGGCACTTTAAGAAAGACTTTAGGTATGGGTGTGCACTGGCTCCTCCCTCTATGCCCCTCCTCCAGACCTCAGTTAGAGAAACTGTGCCCAGAGGAGACGGACAGTACGAGGAAAGGATTTTTGTTAATCCAAGGGCAAGATTCATACTTGTGCCACCTTGGCGGTTTACATGAGCCACTGCGGTGATGTTATCTGACTGGATCAGAACTGGTTGGTCGCGAAGTAAGTTCTCCGCTTGACGTATGGCGTTGTATATGGCCCTCAGTTCCAGGATGTTGATGTGAAGACAAGTCTCTTGACTTGTCCAAAGTCCTTGGAAGTTTCTTCCCTGTGTGACTGCTCCCCACCCTCAGAGGCTCGCGTCCGTGGTCACCAGGATCCAGTCCTGAATGCCGAACTTGCGGCCTTCTAAAAGGTGAGCACTCTGCAGCCACCACAGGAGAGATACCCTGGCTCTGGGGGACAGGGTGATCAGCTGATGAATTTGTAGATGTGACCCGGACCACTTGTCCAATAGGTCCCATTGGAAAGTCCTTGCATGGAACCTGCCGAATGGAATGGCTTCGTATGTTGCCACCATCTTTCCCAGGACTTGAGTGCAATGATGTACTGACACTTGTTTTGGCTTCAATAGGTTCTTGACTAGAGTCATGAGTTCCTGAGCTTTTTCTATTGGAAGAAAAGCCCTTTTCTGGTCTGTGTCCAGAATCATGGCTAAGAAGGTCAGGATATTGAGAATCCAGCCGTGTTGCTGTAACACCTTCAGTGAAAGTGACACGCTGTTAAGTAACTTCTCTCGTGATCTCGCTTTTATGAGGAGATCGTCCAAGTATTGGATAATTGTGACACCCTGCTTGCGCAGGAGCACCATCATTTCTGCCATTACCTTGGTGAAAATCCTCGGGGCCGCGGAAAGCCCAAACGGCAACGTCTGAAATTGGTAATGACAATCCTGTACTGCAAATCTCAGGTACGCCTGGTGAGGTGGATAAATGGGAACATGAAGGTATGCATCCTTTATGTCCAGAGATACCATAAAATCCCCCCTTCCAGGCTGGCGATGACTGCTCTGGGCGATTCCATCTTGAACTTGACCCGTTTTAAGTATAGGTTCAGGGATTTTAAATTCAAAAAGGGTCTGACCGAACCTTCCGGTTTCGGGACTACAAACAGAGTTGAGTAGTATCCCTTCCCTCTTTGAAGCAGGGGAACCTCGACCACCACTTGTTGAAGACACAATTTGTGAATAGCATTTAACACTATCTCCCTTTCTAGGGGAGAAGTTGGTAGAGCCGATTTGAAAAACCGGCGAGGAGGCACCTCTTCGAATTCCAGCTTGTATCCCTGAGAAACAATTTCCATTGCCCAGGGATCCACCAGTGAGTGAACCCAGATGTGGCTGAAAAGTCGAAGACGTGCCCCTCAGTGGAGCCCCAGCGTCATGCGATAGATTTTGCAGAGGCCGGGGAGGACTTCTGTTCCTGGGAACTAGCAGTGTTGTGCAGCTTTTTTCCTCTGCCCTTACCTCTGGCAAGAAAGGACGATCCACGTACTCTTTTGCTTTTATTTGACCGAAAGGACTGCATTTGATAATGTGGCACTTTCTTAGGCTGTGAGGGAACATAAGGCAAAAAATTCGATTTACCTGCCGTAGCTGTGGAGACGAGGTCCGAGAGACCTTCCCCAAACACTTCCTCACCCTTGTAAGGCAAAACCTCCATATGCCTCTTTGAGTCGGCATCACCTGTCCACTGCCGGGTCCATAAGACTCGCCTAGCAGAAATAGACATAGCGTTTATTCTGGAACCCAGTAGACTAATGTCTCTTTGAGCATCTCTCATATATAAGACCGCATCTTTTATATGCCCTAGGGTCAATAAAATGGTATCCTTATCTAGGGTCTCAATTTCCGCTGATAAAGAATCTGTCCATGCTGCTACAGCGCTACAAACCGAGGCCGACGCAATTGCTGGTCTGAGTGACGTACCAGAATGTGTGTAAATGGACTTCAAGGTAACCTCCTGCTTGCGGCCAGCAGGATCCTTGAGGGTAGCCGTATCTTGGGCCTCAGGTTTCTTTCCCTTATACATGTGTACCCTTGTGTCAGGGACAGGGGGTTCCTCTGTGATATGCAAAACCTCTTTTATTGCAATAATCATATAACGAATACATTTAGCCACTTTTGGCTGTAACTTTGCATCATCGTAGTCGACACTGGAGTCAGAATCCGTGTCGGTATCTGTGTCTCCTATTTGGGATAGTGGGCGCTTTTGAGACCCCGAAGGTCCCGGCGACATAGGGACAGACATGGGTTGACTCCCTGACTGTTCCCTAGCTTCAGCTTTGTCTAATCTTTTGTGCAATAAATTTTACATTAGCACTTAAAACATTCCACATATCCATCCAGTCAGGTGTTGGCGCTGCCGACGGAGACCTCACATTCATACGCTCCCCTCCTCCCTAGGCGAGCCTTCTACCTCAGACATGTCGACACATGCGTACCGACACACCACACACACAGGGAAACTCTTATCTGAAGACAGTTTCCCCACCAGGCCCTTTGGAGAGACAGAGAGAGAGTATGCCAGCACACACCCCAGCGCTATATGACCCAGGAAGAAAAACAAAATGTTTACCCAGTAGCGCCTTTTATATGTATTGTCAAAGTCGAAAAATATCCTGATTCATATGCCTTGTACTAACCCCTCATGCACATGCCCGCTGCACGTGCATGAGCTCTGCCGTGCGTGCACATATCCGCAAATTGCGTAAGATCGCTCCGGCGATCACGCGCGGTGTATGCGCATTTACGGTAGAGTTTGTGAGCGTCTAGCGGGCGACTCGATCATAACATATTTTACCCACATAGAGTGTTTTATAGTGAATATTCCCCTTAACAATGTTAGAAAGTATGTTTAGTGTAAACGGTTCTTGGACAGACAAATTCCTCTTTGCATGATGGGAAGGGTCAGATAAAGGTAGAACGGTGGTGTCTAGTATCCAGCTGTAGAGTATTTTAATAGTAACATTTCGGTGTTGGTTAGGAAGAGATTGTTTGCTCCTGCGTATAGTTATGTTTAAAAGTAGTTTAGAGACATTTACTGTATTTGCTGTTCATTACCCATGAGGCGGGAATCCTGAGGATACCTCCCACCTGAGCAGTTGGAAATAGACACAGCCCACCTATTCGAACCCACCTATGACCTTTTGTTATAATGCAGAGACACATTCCTGTGTCCAATGAACTATAAGATTATAGGGACCATTGTATTGTTACTGTATGTTGTGTATATAAAGGCCACCATTGCTGGACCAGCACTCACTCTCTCTACAAAGGTTTTCACACTGAAGGCTGAGGGCTGGTCCAGGACGCGCTTGCGAATCATTCCCATGTGTGTAAGTTTCTCTGTAGCCATTTTGTTATTCTTTATGTACGCCATTCGTTCTCATTTTGTTATCCTTTAAGTGTTTGCCATTTTATTCTCTTTGTGTTTATTCTGTTTGCGATCGTTTGCTATTGTTCACATTTATTTCTTGTTATTCTGTTTAGATATTGATGTTAGGTCTGTAGTGTATAAGCTGTAACTGTTTTTCCCCTTTTTATACTAAAGTATCTTCTACGAAGGTGTTGGAACCTTAACAGGTCTTGTGTGTTTCACCAGTTATTGAATAGGGTTTCTGAGCGTCTCAATCGCTCAAACAGCTTTTATGTTATCAAGGTCAACAAGTGTTACATTGTGGTAATATTACAGTACTAAGGTTTACAGTATAAGCATACCCATACAGAGTGTTGTTAACAAGGTTTACTGTGTGTCAGTCAGTGAGCGTACGTGCCGCTCGTGCGTCGCACCCACGATAAGCGTCTGCTACGCTAAGTGCGTACCCTTACGGTACTCCGTGCGCCAATTGCGTACTTAGTCCATAATAAGTATATAGCTTATGTTCAAAGGTAATATTTGACTTTATCAATTGGGGGCATCGTCCGGGCCTCCTCATACCCGCAGCCAAGCGGAACCAGGCAGACTTTTATCCATCAGCAAAGGGCGGGAAGGTAGTATCCCCTGTATCCGTGTTTTTGGTTGGGGATACGGTAGTGCTGATCAGATAGGCGTCTGCTCCGCTTGGTTTGTAGGGATGCTGGTGGAATCCGGAACGAAAGGTAAGAACGTTAAGCTATTGTCTTTAAAAACAAAACAAAAACAAAACTGTTTTAATTTCTGTTTGGCGCACATTGCGCACGCAACACACGCAATGCACCTGTATTTTCATTTGTGTACTTTCACATATCTAACTTTCCTGTTTGCCATTTGCATTGATAACGTGCTGAGAAAATTTGTTGCTATTTTAGTTAAAAGTAAAGAGTAATACTTAAGGGAGTAATTGTAAAGCACGCACACAGCCTGGCCTAGTTGTAAAGGTTGATACAGATGAAACTGTGTGGTGTTTAGTAAACGATTATATTTAATTATCGTTTACATTTATAGAAGCGTGTTATTTGTGTTACTGCGGACGTATCTGGCCTGTGTACACGTGTCTCTGACCAAGTGCGAGACAGCGTACGCAACGCAAAGGCCTACACACGTGGCGTACATTACGCAACGTGCGTACAGATACGCCCACTAGATACAAATCACACGATAGCATTGTTTTAGTAGTAGATACGGAAGCCACGAGATAATAGCACAAATTTGTTCAGTTTCCAAAATTTAGTTTAAAGGAAAAAGGTCCTTCTCTCGTTGCATTACCTCTGGGATTAGCCTGGGTTACCTGAATGAAAGAAATTTTCTGTACAGAAAAATCAAAGTATATATGAAGTGAAAGAGCATGCGTATGCAAGTAAAGTTTTTTCTGGTGTGAACCTTGAGAAAAATCGAGATCTCGTAGAAGGATACCCGTGAAGTGAACACGTGGTGGCGTGGGAGAAGGCCATCTCACGTTAAAAGTCCATAAGGTAAGAGGAGCAATTAGTGTTACAGCAGACCAGGAGGTCCGCGAAAGTCAGAAATCCGTTAAAAGTACATATATGAAGTTCTGAAAACCCTGACAAGAAAGGTCAGAGGTAGTGAGCGCAACCCAGGGGAGTTGGCGCAGTATCCATATAGGCCCGTTTTGAGAATACGCTCCGGCTGAAGGTTTCGCAGCCTAAACAACCGATTCCGCTGGTCGTTCTGCGGATAAGTAATAGTTACTTATACGCATTGCGACTGTACCGCATGTAATTGTGTGCATTAGTTTGTTACCTTGATACCCATTACGCAATTTGCGTACGCTTTGCGGGATCATAAACACTATTTGTACATTCTAACGTGATTTGTGTAGGTTTTTTTTATTTTAAGGGAGGTTCGCTGATCACTCAGGAATTCTCCAGCAACTGATATTTACTGGGGAGGGTAGCATACTCCCACACGCCCCAGTAAATAGAGGTTCAGGTTACAGGGGCCCTGGGTTGAGTACGCCAGCGCTAAGGCAGTGTGTGGGCGTATTGGTCGACGTGGGCGAGAGTGAGTGAAGGCACTCGTTGAACTTTCACCGTCGCCTTACCTCTGGGAACTTGTTTTTTTGTAGGAATTCGCTGAGAAAGCAATACCTGCAAATAATGGGGGCCAGTTGCTCAAGTAAGGGGTGATAAACCAAGGTTCAGGTTGATTTAGTACCGCGACCAGTTGGGTCGGCCAGGTATATAATGTGTGAGAAATATGGATCACACGCCGAGGTTTTATGCAATGAGTGGGAACGTATGACTGTGAACGATGAGGAGAAGTTCCCCAGGGTAGGCAGTTTTAATCCTGAGGTTTTGCAAAATTTAAGGAGAAGGATATGTCTAATAAAGTCCGGCAAGCAACGAATTAGACATTATGATTATTTACAGTTATGGCAACAGGAAGGTGAGATACAAAGAGGATTAGCTCAAGCAGCTGGTTCCAATCCTATCAGGAAACTGATAGCTACCGCACCACCACCACCATACATAACAGGAGAGAAAATGGCTGCAGAGAATGGCACACTGGTATATGATAAAAATGCACTTAATAAATGAATTAGTGATAAGAATAAAGTAGATAAGTGTATTGATGCTAATACTAACCCGTGCAAGTTGTATCTCGTCTTAAACTTCCCCCAGGATTGCGAGCAGGAAGATGAGCCTACCACAATATCGGCACTCTCTCTAGCAGCCACCATAGCAGAGACTACAGTGGGCACGGCCCAACCAGTAAGAGGAGTAGCAAAGGCCCTTAGTGGAGGGACAGGTGAGGTCGTGTCGGCAGGTGAGTACGGCACTGTACACTACGCAGAAACAATTACACCACATATTGTAGAATCAACCCAGAGTGATGTCATTGAACTTAATCCTGTCAGGGTAATTGCGGTCCCAAATGGGAAAACTGACACTTCGGGAGTCACTCCCGTCAGGAACATTGCAATGCATTGTCCCTTTTCCCGGACAGAATTAAGAGCAATTATGTTTGAATTCCCTGATCCTAGGAAAGATATAGTTGCAAGCCAAAGGTTCGTTAGAGAACTAGCGAACTCCGCAGAACCCAATAACAAAGATTGGCGGACAGTGCTGAGGGCATGTTTGCCCCCCAATATCGACTCTGCGAGATTTATCACTGATTGTAGGTTAGATGAAGAGATGCCTCTCACAGATGCATACAATCAGGAAAATGTTAAGCAGATCAACCTGTAGCTAGTATACTTCCCAACTGTTGTCAAGTGGAACAAAATCTTCTCCATAAGACAAAAAAAAAGGGAAAACTGCTTCTGAGTATTTCCATCGGGCACTGCAGGAAATGGCTAAGTATACTGGAATAGAAGACATTAAAACAAATGTGCATCATAGGGAAGTAGCAGTTTCTGTGTTAATGGATGGTTTAAAGGAAGTGTTAAGGACAAGGGTACAGACCACTCAACCCAACTGGAGAGGTATGTCGGTGGCTGCTTTGAGAGAGACCGCTATTGAACATGATCGGAACATCATGAGACACAGGGAGTCACAGGGCGATAAGCTGATGGCAGTAAGTATACAAGCCCTTACAACAAAGCCACCTCAGCCAAAGCCCCAGACCCCTGTAGGTAAGTCAAATGTGATAAAATGTTATAACTGTAGCAGAGAAGGACATATTGCACGGAATTGTATGTTTAACGACCCATATAAGGTATACCAACCCCCTAGACAACGACAAGACACACGTAATTGGGATCAGGGACCGCAGAGACGGAGTTATGAGCCACATGCAGGGGAAACAAAAAGGTACACACCAAGAAGAGACTGGCAAGTCTCTGAAAATTCCCAGTTACCCCCCTCACATGTAGTAGCTGCCAGCGCGCTGCGGGGAGGTCACCACACACAATAGGGGTGGGGCCACACCTGTAGTCTGCAGCCAGTGAAATTAATTGCGAGCCTTGGAAGTGAACCCGAGGTCACAATTGATGTAGCTGGTAGATCTCTACCTTTCCTTGTAGATACGGGGGCGGCCAAGTCAGTGATAAATTCAACAGTGGGTAGAAGACCACTGGTAGAACAATTCCAGCCATGGGAGTAACTGGAGTAGTACAACACTACCCTTTAAGCAAACCAGCAGAGATTACGATAGGGCCTTTGCAGACCAAGCATTCCTTTTTGCTAGCTGCATCGGCTCCGACTAATCTACTTGGGAGAGATTTACTGTGCAAGATGGGGTGTGTCATATATTGTACTCCTGGAGGTGTGTTCTTAGATATACCCGAGAATCACGCTCAGGAAGTACAGGATATGCTAGATTCCCCACAAAGGTTAATGACGCATACTGCTGTTACAGATAGGTGTCCGTCCAAGGTAGAGAAAATGATTTCCCAGATACCGGAGTCACTTTGGACCAAGGATGGACAAGACACTGGATTAATGGCAAATGTAGCTCCTGTAGTAGTCCAAGTAAAAGATGGTAGGATAGCTTCAAAAATTCCACAGTATCCTCTAAAGCCAGAGGTGGAGTTAGGAGTTTACCCAGTAATAGAGCGCTTGCTACAACAGGGCATTCTGGTTAGAACGTCCAGCACTGCCAATAGTCCCATCTTCCCGGTGAAAAAGAGCGGGTGGAGGGGTTACAGGCTAGTGCAGGATCTAAGGGGGATCAACAAAATAGTTGATAGCCAATTCCCCGTAGTGCCAAACCCAGCTGTTATCCTTATGCAAATCCCTCCCACTGCGAAATTTTTCACTGTAATTGACCTCTGCTCCGCCTTCTTCTCGGTACCCCTGCACCCTGACAGTCAATATTTGTTTGCATTCACATACAGAGGAGTACAGTACACCTGGACTCGCTTACCACAAGGTTTCATTGACAGCCCAAGTATTTTCTCGCAGGCTTTGCATGATTGTTTACAATCCTTTCAACCTGAGAGTGGATCAATATTAATACAGTATGTAGACGACTTACTACTGTGTTCTGATTCACTCGAATCGTCCTTGAGAGACACAAAACAGCTTCTGTTTCATCTTTCTGATACGGGACAGAAGGTTTCAAAGGATAAGTTGCAATTATGCCAGACCAAGGTAAAATATTTGGGGCATTGTTTGACACAAGGACTGAGACACCTCACCACTGATAGAGTACAGGCAATTCGCAACATGACTCTGCCACAGACTCAGCAACAGATTCGCACGTTCCTAGGAATGTGTGGGTACTGTCGTAACTGGATCCCAGGATTTTCCATACTGGCCTTACCTTTGCAAGAGATGGTCTCATCAAACAAACCAGATCGGATTTCGCACACAGATGAGTCCGAACTGGCATTTGAGAGACTAAAACAGTGCCTAACGCAGGCACCAGCATTAGGTATGCCAGATTATGGGAAACCCTTTGAACTGTATGGTACGGAAAGTGCTGGATGTGCGGCAGGTGTCTTAACCCAGAAGCATGGTGATGCCAGCAGGCCGGTAGCCTACTACAGCGCTCAGCTAGACACGGTAGCGCGATCCCTCCCCACATGCTTGCGAAGTGTTGCAGCGATAGCATTGCTAGTGAGTAAAAGCGAAGATGTAGTGCTAGGACACAACCTGACCATACACACACCTCATGCAGTGTCAGCCTTACTGAATTCTGCCCAAACCAGACACGTCTCATCCGCACGGTTTACAAGGTGGGAATTAGCACTGTTGGCCCCTGTAAACATCATCATAAGGAGATGCAGCGCACTAAATCCTGCAACGTATCTCCCAGGTGTACCTGGACAGGCACAAAGGGTGGGGGATGAGAGTAATGGTGAAGGAGGATTTAGTACAGACACTGACATGCATGATTGTATGGAATATTTGACCCAAAATTTCACTGCAAGGCCTGACATCAGTGACAACCCACTGGACGGTGTAGATTTTACTTTCTACACTGATGGTAGTTGCCACAGACAGACGGACTCGGGAGACTTGTGTACTGGATACGCAGTCGTAGATGACAAAGGCACCATAGAAGCGGAACCCCTGGGCCCACCTCACTCAGCACAAGTTGCTGAGCTGGTTGCCCTAACCAGAGCGTGTGAATTGGCTAAAGGTAAGTAAGCCAATATCTACACGGATTCTAGGTATGCCTTTAGAGTAGTGCATGATTTTGGGGCCCTATGGCGCCTCAGAAATTTCATGACGGCAGCTGGCACACCTGTGGCACATGCAACCCACATCAAAAGACTTTTAGCAGCGATACAGGAACCTGACAGAGTGGCTGTTATCAAGTGTAAAGCCCACACGTACAGTCAAGACCCAGTGTCACTTGAATACAGCCGAGCAGACGAAGCTGCTAAATTAGCAGCCAATACCCCCAGACAGACAGACATCACACAACTGATGGTATTCAATACCGTCAACACACAGAAATTGAGTGAAATGCAAAATTTGTGTTTGCCACAGGAAAAGGCAGTCTGGAGGTCAAAAGGATATGGCCAGGAGTCCTCAGGACTCTGGACAGATGGACAGGGTAAGCCAGTGGCACCCAGAGCATACCTTCCGAGTTTAGCGGAGGCGGCACATGGGCTGACTTATCTAGGTAAAGAAGGTATGTGCAAGTTGGTAAGAGCCTACTGGTGCGCACCAGGATTTTCTTCTCATGCGAGCAAGAGGGCAATGACATGCCTTACCTGTTTGAGGAAGAACATTGGAAAGGCAATACCAACAGAACCATCCCATATTCCGCCAACGGACGGCCCTTTTCAGGTAATACAGATTGATTTCATACAATTGCCACCTTGTAGAAATTTGAAGTATGTATTGGTTTGTATTGATGTGTTTTCAAATTGGGTTGAAGCGTTCCCCGCTGCCACAAATACCGCTACGTTTACTGCAAAGAAAATTGTGCAGGAATTTGTGTGCAGGTATGGTATCCCTAGGATAATTGAAAGTGATAGGGGTACCCATTTTACAGGTGAAGTCTTTCAGGTAATGTGCAAATTAATGGGAATTAATAGTAAGCTGCATACTCCGTACCGCCCACAGGCGAGTGCGAAAGTGGAAAGAGTAAACAGCACTATTAAGAACAAGTTGAGCAAAGTGATGGCTGAAACTGGATTGTTGTGGCCAGAAGCTTTGCCACTTGTATTGTACAGCATCAGAACCACTCCCAGGTCCCCTCTTAATCTGTCCCCTTTTGAAATTCTTTTTGGTCGACAACCCCATGTTATGATTGACCCCCAGGATGATTTGAAATGTAACAATGAAGTAACCGTAAAGTATTTGGTTAAGATGAGCAAGCAGTTGAGGAATCAGAATAGCAATCTAAAGCTGGTGATTCCTGATCTGCCAGACAGTAATTGTCATGACATTGAACCTGGAGATTATGTAATGATTCGGAATTTTCTACGCTCAGGTTGCCTGATTGACTGTTGGGAAGGACCGTACCAAGTCTTACTGACCAGCACGACAGCATTGAAGGTTGCCGAAAGAGAGACTTGGGTCCACTCGTCCCACTGTAAGAAGGTCGCTGACCCAGAGAAAGCCAGTAACATAGAACAGAGTGTGGAGGAAACCATATCATTGGAGTGTCTGTTCCGGGAAGGCTGAGAGGCAGGACTGTTGTCACGGCACCTGAGCACAGAGAATTACAAGATCGGAGGCGGTTGTCGCGCCAAGTTTTCTTTCCCTCATAGTTGTTTTCTTTCCCCCATTACAACTTTCTCTTTCTCCTCCTGTAAGATGGACTCGCCCCAAGAGACTGCAGTTCGTGTTTTCCTGTTGACCCTGTTGTTGACCAGAGCAGTCTGTTTCGGTGAGAGTACCAGTGAGGTCGAGAAAGGATCTGGAATGGGTTCTGATGATCAGGATGGATTCATAGAATTCCAAGAGCAACACAATCACCGAGTAAAGGCGAGTATCAGAAAACGATCTGGTAGCCATGACATTAATAGACATTGTGAAGGATTGTTAGCTGAAGAGAATTGTATATGTAGAAATTGTGATAACATAGTTGAGGACGGGTGCATCCAGAGATGTCAGTCCAGCATTAATATCAATATGGACCGTCATCCATTGAGTGACTATCACTCATTAGTGGGTAAGGTTTTAAACCAAACGGAATACTGGGTGTGCTCACAATTACCTCAAGGTCATAGAAAGTCAGGACTAGTGCCATACTCATTAACGATAGATGAGGTACTTGAATTAAGGGGTGGGAGACCGGTGGACAAGAAATTTAATATTTCTTTCCCTCCTAGTTTGAAGCTCCACCAATACCATGTAGATAGGTCCCTAATATGTTTTAACATTGCCAATTCCCGAAAGCCGGGAAATTGGGAAGTGACATGGAACAACCGAACCATGACATTCTCACACAGAGCCGATAGAATGCCCATCGACTCAGAGCTTATACGCCAAATAGCCAACAGTGGAAGATATTTCCAATATAGGTACACTCTAGGAAGTAGGCCCATGCGAGTTGGAGAAGTATCACCAGGATACTGTGTGCATATCATACAACCTGATACGTGTACTAGTCAGATGAGAGAGTTAGGGATAGGAGTTTTCACCTGGAAGGTTTGTAATATGGTGATGTCATATTCTGTCCCATATGTCCTCCCCGATGATGCATATTTCATATGTGGGAGGAAGGCGTATAAGTGGCTTGCCCCAAACTCAGAGGGATTGTGTTACATTGGAAGAGTGTTACCGGAAGTAATGACCATTACCCATGAAAAGATGAAAGATGTTCACCGCAATGCTCAAGCTCCTTACACTCACGCCCATTACGAACACATTGTAAAAAGACACCTTATAGATAGGACAGAGCATGCAGCCTCTGATTTGATCCACGAATCCACCGGGATTCAACTCCTGCTCGCGCTAGATATCACCCGTACCGCCAGAGAAGTTATAAATTTTAGGTATATTACCGCGCTAGCGAACCTGATAGACAGTATCACCGAGATGTATGATGACACCTTCAGGTATACAGGGAGAGAATTGCAAGCTTACAAAACGGAACTGATCCAGCGCAGGATGGTTCTAAATTACCTCACAGCAGTGACAGGAGGGTATTGTGTCACCCTAGCAACTCAGTATGTTGTACGTATATCACAAACAGCACTGAGGACCCAACAGAGGTCATAGATCAAAAGATGGATGATATCTTGCAATTGAAGTGGGAGTTCCGAAGGAGACACAACCTTACCCTTGCTTCTGTGGGTAATGAACTAACCGGCTGGGTATCATGGTTGAACCCACGTAATTGGTTCTCAGGTTTAGGAGAATGGGCTCAAAATGTTGTCGTTACTGTAGGGAAGTTCCTCTTATGTATCCTAGGAGTTGTCATAATGATTGGTCTGATATTCAGATGTGTTCGGATTGTAATGAATTGCAAGCGTAGAACCAAATTGATGAGTTTGAGGAGCGAGGGCATTGTAACAACAACTAGTTTAATTTATGACCCGTCAATCGAGACAATGTTGTGATAAAATGTGATTCCACGGTCCGTTTCTTTCACCCGTTTCTCCTTTGGTTTCCTCCAAGGTACAAAGACATCCACCTGGAAGAAGAATTTGAAGACCCTTTATACAGACCACTGATGAACTGTGTCACAGACACCTAATGAGCTTTTAGAGACTGTAAATTTTTATGGACACTTGAAGAGCTTTGCTTGCCTCTTACAGCAAAGATACAGTAAAGAGACAAAACATCAGACAAGACATCAGACAAGACGTCAACAAGACACCCAAAGACAACAACATACATAATCATACGACTGCATTTATAACGTATGTTTCTTATCTTCATCTCTACTATCTTCAAGTAGTGACACACATAGTCGACAGGTAATATAGGCACATATATTAGCACTCACATATTCTCCCCCTTCATGTATCATCAACTAATGTGCACCCCCATTTGTTGGAACTAAAAGCCGAAAAGAGCTCGGTAGAGTTTGTTAGCCCACTTACAGACCCTTAATACGGGATGAGAAGGATTCAATGTATACTTCGCAATACCTCGAAGCTTATTTTAGAACACGTACGGCACGATGATACATGACCCCTCAGACATGGATTTCATACACACATGCTTTTACTATCCCACTAGGTCATACATTTCCCACCTCCTCCTCTCCTCACTACTCCCAATCATAATGAGGTATTTCATGGTAATATATATTTTTCTGCTTGAATTGTTTAGAAAATGGCAGTTATTGTTGACTGCCAAAGGGTGGACTGTCAAAGTCGAAAAATATCCTGATTCATATGCCTTGTACTAACCCCTCATGCACATGCCCGCTGCACCTGCATGAGCTCTGCCGTGCGTGCACATATCCGCAAATTGCGTAAGATCGCTCCGGCGATCACGCGCGGTGTATGCGCATTTACGGTAGAGTTTGTGAGCGTCTAGCGGGCGACTCGATCATAACATATTTTACCCACATAGCGTGTTTTATAGTGAATATTCCCCTTAACAATGTTAGAAAGTATGTTTAGTGTAAACGGTTCTTGGACAGAGAAATTCCTCTTTGCATGATGGGAAGGGTCAGATAAAGGTAGAACGGTGGTGTCTAGTATCCAGCTGTAGAGTATTTTAATAGTAACATTTCGGTGTTGGTTAGGAAGAGATTGTTCGCTCCTGCGTATAGTTATGTTTAAAAGTAGTTTAGAGACATTTACTATATTTGCTGTTCATTACCCATGTGGCGGGAATCCTGAGGATACCTCCCACCTGAGCAGTTGGAAATAGACACAGCCCACCTGTTCGAACCCACCTATGACCTTTTGTTATAATGCAGAGACACATTCCTGTGTCCAATGAACTATAAGATTATAGGGACCATTGTATTGTTACTGTATGTTGTGTATATAAAGGCCACCATTGCTGGACCAGTACTCACTCTCTCTACAAAGGTTTTCACACTGAAGGCTAAGGGCTGGTCCAGGACGCGCTTGCGAATCATTCCCACGTGTGTAAGTTTCTCTGTAGCCATTTTGTTATTCTTTATGTACGCCATTCGTTCTCATTTTGTTATCCTTTAAGTGTTTGCCATTTTATTCTCTTTGTGTTTATTCTGTTTGCGATCGTTCGCTATTGTTCACATTTATTTCTTGTTATTCTGTTTAGATATTGATGTTAGGTCTGTAGTGTATAAGCTGTAACTGTTTTTCCCCTTTTTATACTAAAGTATCTTCTACGAAGGTGTTGGAACCTTAACATGTCTTGTGTGTTTCACCAGTTATTGAATAGGGTTTCTGAGCGTCTCAATCGCTCAAACAGCTTTTATATTATCAAGGTCAATAAGTGTTACATTGTGGTAATATTACAGTACTAAGGTTTACAGTATAAGCATACCCATACAGAGTGTTGTTAACAAGGTTTACTGTGTGTCAGTCAGTGAGCGTACGTGCCGCTCGTGCGTCACACCCACGATAAGCGTCTGCTACGCTAAGTGAGTACCCTTACGGTACTCTGTGCACCAATTGCGTACTTAGTCCATAATAATTATATAGCTTATGTTCAAAGGTAATATTTGACTTTATCAGTATATGCGCCAATTATGTGCCCCCCCCCCTCTTGAAAACCCTCTGTCACCGTGAGTAAGCAGGGGAGAGTCCGGGGAGCTTCCTCTCAGCGCTGTGCTGTGGAGAAAATGGCGCTGGTGAGTGCTGAGGGAGAAGCCCCCCCCCCCCCCCTCTGTGGCGGGCTTCTGTCCCACTCAAAAATCTTAAAAAACTGGCGGGGGCTCTTTATATACATGTACAGTGCCCAGTTGTACATGTATATATGTATTTTTGCCAAAGGAGAGGTTTATATGCTGCCCAGGGCGCCCCCCCTGCGCTCTGCACCCTTACAGTGACTGTCGTGTGTGAGGTGTATGGGAGTAATGGCGAACAGCTTTACTGCTGTGCGTTACCTCTGTGAAGATCAAGAAGTCTTCTGCCGCCTCTGAAGTCTTCTTTTCTTCTCATACTCACTCGGCTTCTATCTTCCGGCTCTGCGAGGAGGACGGCGGCGCGGCTCTGGGACGGACGGCGAGGGTGAGACCTGCGTACCAATCCCTCTGGAGCTAATGGTGTCCAGTAGCCTAAGAAACAGAGCCTTGAAACTCACAGAAGTAGGTCTGTTTCTCTCTCCTCAGTCCCTCGATGCAGGGAGTCTATTGCCAGCAGGCTCCCTGAAAATAAAAAACCTAACTAAAATACTTTCTGACAGGAAACTCAGGAGAGCTCCCTGTAATGCACCCAGTCTCCTCTGGGCACAGTATCAAACTGAGGTCTGGAGGAGGGGCATAGAGGAAGGAGCCAGTGCATACCCATACCTAAAGTCTTTCTTAAAGTGCCCATGTCTCCTGCGGAGCCCGTCTATCCCCATGGTCCTTACGGAGTCCCCAGCATCCTCTAGGACGTAAGAGAAAGTATAATTTCAGTAGAGGATACTGTATGTGTCAAGAAAATGGTCCACTGTGTATATACCACACTTGAACAGTGCTGCTTCTGCACCTTATGGTATAATTTTTAAACCTGTATCAGTACTATAATTCATCACAAACTAGGTGCTTCATCGCGCCCTACGGGCGCTCTTCACATCGTCGCAAGGGGCTACGCCCCTTTAACCGTTGCATGCCTTTCTGGGGTTCAATATTTGTATTATATGGAGTATTACATGCATTCCTTTGTTAGTGGTTAAATATTGCACAATGAAAGGGCGTGCGATGGTGAAGGAGGCGCAGCCCCTTGTGACGGCGTGAACAGCACCTGCAGGGCACGATGTACAGAATGTAGCGGGTGCGGGGGGGACTGCGGATGGGGGAGGGTGTCTGTAGATGCTGCGGTTGGAGGGGGGGCGGAAGCGGGGGGGGGGGCCCGGATGGGGAAGGGTTGGGAGGTGCTGCGGGTGGGGGAGGGGCAGAGGAGTGGGGGCTGCAGATGGGGGAGGGGTCCGGAGGCACTGTAGGTGGGGGAGTGGCAGGGGTGCCACGGGTGGGAGAGGGGCAGGTGCGGGTATGTTGCGGATGGGTGAAGGGTTCCGTAGGTGCTGTGGGATGGGAAGGGGCGGGGGTGCCGGGGGTGGGGTAGGGGGTCCGGAGGCGCCGTGGGTAGGGTAGGGGCAGGTACAGGTGGTGCGGCGGATGGGGAAGGGGATCTGGAGGCGCTGCAGGTGGTGGAGGAGCAGGTGCGGGGGTGCCATGGGTGGGTGAGGGGTGGGTGAAGGAGGGACCGCAGATGGAGGAGGGTGTCTGCAGATGCTGCGGGTGGAGGGTGGCAGGTGTGGGGGGAGACATATATGGGGGGTGGATGGTGGAGGGGGTCTGGAGGTGCTGTGGGTGGTGGAGGGGCGGAGGAGTGGGAGCCACGGGTGGTGTAGGGAATCTGGAGGCACAGTGTGTGGGGGAGGGGTGGAGTGCCACATGTGGTGGAGGGGAAGGTGCGGAGGTGTGGTGCATTGAAGAGGGGTCTGGAGGCGCTGCGGGTACTGTACCTGCCAAAAAGGTAGTTGGAGGGCATGCAGTAACAGGGCCAGGACAGGAGTGACAGGGTCAGGACAGGGGTGACGGGGCCAGGACAGGGGTGACGGGGCCAGGACAGGGGTGACGGGGCAAGGACAGGGGTGACGGACGGAGCTAGGACAGAAATGACAGGGACAGGATAGGGGTGACAGGGCCAGGGTAGGGGCGGCAGGACCAGGACAGGGATGACAGGGCCAGTATAGGGTTGACAGGGCAAGCACAGGGGTGACAGGGCCAGGATAGGGGTAACAGGGCCAGCATAAGGGTGAAAGGGCCAGGTTAAGGGTGATAGGGCAAGGCCAGGGGTGACAGGGACATGACAGAACACAGGGCACGGGAGAGATTGGTATTAGGGACAAAACAGTGGTGACAGACAGACTGCTGCTGGCTGCTGCTGTTCCACTCCAACCTGTTGGGATCTGCTGCTGGTGGAGACTTGGCATGGCTGACTCTCTCAGGCTGGAGTCCTGCTTCCTCTGCCCGTCAGCATCCCTCCCCCCCTCCTCAGTCACACACCACAGACCTTGCGCAGCTGCCGGGCACTGTGGTAAGGTGAGACTGGGAGTGACTGGTTAGCCCCAGGAGATGCTGCGACTGGAGGGAGAAGGGGGTCATAGCATGCACACGGCGCGGACCTCGCGGCTGCTGGGCACTGTGGTAAGGGGAGACTGGGAGTGACTGGTTAGCTCCCAGGAGGCGCTGCGGCTGGAGGGAGGAGGGGGTCGGAGCCTGCAAGTAGCTCGGACGTCTGCAGCGCTACCCGCTGGCTAAAGTGTGTGAAGGAGCTGGGCGCACCTCACTGCGGGCGGCAGCACTGCAGCTAGCGGTGGGGTTGCCGGGGCTGGAGTTAACAGAGGCAGTACGGAACCTGCACAGCAGCAGGTGCCCCACAAAACTGCAGCTAAGAAGCGTGGAGTGTGCTAGAAAGTGACGCTCTTCCGCGCCAGAGAGACCCTGCTGAGTATGCTGATGTGGGGGGTCAAGCACACAGTGAGCCGGTGCCCGTCTGTCTGTACGGCATACCCCCTCACACACCCCCATACCTCCCAACTGTCCCGGGGTTCCGGCAGCAGAGCCGGATTAAGGGGGGGGCAGGGGGTACGTACCGTGGGCCCCACAGTTTTAGGGGGCCCCCCGGCTGGAGTAGCTCTGTCCCAGCTCAGAAGCTCCCCCGTCCTGCCAGCAACAGTGGCAGCATTGTGCTACAGTCAGCACACGCTGCTGCGTGTTGGCAGGTCTGTGGTGTTGCAGGGAGGCAGCAGTCTCCCTGCTTCTTTTGCCTGTGCGGGTGTGTAGGGGGGAGCGACCACCTCCTCTGGATTTAGTTCTAGCTGAGGGGCCAAAATCCCATATAACCCCCCCCCCCCGGAATTTGCATAAGGGGGCGTGGCCGCGCGGGTCGCGTTTAGACCACGCCCCCAGCCCCCACAGCAGGAACAGCAATGAGATAGGGCTCCCCTGTTTCAAGTGCCCTGGGCCCCCCGGACTCATAATCCGCCCCTGGAGGCATGCCAGCAGCTCACAGAGTGCTGGGCATGCCCCCTCACTGACAAAAACGGGGGCCCTCCCGTGAAACCATGCCCCTTTTAATTGGCCACTCCCCCTTTTTGCCGCGCGTGTGTCCCTCCTTCTGTCTGAAGAAAGCTGGGAGGTGTGCACCCCTGTCTGCCCGAAGAAAGCTGGAAAGTATGCACCCCTGCCTGTGCCGTGCCCATACTATCTGCTTCTGCTCCTAGTCTCCTATAGATTTGCCCAGATCTGTGACTCATTTGACTAACTCCGCCCAGTGTTGTGACTCCGCCCAGCGTTAGCAAATGAGTCACAAAGTCACAGATCTGGGCTATTATATAGGAGATTAGGGATTTGGAACCTGTCCAGCCTTAATTGGTGCTCTCAATTTTTCCCCACTCAATCAATGAAAGCTGTGTGACACATTGGAGGTGGAGTATGTAAGGTAGTGGAAAGCAGGTAAAGATAGGGTGGATTGATTAGTTAGTTAATTTAATTGTTTTATTGACTAAGAATATTTATGAGGAAGAAGGGGGTAGTACTGTATGAACAACAGGTCAGCCTCCAATGTTTTCTTTAACCCTTGTCAGGAATCCTTATCTATTGACATTCCTCTCCAACCCTTGTCAGAAATCCTTGACTAGTAACATTGTTCTACAACACTTAGCAGGAATCCTTGGCTATTATATTAACATTGTGATGGATGCAGCCATGCCAGCGTCACATATTTTTTGGCCAGTATATTCCTGTGTTCAGTGTGTAGGTGCAAGATGCAGGATATAACTGAGTGTGACCCTCTACGGCCCAGTGACTGCATGCTCACTGGAGTTGTGTATCCCCTACTATTGTGGACATTAACATGACAATATATAGTTAAATGCTGAACCTGTCAACTACTATATGTATTTAGGTAATTGTCCCTCTTTTTATATGGTTGTTCTTTCTAGCCCTGATTTGCTCCCTACAAAACGCCTATGAAATGTATATGTGTGATTGTATTGTATTGAAATAGTGGGTGTAAGTGCTTGTTGTCAGGTGTGTGCCCAGCCAAGTAAGCTGTCTAGGACATCTGGCTGTGTGATAAACAGGAAGTGCAGGGCTGACCACCCTCTGTCGCAGCCCCCCTTCACAGGAAACCTCAGTCAGCTGAAGGGCTTGTGACATAACAAATGACTACAAAGGGTTAATGTAGAATGATTTTATTATACCAATGTGAACTACCCCCTTATCAGCATAATTACATGTCCTTTATTCTAACAGGCCTCTTTCTAGACTTAGTCACTCCAAAGCCACATGGGGTCCCCTGGTGTCCCTGGACACTTTTAAATGTTAGGATTGAAAATCCAACCAATACCAGAGAGAGAATTGTCTCCAAATTCCACCAGCTTCAGAGGTTTTAAAAGGTCACGTGGAAGGGCTATTGGAGTCAGTTGAGTGAAGCTCCTACCTTTGAGAAGTTTTGGAACAAGGCTGTTGCCAGGAGTCGAGAGATCCTGTCAGCCCGTTTGTCTGGAGACCTAGCTATGCGGAGAGGGTCCAGTATACGCAGCTAAGCATTTGCTCCATCAGGAGCTGTCCCAAGTGTGTGGCTGGTGTGCCAGCTGGAGTGGGTTAACTAGTCAGCACGCCCTACCTCTGCAAGGTAGAGGACCATCAGGCCAAAAGCAGCCGGGATCAACAAGACAGACACCATCACCCCTTTCAGCAACCAGTGTCCGCCAGGAGTCTCCAAATGCAAGTATTCCCTGTGGTGGCTAGTGACTGTGTAGGGGCAGGAGTTCCTTGCTTGTGTGTGGTCCTTTCTCTTATATAATCTTAACTGTAATTGTTTTTAACTGTAACTGTAATTATTGTAAATAATGTATAAAGTGTGGTTATGGATTTTCATGCATAATTAGTGTGCATGAAAATAAAAGTGCCGTAGTACCTTGCTATCGTGTACATACTGTGTGATCTCAGAACTCGGTAGTGACCCTGGGGCACCGTGCGGAGCTGTAAATGCTGCTTTTCTCAAGGCAGAGATGAGTGATAGGCGAGAATAATGCACTCATGAACCCGGGGTCCTCACAATTGGTGGCAAGCAGTGGGATCACACAGTCCCGATGTCCGAGCAGAGCCAGGGGTCCGTATCGGTATATACAGCCAAGTTCTGAAGGTGCAATAGCCCGTAAACCAGTAGTATAGAACCACACAGAGGAGAGCTCTTGTTAACCTAGAAGGGATGCCGGTGAGAAGCAAATGGATCATGTGTGAGGACATTAAGCAAGAGCAAAATTCTGCTTAAGTGTCCGCTTGTCCAGGGGGACATTCCCTTCAAGTGAGGGAGTGGCAGAGTGTGCTGTAGCCCAGAAACGGAATCTGAAGTGAGGGGGTCCAGCAGTTGACGCTGACTGAGCCCTACTAGTGCAGCCCGTTTGAAGAATGGCGCCACAAAAGGGAAAGAAGCACCTGAGGAGAGGCAAGAAGTGCCCAAAGTCTCCCAGAGCAGGGGGGCTCATGGATGAGGAGTCATCATGGAGTCGGCTGGCTGAGGAATGGGACCTGAGGAGTCCATCCACAAAGATGCAGCCCTTCTGGGAGCACTGGGAGGCAGGTGAATTGGTTCCTGGGAAGGAGCCTGCAAAGAGAACCCAGAGGGAAGAGGAGATGATGGTTCCACCTGGGTGAATGACCGAGGGGTCCACTGCAGGGGTACAAGGTGGGGAAGTAGAGAAAATACGGCTTGCAGAATCGGGAGATCCGTTAGCATGAATGAGTATAGAGGACCTAAGTGCAGAATGGAAGTTACGATGCAGAACCCCCATGGAAAGCCGCTCACACCGCACCCTCATCCGATGGGAGTATGAGCAACAGGAGGACCCACTACATGCATTCAGTGTGTATAGGAAATGGGTCCTGTGTCCTGGAGAACTGAGACGTGTGTGGGAGCAGCTGCAGTGTCTCCTGCAATGCTTTGAGGATGCGGAGGAGGTCATAGCAGCACAGGGACAGTTGAATTCTCCAGAGTGGCTGGACCAGTGTCACCGAGTGCAATCTGAGGAGCGCCGTCTGCTACAGCTTATGCACACTAAGAAAGCTGCAGAACCAGACCCCCCACTGACTCAAGGAGAAATAACAGAACTGTTCCCTTTCAGTGAACTGGAAAATGAGGAGCTGTACGCTGAAGCCCTGCATGGTGCTAACATACCAGTGCACCCAGAGCATGTAATGGATGAAGCAGCGCCAGGGTCCAGGGTGAGTGCTGCACTAGAATATATCCCCATAGCAGACCAGAGCTTAGAGACTATGCCTGTTATTGCAGTGATTTCAATGCCAGAAACTGAAGATTCAGAAAACTTCTGCCTGCAGCGGTTACAAGCTGTCTCCAGAACACTAGGCTGGGGAAGGCTAGCACCCCACTGAAGGGGATGCACACCCTACAGGCACCCCAGGAGGAGCTGCAGCACACCTTCCCTTTTGCTGAGTTGGGAGCCAACCACCAGGAGCTCTGTGGGGACCGCGTCTCAGAAGAGATCACCACGGAGGGGGTAGTACTGCACCCCTTCTCAACCGCAAGCATACCAGTTGAGGATGGCATCTTGCCCCAGGAGGCCTGGCATATTCATCTGGGGAAGATGGTGGAAGGGTGCCCTGTGTATACTCTGCCACCCTACCACCCCAGGAAGATTATCCAGGGTTGTTCACATTTAGCAATCTGGACAATGAGGAGCTGAAGTCAGAATGTGGGTATGTGACCGGGAAGTAACCAGGGACCGGTGTGCCAGAGATGGCTAACACAAGATCAGAACAGGGAGTAGATGCAGAGGTGTGGCTCTACTGTCAGTCCCCTGCGAGTGTGATGGACTAGAATTATGTGCCAGGGAAGCGCTGCAGTAAAGGGGCAGCCGAGCCCATGCCCATGAAGTATATGGTAAGAGGCACAGCTTGCAACCCCCCTGCCCTTCAGAGGAAGACTCCTCACTACCCAGCACTGCCCCAGTGAGAGAAGGAGCAGTACCTCTATACAGTGTCGTCCCACCAGTCCCTACGCCAGTCAGGCTGGGGAAGCCGGGTGAGTAGGAGAAGATGGAAGGTCATCCTGGTGATGCCCAGCAGTTGTTGTTTAAGGGGTGGGGGAGGTGCTAGGCCCAAGTGAGGGGTTTGTGGAGGCTTTTGAGGGGGGAGCACATGGACCGTTGCTGAGACTCCCTGCTCCCCTGCAGCCATTGTCCCCGTTGTTGCCCAGTGCAGGAGGAGCACTGCCTACCCCTGATGGCAGGTGGGGACAGAGTATGCTCAGACCCTGGGAGGTGGGTGAGCATGAGAAAATGGAGGGTCACCAAGGTGAGGCCAGCAATTGTTGTTTAAGGGGTTTGGAAATGTTGTATGCCCCTGGAAGGGAGTACAGGCTTTTAAGGGGGGAGCATGGGGACAAGAATTGCAGATGCCGCCTGCTCCCCTGCAGCCAACTTTAGCCCTGTTGTAAAGTGCAGAAGGATGACTCACAGCCAGGGTCCCTGATGCCAGCCTGCGGGCACAGATCATGCCTCTCCCGGATGCGACAGAGGCGGCAGGAGTGAGCTTCCCCCAAAAAGGGGGGAGGGGAGGGACAAATCTCCAACGAGGTGGGCTGCCCAACACTGTGCATGGTGGATAATCCCAGCCCCTGGAATGCTGGAGGGGGTTATAAAAACTGTGAACTGCTGAGCCCAGACTCTCCACAACCAGATGGTAACCTGATATGACCATTGTTTGATCCAGGGGGGCCAGGTATAACCCTTACCCAGGGCCACTGGGTAGCTGTGGTCACTGAATCGCAGAGGCTGGGAAAAATAGGGAGGTATGTGACGGATGCAGCCATGCCAGCGTCATGTCACATATTTTTCAGCCACAGGCGACCTGGCGGCGGGGGGGAATTGACGGGGGAGTGAAGTTTCTTCACTCCCCCTGTCACCCGGCGCCATAGCAATGCATTCTAATATGGACAATCTCGTCCATACTGGCCTGCATAAGTGACGGGGCACCAACAATGAAAGAGCGCGGGGCCACGCATCGTTCATCGTTCGTGCCTACACACTGCACGATATCAACGAGTTCTCGTTCATTAATGAACGAGAACGTTCATATCGTGCAGTGTTATCTGCCAGTGTGTAGGGCCCTTAAGAGATTCCTTGGGGTCTCCAATATATATTAAAACATCGTCTGCAAATGCCGACAATTTTATTTCTGTGTTCCCCATTCGTATACCCTGATATGTGGATGAATCCTGGAGTATACGAAAGAGGGGATCTATAGACAAGTTGAAGAGAAGCGGCGACAGGGGACATCCTTGTCTTGTCTCCCTCTGCATTGTTATCAGAGCCCCTCTTTTGCCATTAATAAACAAAGAGGTCACCAGAGCTGTATACAAATATTTGATCAGTCCCACAAATTTCTCCTGAAATCCTCTGCATATCAATACGTCAAATAAATGATACCATGAGACCGTGTCAAAGGCCTTGTGCGTGTCAAGGCTCAGTAACATATGTGGGGAGTTTTGCAGATTAATTGAGGCTACAGTTGCTGCTATAGCTGTCCGTATAGCTTTAACTGATTGGTGGCCATGAACAAAACTGAACTGATGTTCTGTCAGTAAGTCCAGGAGTATTGCCTGCAATCTATTTGCCATTATTTTAGTAAAAAGTTTAAAGTCAGAATTAAGGAGAGTAATTGGTCAATAGGATTCTGCCGGTAATGGGTCTCTGTCAGGCTTAGGGATCAAGGTCGTATATCCCTGAGAAAAAGCAGGGTAACTTGGGGCGTCTTTATAAATTGTGTTAAATAATTCTAGCAATGTGGGAATTAATTCTTGTTTCAGTAATTTATAGTAGGTACCAGTAAACCCATCGGGCCCAGGTGACTTGTGAGGTTGTAATGTAGAGATAACCTCCCGTAGTTCCTCTTCCGTGATCTCCTTCTCCAATAGCTCTGCTTGCTCTGGAGTAAGCTCCAGTAAGTTTGCTTGGGTCATAAAGTCCCTTTGCTATCCGCTTGTGGGGCAATGGGGCTATATAGGTCAGTATAGTACTTATGGAAATGTGCTAAAATGTCGCTTGTAGTTGTACAAATATTGTTCTGTGGACCACCTCTCAGGGCCGTGATGAGCGATAGTTTTTTTCCAGGGTCTGGACATTGTCGCCAACAGTTTTCCATACTTATTCCTCCTTTTATAGTAGTTAAACTTGGTGTAATCCAAGCGTTGTTATGCCTGAGCTGTAAGGAAAGAGTCCAAAAGTCTCTTATCTCGTAAATACATTTCAAGCATTGGCGTTTCTATAATGGGTGCAATGGGTGCGGTGTACACAGGCCCCTGGGTCCAGGGGAACCCACACAGCACCCATTGCACCCATTTTAACACTTACCTTTCCGGAGTCCAGCGTCAGGACCTGCAATCGCGGCAGAAATTGCCACCAAAATAGCCGCCACGCATGCACGGTAGCAAAATTGGTCTCCGGATCATGGCGGGCGCCATGTTTCCGGAGACCTGCGTATGCGCAGTAGACTCAGGCACAATGCCGGAGTCTACAGCGCCGTACAGAGGAGGGGGCCCACCTGGAGGTGCACACGGGCCCCCTTCTCTTTAGAAACGCCCCTGGTTTCAAGTAATTCATCAGTGGGGTTATTTTTGTAGGCATTAAAACTATGGGATGCTGCTGCGTTAAGCACACAATATTTTTGTGCATTATCTTTGCGTTGTTTTGCTACATAACTGATAACATGCCCTCGCATTACCGCCTTTGACGTCTCCCAGAATAACACAGAGTTATTCCAGTGTTCAATATTATCATCCACGAAAGTAGTCCAGGAATGTACCAGAAACTTTTGGAAATCATCTGAGCTAGCCAAATAGTCTAGGAAACGTCAAATCACCTGAGCTAGCCAAAACGTCTAGGAAACTGAGCTAGCCCAATAGTCTAGGAAACGGTCCGGAGTCGATCGAGTGGTTTTATACAATTCTAAGGTTACCGGAGCATGATCTGAAATTATAATATCCCCCAATATAACGTTTTTAATTTGAGGAAGCATATGATTTGCAAGCAACACATAGTCTATGCGGGACATTGAGCCGTGCACTCTTGATAGGTGACTATAGGATCTCTCAGTATTATGCATGGGGAGGACAGACGAGCAGCAGTAGATGATTTATCTAGGGTAGGGTCATCCACTGCATTAAAATCTCCCCCCACCACCAAAGAGTAGTTAACTCTACTGGCCAACACCTGCGTAAGGTTGTGAACGAAGTTACCCGTTGCTACATTGGGGGCATATAAATTTACCAGTGTAAATTTTTTCCCCTCAATAAGAATATCAATTATTAAATATCTACCCCCAGAGTCCGAGACGGTCTGCAATATTTCATATCTCAGGTTTCTATGGACCAAAATTGCCACCACTCTAGATTTAAATGAATGGGAAGATTGTAAACATTACGCTATCCATGGGGCACGTAAAGTGGAATCATCCCCTCCTCCTCCAGTGCGTTTCCTGCAAAAAAGTAATGGATGGGTGTTTACGTCGTAAATGAGTAAAGACTTTCTTCCTTTTAATTGAGGTATTTATCTTCCCACATTCCAAGACACAATTGAGATAATGGAATCGGCCCTGTCAGTAGGACCAGCATTGTTACTGTCTGCCATTAATGTATATTAAGTAAGTAAGATATTAAGTAAGAGATAGCTCCACTCTGGGGGGAGTAGGTCCATCGAGAAAAGACTCAGAGTAACCACACAATTTTT
The DNA here is from genome assembly GCF_028390025.1 of Pseudophryne corroboree. Classification (NCBI taxonomy): domain Eukaryota; kingdom Metazoa; phylum Chordata; class Amphibia; order Anura; family Myobatrachidae; genus Pseudophryne; species Pseudophryne corroboree. Next base: position 99,109,453 of record NC_086453.1, on the reverse strand, counting down.
TTTAAATGTGGGGACGGTCCCAACATTAGAGCTCGTGTTGTCTGAGTGATGTAGAGTTGTCAAAAGAGATTCAGAGTAACCATATGCCCCATCCCAGCCTCCTCACAAAACCCCAAATTTGCATTTTAAAACTAAGTAAATAGCATAGATACAAGTACATGTAATGGTCAAGTGAAGCAATGCATTTTTTCTAACATCTAAAAGTAACGAACCCGAGCCCCACAAAGGACACCTAGGAAATGTCTGAGAATCCCTTTCTATCTCAGAGGGGATGCTCCGAACATTCAACAACAAAACATAAAATAACACTGTGAACATCGCTAAGTATTCTCAATCACGAATTAAATTTCAGATGAAATAAAAACAAAGAAAGGGTCCAGGACAATATCACAGATCCAATGGCACATAAAAATAAATGCATAACATTCATAGAAGCACATCGAAGCACATAAAAATAAAAATAAAAAAAGAAGTAACGTGAAGTGTAGGAGTACAGCCACTCAGTCATAAGGCAGCATTCTTGTATCTCCGCTCCTTTGCTAGGTATGGTGATAAGAGGGGCACACTTATAGGTATGAGAATATCAGTTAAAGTGCTAACCTATCCAATATAAAACAGAATCCTACCCATGGCCATACTTCCCTCCACAACTATAGGCAATCTTATCATATCAATGTTGAGTACTGTCATTAATCTCTAGAACTAGCATTGGATCTCGCTGGAGAAGGTGAAATTTAGCACATCTCCGACCAGCACAGCCCCCCCACCCCCCCCGCACAGGTACAAAAGCATCGCACGGCAGCAATGCTTTTGTACCTGACGAATAACTCCCTGCCAGCTCAACTCCTGCACGCTGGCAGGCCGCTTACTTGCCGCGTCCTGGGTCGCAGCGGCTGTGTGAGACGTTGCAGCAGCCGCCATGGCCCACCTCCTCCAACGGTCCCGATACGCCTCCGTTGTCCTGACCGTGCCCCGCCAACGACATTCTAATGCCGTTGGCACGCCCCGCGACCGCCTCTGCCTGTCAATCAGGCAGAGGTAATCGCAGCCTTGAGATGCTGATAGCATCTCCCTGGGCTCCTGGGGTGTGTCCGCGCAGTGTGGCCTCTGTGAGTGCACACTCCACAAAGTAATTCAGACTACGATCGCTGCCGCTGTAGTGATGCAATCTGAATTACCCCCTAAAACTGATGAAAATCGATCAAGATCGATGTTGTGTTTCGGGAGCTAAAACACACTTGTACTAACAATTAAAAATTTATATTGAAAATTCATCCATTAGTACATGCGTGTTATAGCCCCTGAAACTTTTAGATCAATTTCCACTGGTTTAAAAATCAATTAATATGATTAAATATATAATTATATCCCTAAGGTATTCACAAAGAAAATATTTGAAGTTTATCAGCTTTAATTGGCAGGCACATAGCAACATATACCTAAGCATAGGCATTACTAATCAGTGAAAGCAACTGTACCCCATTACCAATTTGAATGTATTAAAGGGCATTTGGAGCAGTTTTAATGAAAAACTGTTCCAAACCCTTTAATTGTTTTTTTTTAGTAATCCACATTGCATTCCCCATACTTATAATAGTAAATGAAATGTGGCCAAATTTACTAAAAAAAAGTAAAAAAATACTGCATTGAGCCCTGTGATAATCTTGCCAGCTGAGGCCATCACTTTTCATTGATCTGCACCCTTTGCCCTACTGTGATCTGCGATCTGCACCCTTTGTCTAGCTTTCTATGACCCCTGGCAGAGAAAGCTGTACGGGGACCGGGCTCCAGTGATCAGCTATGTGTGTCTGATGGACACACAGGCTGATCACAGTGTAGAAAAAAGTAAAAAAAAAAGTAAAAAAAACCCCCCAAAACATACTTACTAGCCCCAGGAGCCAGTGTCCGCTGCTCCGGTGAGTGCCACCGGCCACTGGGTCCCCCATATGCTGCGCTCAGGGCCAGTTCTAGTGCCCAAGGGGAAAATTTCCGTTGGCGCCCCCCCGAAAGGCAAAATAGGCTTAGTGCATGTCAAAAATAGGGGTGTAGCTTTATAAGATAGGAGCATGGCCATAGAATAGTACCGATTCACATTACACCGCACAGTAGTGTTCATCAGTAACATTACACCACACAGTAGTGTCCGTCAGTCACATTGCACCACACAGTAGTACCCCTTATACCATGTTAGAACCCCTTACACACATTACACCACAGTAGAGCAGAGCCCCTTATACACGTCACACCAGGAAGCCCCTTACACACATTGCACCAGGTAGACCCTTATACACATTGCACCAGGTAGACCCTTATACATACTGCACCAGGTAGACCCTTAAACACACTGCGACAGGTAGCCCCTTATACACACTATGACAGGTAGACCCTGATAAAGCTAACTATTTATCGTATATAAAACACTTTAAGAGGTCTAAGAACACTATACGCTATCTACGTAAGAAGTACCGTAAGGGTACGCAAGTTGTGTAGCGTTCGCTCAACCGTAGTCGAGACGCTCAAGCGTCACGTTCGCTTACGGCCCAGTGATCACAGGCAGGCACGCTATTGGCTGCCGACTAACGTAATGATTCGCTATAGCGTAGCGTACGCTCGGGACCACGAGGAGATCACCAGCGGTGCAGACGCTTACAACGTTTAAACCTTTATATCTATACCTTTAACGATGAGATACACAGTATACCTTAGTGTGGAGACAGAGTGTAAGTGCAACCTGGTGTAACCTGATTAACTACAAAGCTGCTTGAGCGTCACCGACGCTCAGTGAATACTTAACCCTTATAAAGAATACACAGATACCTGGGCTTAGGGTCCAAAACCTATTATATGTATTATAACTATTATACTTGCAAAAGGAATCACAGTACAAATGATACACTACAATATAACATAAACCAACTAACCAGATAAACTACACAGGAAATACAATACAATATAATTAAAGGAAAATACGAGAGAAAGAGTAGAGAGAGAGAGAGAGAGATGGCTCACAGTAAGACAATATGATTACGGAGAAAACTTACGCACAAAGGGAAACGATCGCATGCGCCTCGATATCCAGCTCCCGATTATCAGCAATGAGAACCGTTGCAGAGAGTGAACTGGATACGGTCGGCCTGCCTATTTATGCCCCACACACAATACAATTCAATGGTCCCTACAATCTCATTGTTCATTGGACACAGGAATTCGGCTTCGCATTATAACAAAAGGTCATAGGTTGATTCATACAGGTGGGCTGTGACTATTTCCAACTGCTCAGGTGGGAGGGAAACTGGGTTTCCCGCCGCATGGGTAATAAAGTGCAAATAAAGTAAATGTTCATAAACTTCTTATGTCCATAACTATTCGCACGAGCGATTGATCTGTTTCAAACCAACACCGGAATATTTCTAATTAAATATTCTTCCGATGGATACTAAACACCACTGTATTACTCCTGTCTGACCCTTCGTATCAAACAAAGAGGGATTCCTCTGTTCATAAACATTCTATATTAACCAAACTTTCAGAATCTATCAAAGGGACCATGATCTACAAAATACATTATTAGTGAAAATATGTAATGATTGAGTCGCACGCTACGATCGCATAAACTCTACCGTAAATACGCATACCATGCGCCTGCGGGTGCCCGCGACTGTGAGTATGCGCACGTACGGGAGAGCGTACGCACGCGCAGCACGGACCTGTGTGAGGTGCAAATATGGTAGTGTGCATAGAGATATTTTTCTGACTTTGACAGTCCACCCTTTGGCAGTCAATAATAACTGCCACCTTCTAAAACATTTCAAAAGGAGAAAAATATATGTCAGGGGTTAATTCATTTCCATGGTTGGGTAAGGGAGGAGAGAGGAGTAGGTGGGAAGAGGGTATGACCTAGTGAGATAGCAGAAGCATGTGTGTATGAGTCCATGTTTGGGGGGGTCATGTATCATCGTGCCGTACGTGTTGTAAATCAAGCTTCGAGGTATTGCGAAGTATACATTTGAATTCCTTCTTATCCCGTGGTACGGGTCTGTGGATGGGCTGTCAAACTTTACCGAGCTCTTTTCGGATTTTGAACAAAATGGGGAGCACATTTTAGTTGATGATACATGAATGGGGGAATATGTGATTGCTGATATCTGTGCCTGTATTCCCTATACTATGTGTGTCATTACCTGAGGGTTGTAGAAATGAAGAAAAGACATAATTACGGTAAATGCGGTGGTATTCTATGTCAGGTTAATGTACATCTGTCGGTTGAAGTTTTGTTCGGTATCAGTTGAAAGTCGTCTTCTTTGCGCTGTGTTGCCCATTAGGTGTGAGCAAAAAGCTTTGTCAATGCCATTAGATTTACAAGAAATGTTGGGCTAGCGTAAGTTTAAGAATTCTAGGGAAACTGGGGATCCATGGCAAAGTTCATCAAATGTCCGTATCTCAAGTGGTCAAAACTTCTTCTTTGGTCTATCCGTTGTCTGTATAGCGTCTCGTCAACTTCCTCGTCCAAGGGGGTCTTTTATCTTGGAGAAAAGCAGAAAAACAGGTGAAAGAAACGGACCGTAGAAATCGCATTTTCATCACATCATTGTTTCTATCATTGGGTCATAAATCAAATCCAGGTTAATTACAGTTTCCTCACTCCTCAAACTCATTACCTTAGTACGACGATTGCACCTCATTAAAGCCTGACCGCATCTAAATATCAAACCGATCGTTATGATAACACCTAAGATACATAGGAGAAACTTCCCAACATCCATTATGACTCCTTGAGCCCAGTCTCCCAAACCGGAGAACCAATTTCGCGGGTTCAACAATGACACCCAACCAGTCAGCTCATTACCTACAGCAGCAAGAGTGAGATTGTGTTTTCGGCGAAATTCCCACTTCAATTGGAGAATATCGTCCATCTTTTGGTCTATGACCTCGACCGGATCCTCGGTGCTATTCGTGATATACGTGCAACACTTCACGCCGTACTGTGTTGCCAATGTAACACAATATCCGCCTGTCACTGCTGTGAGGTAATTAAGAACCATTCTATGCTGCACCAGTTCTGTTTTATAAGCTTGAAGTTCCCTTCCAGTATATCTAAACGTGTCATCATACATTTCAGTGATATTATCTAACAAATTTGCGAGCGCCGATATGTATTTATAATTTAGCACTCCTCTAGCGGTGCGGGTGAAATCTAACGCGATTAAGAATTGAATCCTGGTGGATTCACTTATCAGATCAGAGGCCGGATGCTCTGTCTTCTCTATCAGGTGCCTTTTAACAACGTGCTCGTAATGGGTGTGAGTATAAGGAGCTTGGGCACCACGATGTATGTCTTTCATTTTGTCATGTGTTACAGTCATTACTTCAGGCAATACTTTTCCAATATAACACAATCCTTCAGAGTTTGGGGCAAGCCACTTGTACGCCTTTCTCCCGCATATGAAATATGCATCATCGGGGAGAACATATGGGACGGAGAAGGACATAACCATATTACACACCTTCCAGGTGAACTCTCCTAACCCTAATTCTTCCATTTGCTTAATACACGTATCAGGTTGTACGATATGTGCACAGTATCCTGGTGATACTTCTCCAACTCTCGTAATCCTATTTCCTAAGGTGTACCTATACCGGAAAGATTTTCCTCTACTGGCTATGTGGCGTACAAGCTCTGTTTCTGTAGGCATTCTATCTGCTCTATGCGAAAAGGTCATGGTGTGGTTACTCCATGACACTTCCCTATTTCCCGGCTTTCTGGGATTGGAGATGTTGAAATATAATAGGGACCTATCCACATGGTATTGGTGGAGCTTCAAACTAGGAGGGCTGGAGATATTAAACCTCCTGTCCACCGGTCTCCCACCATTTAACTCAAGTACCTCCCCTATCGTTAAAGGAAATGGTACTAGCCCTGATTTGCTATGACCTTGAGGTACTTGAGAGCATACCCAACAATCTGTTTTGTTTAACACATTACCCACTAAGGAGTGATAGTCACTCAATGGATGCCGGTCCATATGGATATTAAAACTGGATTGGCATTTCTTAATGCACCCATCTTCAATGACATTGTTACAGAGCCTACAGATACAGTTTTCTTCAGCTAACAATCCGTCACAATTCCTTCTATGGTCAATGCTATCGGATCGTTTTCTGATACTCGCCTTTGCTTGTTGGTTAGGTTGATCTTGGAAAACTACGCCTCCATCTTTATCATCAGAACCCATTCCAGAACCTCTATCGACCTCCATGGTACTCTCGCCGGAACAGACTGCTCTGGTCAACATCATGGTCAACAGGAAAATCCGGATCACAGTCTCTTGGGGCAAGTCCATCTTATAGGAGGAAATGGAGAAGAATGAGAAGGAGGAAAAAGAAATTTGAGGGAGAGGGGATGGGAAGTGGAGGAAAATAATAAAAGGGAGTGGGGAGTCGACAACAGCTCTCGGTCTTCAAGGCTCAGGTGCCGCCTCAGTCCTCCTGGAACAGACACTCTAGTGATACAACCTCTACCGTCTGTTCCTTATCACGGGACTTCTCTGGATCAGCAACCTTCTTGCAGTGGGATGAATGGACCCAAGTCTCTCTCTCAGCAACCTTCAGTGCTGTAGTGCTAGTCAATAAGACCTGGTATGGTCCTTCCCATCTGTCAATAAGGCAACCTGAGCGTAGAAAATTCCGTATCATTACATAATCCCCAGGTTCAATGTCATGACAATTACTATCAGGTAGGTCAGGAATCACCAACTTCAGATTATCATTTTGATTCCTTAACTGTTTACTCATGTTAATCAAGTACTTTACAGTTACTTCATTGTTACATTTCAAATCATCCTGAGGGTTAATCATGACATGCGGTTGTCGACCAAACAAGATTTCAAAGGGAGACAGATTAAGAGGGGACCTGGGAGTGGTTCTGATACTATACAATACAATGGGTAAAGCTTCTGGCCATGTCAATCCTGTCTCTGCCATCACTTTACTCAATTTATTTTTAATAGTGCTGTTCACTCTTTCGACCTTCGCACTCGCCTGTGGACGGTACGGAGTGTGCAGCTTGCTATCAATTCCCATCAACTTACACATTCCTTGAAAGACATCACCTGTAAAATGGGTACCCCTATCACTTTCGATTATTCTAGGGATACCATATCTACATACAAATTCCTGCACAATTTTCTTAGCAGTAAACATAGCGGTATTTGTAGCCGCAGGAAATGCTTCGACCCAATTTGAGAAAACATCTATACAAACAAGTACATATTTCAAATTCCGACAAGGGGGTAATTGTATAAAGTCAATTTGTATTACCTGGAAAGGGCCGCCGGCAGGTGGGATATGGGATGGTTCTGTAGGTATTGCCTTTCCAATATTCTTTCTTAAACAGGTAAGGCATGACATTGCTCTTTTACTCGCATGAGAGGAGAATCCTGGGGCGCACCAGTATGCTCTCACCAATTTGCACATCCCTTCCTTGCCTAGATGAGTCAGCCCGTGAGCTGCTTCAGCCAGACATGGAAGATATGCTCTGGGGGCCACTGGTTTACCATGTCCATCCGTCCAGAGTCCTGAGGACTCCTGGCCATATCCCTTTGCCTTCCAGACTGCCTTTTCCTGTGTGGAACACAAATTTTGCATTTCACACAACTTCTGTGTGTTAATGGTATTAAATACCATCAATTGTGTGGTGTCTGTCTGTATGGGGGTAGCAGCTGCTAACTTAGCAGCTTCGTCTGCTCGGCTGTTACCAAGTGATACCGGGTCTTGGCTATATGTGTGTGCTTTACATTTGATAACAGCCACTCTGTCGGGTTCCTGTATCGCTGTTAGAAGCCTTTTTATGTGAGCTGCATGCGCTACCGGTGTACCAGCTGCCGTCATGAAATTTCTGAGGCGCCATAGGGCTCCGAAATCATGGACTACCCCGAATGCGTATCTAGAATCGGTGTAGATATTGGCTGACTTACCTTTAGCCAATTCACATGCTCTGGTTAGGGCGACCAGTTCAGCAACCTGGGCTGAGTGAGGTGGGCCTAGCGGTTCCGCTTCTATGGTGTCTTGGTCATCTACGACTGCGTATCCAGTACACAAGTCTCCCGAGTCTGACTGTCTATGGCAACTACCGTCCGTGTAGAATGTGAGTTCTGCATCTTCCAGTGGGTTGTCACTGATGTCAGGCCTTGCGGTAAAATTTTGGGTCAAATATTCCATACAATCATGTGTATCTTCCTTTGTATTAAATCCTCCTTCCCCATCACTCTCACCTTCCACCCTTTGTGCCTGACCAGGCACACCTGGGAGATACGTTGCAGGATTTAATGCACTGCATCTCCTTATGGTGATGTTTACGGGGGCCATTAGTGCCAATTCCCATCTTGTAAACCTCGCTGATGAGACGTGTCTGGTTTGGGCAGAATTCAATAAGGCTGATACTGCATGTGGCGTATGGATTGTGAGGTTGTGGCCTAGCACGACATCTTCGCTTTTTGTCACTAGCAATGCTATCGCAGCAACGCTTCGCAAGCATGTGGGGAGGGATCGCGCTACCGTGTCTAGCTGAGCGCTGTAGTATGCAACTGGCCTACTGGCATCACCGTGTTTTTGGGTTAGTACACCTGCCGCGCAACCAGCACTTTCTGTTCCGTATAGTTCAAAGGGTTTCCCATAGTCTGGCATACCTAGTGCTGGTGCCCGCGTTAGGCACTGTTTGAGTCTCTCAAATGCTGTTTCGGACTCGTCTGTATGCGAAATCCTATCAGGTTTGTTTGAGGAGACCATTTCCTGCAAAGGTAACGCCAAAATGGAAAACCCTGGGATCCAATTACGGCAATACCCACACATTCCTAAAAACGTTCTGATCTGTTGCTGGGTTTGTGGCAGAGTCATGTCTCTAATTGCTTGGATTCTATCAGCGGTCAGGTGTCTCAGTCCTTGTGTTAGACAGTGTCCCAAATATTTTACCTTAGTTTGGCATAATTGTAACTTGTCTTTGGAAACCTTGTGTCCTGTGTCTGAAAGATGAAACAGGAGCTGTTTCGTATCCTTCAGAGATGCTTCCAGTGAATCTGAACACAGTAGTAAATCGTCCACATACTGTATCAATACTGATCCACTGTCTGGTTGGAAAGACTGTAAACAATCATGCAAAGCCTGAGAAAATATACTTGGACTATCTATGAAACCTTGGGGTAATCGAGTCCACGTGTATTGGACTCCTCTGTATGTGAATGCAAACAAATATTGGCTGTCAGGGTGCAGAGGTACCGAAAAGAAAGCGGAGCAGAGGTCAATAACAGTGAAAAATTTGGCAGTGGGAGGGATTTGCATTAGGATGACAGCTGGATTTGGCACTACGGGGAACTGACTCTCAACTATTTTGTTAATCCCCCTTAGATCCTGCACTAGTCTGTAACCCCTCCCCCCACTCTTTTTCACAGGGAAGATGGGACTATTAGCAGTGCTGGACGTTCTTACCAGAATGCCCTGTTGTAGCAAGCGCTCTATTACTGGGTAAACTCCTAACTCCACCTCTGGCTTCAGAGGGTACTGTGGGATTTTTGGAGCTATCCTACCATCTTTTACTTGTACAACTACTGGAGCTACGTTTGCCATTAATCCAGTGTCTTGTCCGTCTTTTGTCCAAAGTGACTCTGGTATCTGAGATGTCATCTCTTCTATTTGGGATGGATTCCTATTTGTCATAATGGTATGTGACATTAATTTTGATGGGGAGTCTAACATGTCTCGCACTTCCTGAGCGTGTTTCTCAGGTATGTCCAAGAATACACCTTCAGGAGTACAATAAATGACGCACCCCATTTTACACAGTAAGTCTCTTCCCAGGAGATTGGTTGGTGCCGATGCAACCAGCAAAAAGGAATGCTTGGTATGCAAAGGCCCTATTGTAATCTCGGCTGGTTTGCTAACAGGGTAGTGCTGGACTACTCCTGTTACTCCCATGGCTGGAATTGTCCTACCAGTGGTTCTCATGCCCACTGTTGAATTTATCACTGACTTGGCCGCCCCTGTGTCTACAAGAAAGTTTAAAGTTTTACCAGCTACATTAATTGCGATCTCGGGTTCACTTCCAAGGTTGGCAATTAATTTTACTGGCTGCAGATTACAGGTATGGCCACACCCCTATTGGGTATGGTGACCTCCCTGAATCCCGCTGGCAGCAACTACTTGTGAGGGAGATAGTTGGGAACTACCAGAGGCATGCCAGTCTCTGTTTGGGGGATATCTTTTTGTTTCCCCTGTATGTGGCTCATAACTCCGTTTCTGCGGACCTTGCTCCCAATGTCGTGTGTCGTGTCGTTGTCTAGGGGGTTGGTATGAGTTTCGTGGATTCTTTACTCTACAATCTCGTGCCATGTGTCCCTGTTTGTGACAAGAATAACAAGTAACCATACTTGACTTACCCACAGGATTTGGTGATACAAACAAAGGCTGCCTTGTGGTCAGAGCCTGTATACTTACTGACATTAATTTATCACCTTGTTGCTCCCTGTGTCTGGTGATGTTTCTATCGTGATCAATAGCAGCCTCTCTCAAAGTAGCCACAGACAGACCTCGCCAACATGGTTGTGTGGTCTGTACCCTAGTCTTCAATGACTCTTTTAAACCATCCATCAGTACCGATACTGCTACTTCCCGATGGTTTGTGTCTGTTTTAATGTCCTCTATGCCTGTGTATTTTGCCATTTCTAATAATGCTCTGTGAAAATACTCTGCAGCTGTCTCTGACTCCTTCTGTTTAATGGAGAATATCTTATTCCATTTAGCTACTGCTGGGAAATACTCTTTTAGCTGCAAGTTTATTCTTTTCACATTATCTTGGTTGTACACATCTGTAAGAGGTACATCATGATCTAGTCCGCAATCAGCTAAAAATTGAGTTGCGTCGACATTTGAGGGTAAACATGCTCTCAGCAATATCTGCCAGTCTTTATTGTTGGGCTCTGCAGTGTTACCTAAGTCTCTGATGTATTTTTGACTGGCAACTAAGTCTTTTCTAGGGTCAGGAAATTCAGACACTATGGTCCTTAATTCCATTCGGGAAAATGGAGTGTACATGGCAATGTTCCTAATGGGAGTGGCTCCTGATGCGTCTGTTTTCCCATTTGGCACTGCTATTACTCTAACAGGTGTAATTCTAACAACCTCATTCTGTGTAGATTCTACAGGCTGTGGTGAAATAGTCTCAGCATAATGCATGGTGCCGTACTTACCAGTTGATACGACCTCACCTATCCCTCCGCTAGGGGCCTTTACTAATCTCGTGGGTGGAGCTGTGCCTACTGTGGTCTCTGCTATGGTGGCTGCTAGAGAGAGCGCTGAAATCGTTGCCGATTCGTCCTCTTGATCACACTCCTGAGGAAAGTTCAAAACAGGGTACAACTTGCACGGGTTAATACTTGCATGGGTTAATGGTTTAACATTATCATTAACATTTACACAGTTACTAAGTGATTTTGTGTTACACCTTAGTGCGTCTTTCTCCGCAATCAACTTCTCTCCTGATATGTATGGTGGCGGTGGGGCCGTGGCAATCAGTTTTCTGTTAGAGCCAGATCCCGCCGCCTGAGCCAAACCTCTCTGTATCTCACCTTCCTGTTGCCACAACTGTAAATAATCATAATGCTGGATTCGTCTCTTTGTTGATTTTATGAGACATATCCTCCTCCTTAAATTTTGTAACACTTCGGAGCTGAAGCTCCCTACTCTTGGGAATTTCTCCCCGTCATGTACAGTCATTCTCTCCCATTCATCACATAAAGTTTCTGTGTGACTTCCATATTTCTCACACATTATATACCTGGCCGACCCAATTGGTCGGACCACTGAATCAACCCGAACCGAGGTTGATCGCCCCCTACCTGAACAAGTGGCCCCCATAGTTCGAAAGTGTTGCTTTATTTAGCCAACCCTTTACGCAAAACCAAATGTCAACAATAGGCTGACGGTGGCGGTTTACCGAGTACCCCACTCACTCGCCCACGCCGACCAATACGACCTGATCACACCGATATGGTGCTGGCGTACTTGACCTAGGGCCCCTGCGACCTGAACCTCTATTTACTGGAACCTGCGAGGGTTATCCGAAGAACACTTACTCTTTCCAGTAACTATTGGTTGCTGGATAGTTCCTGAGTGAGCAGCAAACTTCCCTTAAAAAAAAAAATTACACAAATCACGTTAGAGTGTACAGATAGCGTTTGTGACCCCTTTACTCTAATGGTATTAGGTCAGATTACTAACTACTGCACACACTTACGTGCGGTCCAGTCGTTCAGTACACAAACAACTAAGCTTATGTACGGAAAGACCAATGGAATCGAAACTTACGACTGCGAATTCCTTCAGCCAGAGCTTATATGGCCTATATGGGTGTTGCACCAACCCTTTTCGGTGTTGTGCCTGTGAACTGTATAGCGGACTTCCTTGTCGGCTGTACCTGGACCTCCTGGTCTGCTATGACCTCCTGGTCTTGTTACAGTATGACCTCCTGGTCTTGTTACAGTATGACCTCCTGGTCTGCTATACTCTAATGCTCAAAATTGTATATTTAACCAGAGATGCCTCCCTAGCCACCGTGCACGTCACTTACACGCATGTACCTCACGAGTACTCGACTTTTCTTGTGGTTCAACCTTTAAAAATTGTAAAAACACTCACTCATCACATGTACACTTTTGTTTCTATTTCTATTTCTGCGCAGAAATTTTTCTTTAGATCAGGTGTGTTACCAATTAGGAGCAGGATCTGTTAATTAAATTTCGGACACCCAAAAATAGACTTGCGTTATTTCTCGCCTCGCGTTATTTATCGCTTTGCGTTATTTATCACTTTGCGTTATTTATCGCTTTGCGTTAAAAATCAACTTATCGTGACTTGAGCTACGTGGGCGTAACCGGACGCTCCGTTGCGTAATATACGCTGCGTGCGTAGGCCTTTGGATTGCGTACGCAAGTCTTTGTTAGAGACACGTATACGCAAAGCAAAGATCCACCGTAACACAATTTATACTTTTATCAATGTAGATGATCCTTGACCATCTACCACACAACACACTGACTTCGCCTTATCTCCCAGGCAAAACTGTGTGTTTTGTCTATCTTTTAACTATATTACCTTTACTCTTAAACTATGAAATAACGGCAAATCTCTTTTAGCACTTCTATCAACTATAAAACTGGCAGACAGGAGAGTGATATACGAAAATGAAAAAGAAAAAGAAATGCAGATATATATGTGTGCGTGCGTGTGTACGCAAGACAGAAAAATAAACAGTTTTAAAAGACACTAGCGTTTTGTTCTTACCTCCGGTTCCCGGATTCCTTCAGCACTCTTTACCTAAGCGAAGCAGACGCTTATCCTGTCAGCACTACGAGGGATACAACCTCCCGCCCTTTGCTGAGGGATAATGTCTGCTGATCTACCTAGTGCAGATATGTGAAGGACGGGCGAGCCGCCAATTGTTAAAGCTAACTATTTATCGTATATAAAACACTTTAAGAGGTCTAAGAACACTATACGCTATCTACGTAAGAAGTACCGTAAGGGTACGCAAGTTGTGTAGCGTTCGCTCAACCGTAGTCGAGACGCTCAAGCGTCACGTTCGCTTACGGCCCAGTGATCACAGGCAGGCACGCTATTGGCTGCCGACTAACGTAATGATTCGCTATAGCGTAGCGTACGCTCGGGACCACGAGGAAATCACCAGCGGTGCAGACGCTTACAACGTTTAAACCTTTATATCTATACCTTTAACGATGAGATACACAGTATACCTTAGTGTGGAGACAGAGTGTAAGTGCAACCTGGTGTAACCTGATTAACTACAAAGCTGCTTGAGCGTCACCGACGCTCAGTGAATACTTAACCCTTATAAAGAATACACAGATACCTGGGCTTAGGGTCCAAAACCTATTATATGTATTATAACTATTATACTTGCAAAAGGAATCACAGTACAAATGATACACTACAATATAACATAAACCAACTAACCAGATAAACTACACAGGAAATACAATACAATATAATTAAAGGAAAATACGAGAGAAAGAGTAGAGAGAGAGAGAGAGAGATGGCTCACAGTAAGACAATATGATTACGGAGAAAACTTACGCACAAAGGGAAACGATCGCATGCGCCTCGATATCCAGCTCCCGATTATCAGCAATGAGAACCGTTGCAGAGAGTGAACTGGATACGGTCGGCCTGCCTATTTATGCCCCACACACAATACAATTCAATGGTCCCTACAATCTCATTGTTCATTGGACACAGGAATTCGGCTTCGCATTATAACAAAAGGTCATAGGTTGATTCATACAGGTGGGCTGTGACTATTTCCAACTGCTCAGGTGGGAGGGAAACTGGGTTTCCCGCCGCATGGGTAATAAAGTGCAAATAAAGTAAATGTTCATAAACTTCTTATGTCCATAACTATTCGCACGAGCGATTGATCTGTTTCAAACCAACACCGGAATATTTCTAATTAAATATTCTTCCGATGGATACTAAACACCACTGTATTACTCCTGTCTGACCCTTCGTATCAAACAAAGAGGGATTCCTCTGTTCATAAACATTCTATATTAACCAAACTTTCAGAATCTATCAAAGGGACCATGATCTACAAAATACATTATTAGTGAAAATATGTAATGATTGAGTCGCACGCTACGATCGCATAAACTCTACCATAAATACGCATACCATGCGCCTGCGGGTGCCCGCGACTGTGAGTATGCGCACGTACGGGAGAGCGTACGCACGCGCAGCACGGACCTGTGTGAGGTGCAAATATGGTAGTGTGCATAGAGATATTTTTCTGACTTTGACAACCCTTAGACACTTTACACCAGGCAGACCCTTATAACATTGCACTTATTAAGTGCCCCTTATGCAATGTCCTCATTAGTAGTGTCCCTAGTAGTAATTCCCCCAGTGCTAATGCCTCTGTGTAGTATTACCCCCAGTAGCAATGCTCCTGTAGTTATGCCTCCTGTAGTTATGCCCCCTGTAGATATGCCCCCTGTAGTTATGCCCCCGTAGTTATGCACCCTGTAGATATGCTCCCTGTAGTTATACCCCCTGTAGATATACCCCCAGTAGTTGTGCCCCCAATAGATTTGCCCCCAGTAGATGTGCCCCGAGTAGATGTGCCCCCTGTAGTTTGCCCCCAGTAGATGTGCCCCCAGTAGATTTGCCTCTTGTAGATTTGCCCAAGTAGATGTGCCCCCTGTAGCTTTGCCCCAGTAGATGTGCCCCCTGTAGTTATGCCCCCTAGTAGCACCGCTTACACACACAAAAAAAAATCCAAACAACACACAATACTAACCAGCCCCGCACCTGCTTCCCGACCGCTGCTGCTGCTCCGTCATGAGGTCTGTCCCATAGCGCCGCACAGACACTAGAGGTCAATTAGGATCTCTAGCATCTGATTGGTGCCAGCTGCAGCAGGTGCCCACACAGCCCACAGCGCCTGCTGCAGCTGGGGTGCGGGTGGGAAACAAGCAGCAGCGCCCTGGGCACCGGCCCGGCTTACCCACTCCTAAAACCACTCCTGGCTGCGCTGTGACCCTAGTGCAGTAAAGTGATGCTGCAAAACAGCAGCTCACTCTACAGCACCGTATGTCACAGCGCTGAAGAAGGAACTGGTGCCCGGCAGTGCTCACTGGAGCAGCAGACACTGGCTCCTGGGACCGGTAAGTATGAATCTGCAGAGGGGGGGATGCTCTATCAGGTGCGGAAGTAGTCACAATGGGGGATCCCGGCGGTAGTGGTTGTGATGGGTGGCGGCACATGCGCAGCAGGCAATCGAGGTATTTTTTTACGAAAAATACCCCGATGATGCTGCAAGATGCATCGCAGGGACAGAGCTTGACCGCAAGCTCTGTCCATGCATGCGATAATTGGTACAACCATGCAATGTACTCAATTATCGCAGTGCGAGTTTGGTCGAGTTTATCACCTGTCATCCGCATCATCAGATGTGGATGGTGATAAATAAACCTCTTAGTCTGCTATAAAGAAGAATATATTGCTCAGACTATTATATGAGCTTCGGGACTCAACCAGTTAGTTATAGACAAGCTTTAGACTACACAGTCCTGTAAGTTATAAACTTGGCTTATTAAAACACCAGACTTGCCACTTTACAAGCAATAACTGCAGGCATATGGCATGTAAAGAGTATGGAATACACACATTTGTCTTAATAGTGACTTCTACGGCCTTGGGTCAGTGGACTGTCTACTGCAATCCCAATCTATCATAAACATCTTGGTTGGGCAAATCCAGCTTGAACCTTATGGCTTGGCAGCTACTTCCAAATTTCTAATAGAGATGCACCAAACAAACCAATTACCATATTGCACCTGAAGACTGGGGTCAACCCCTCATCCTCCCCCCCTCTACCACTCCCGCCAACCCAATAATCTATTTGCACAGTCTCTTATGCTTGTTGAATACCAGGATTGTGCACAAAAATACTTGAGTGTTATTTTGTTAAAAAAAATGTATAATCTTTTCTGTCTGATATATTAGGCTTCCCAGCTTCTATAGGGTCAAACACAGAACAATAGAAGAACACAGTGAGCTGACACTTACTTGTGAGACATCCATGTCTCAGAGTGATGATGCTGTGTGAGTTATCAGTCCCACAGAGACTCTGAATTAATACCCCTTTTCCACTAGCTCCTTAAAACACGGGTAAATGCGCAGGGGCGCGCATTTACCTGTGTTTTTCCCTAGTGGAAACGGGTCCCCCGGCAAATTCCCGGATCAAGTGATCCGGGAATCCTACCCTGGTAGCTAGCCGGGTTGAACGCGTGTTCAACCCGGCTAGCTGTCTAGTGGGAACGGGAGCCGTGTCGAGGCGACACGGCTCCCATTCACAGTGCATAGGGAGGGCAGCGCTGGGAGATCATGTGATCTCCCAGCGCCGCCCCTGCCGCGTCACTAGCGCGTCACCAACCCGGCAATTGCCGGGTTGGTGAGCGCTGTCTGCAGGGAGCTGTAGCACGGGTCTCAGCCGTGTCAGGCGACACGGCTGCGACCCGTGCTACTCTAGTGGAAAAGGGGTATTAGTCTGGTAGGTTACAGCAAAGATAGATATAATGATGAACTCACCACGATCCCCATTCATGCAGACTTCCTCTTTCAGTTTCCTTACCCTCCATCGCATAATGTAAATGAACTGTAAGTGACAAAACGGCACTGCTAGCAATCATACACTAACCACTGAGGTGTGCAACATTTGTACATCTGTGTGAGTCTGAATCTGTGCAAGAAGTGTTGTGATGCAGTGGCCTCTGCTTTACCTCGCGCCAAGTTCTGTTGTGCTTCATTTACATTTTTGTAACTAATACTGAGTTGACTAGCAGAACAGTTTGTACCATAGCTAATGAGGAGGGTCACATCTATTATCAAGATGACCAAATTACTTAAGTTCAACTTAATTATATGCAAAGGATCCATGGCTCGCAGGCAGGCTACACCTTTCTGCAAAGGAAAAATAACTTGTGCAAGCGTCTCATCCTGCACTCTGTTCCAGCTCAATGCAGTACTTAGACCCCCCTCCCCCCCACCATGGCTGACAATATTCATGCCCTGATTTTTGCCTTTCCTGCCCTGAGGTATGACAACTTACCTATTGATTAACAAACTTTTTCTTGAAAGCTTCAGTTATCTGTGGAAAGTGTTTATTATACTTTGGGCAGGTATATCAAGCAAAGTAAAGAGTGGTGAAGTTGACCAGTGGAGAAGATGCCCATAACAATCAGCTTTGAGGTAGCATATTTCAAGTACATTCTATAAAATGAAAGGTAGATAGATGATCATTGGTTGGCATGGTCAACTTCTCTACATGTCCACTTTGCCACTCTTTTCACTGTTTGACACATCTCCCCCTTGCCCCTGAACCTGGAAAGGACCCTCTTCTTACTGTGTCCTACCAGCCCATGTCTTTTTATCAACAACATAAAAAAAATCATCCAAACCATACCTTATATACCAGATCCCTATCAATGTACAGTGAACAGACAGAGTGCCCCAACAGGCATTGGGGCTGTGTCGTCACCGACGTGTGACATGTGTGACTACATCACATGCTTACCGGGATCAGTGTCTGCAATGCCATGAACACAGTAGGATGGTATTGGGATTCCAGTGGTTGGGATTATAACCCATTCCCTCTACCCCCTTAACCATACCTACCCGTAGCCTAACCCAAACCCCCCCCTCCCCCAGCCTAACCTAAACCCTCCTTCCTTTGTTTCTAACCCTCCCTTAACCCTCCCTTCCTGCAGCCTAACCCTACCCATAGTGCCTAAACCTAACCTACCCCCAGCCCCGCAGACTAACCCTAACCCTCCCCGCCATACTTACGATGTCGGCATCCCGGCATCGGTTTTCTGACCAGTGTCAGAATTCTGCCGTTGGTATTCCGACTGACTGTCAGCATCCCAAACACTGGTATGCTAACCGGATCCCGACACAGTAACCATGGCACTAATGCAGTGTAATAAATGGCAACAGTACACAAAAACATATAAATAGCAATGTACAAAAATGTACCTTAAAATCAACAAATTACATACAGTTGATACCGTGAAAAAGTGACAATATCTATTATCTTATCTATACAAAAAAATTGAATGAATTGAAATAAAAAATAAAAAAAGGAAGAGAGAGAGAGAGAAAGGGAGAGTGAATGGAATGGAAATATAGTGGAAAAATTAGACTGTCGCTTACCACACTCTGTGGCAGATGTATTAAGCCTGGAGAAGGGATAAAGAAGTGATAAAGCAGTGATAAGTGCCAGGTGATAACACACCAGAAAATAAGCTCCTAACTATTATTTTTCAAATCCGTAATGATTGGTTGGTGCGTTATCACCTTGCTTTATTACTTCATTATCCCTTCTCCAAGTTTAATACATCTATCCCACTGTTTCTCTGTCACTGATGATGCTGGCTGCTGCCAGTCAGTGTCACTCAGTCGTCTTGATTGCTGCATCATCAGTGGGGAGCAGGGGAAAGTATCTGCTGTGTGCAAGCAGCTGCTGTGTGGAGCCGGCATTCCTGCAGCTTGTACCTGCTACCATTTGCTTTTTTCTGCTGCACCTCGGCTATTCCTAAGTGGCTGCAGCTGCAGGGACAGAAGGGCCGGCGTGGGCGCAGTATAATGACGTTCACAGACCTGGTGACAGGGGGTAACGGAGGTAACTGGGAAGAACGGGGTGTTACCCTCGCTTGCTTGGGGTTTTGTTTCTTACTTGAGCGATTCCAGATGTGCGGTACCCTTTGTACCCCTCTGTCGCCATGTCTGCATATGGCAGCCTGGTGGATGGGCGAGCAGGGGCGGGTATGTATGCTGCCAGTATTCTGGTGAATTACATTGACACCATTGTGATCAGTGTCTCAGGTGAGTGCGTGATTCGTTCGTAGTGGGAGCTGTAAGTGATGATGGGGAATGAGAGTGGCTGTCAGAAGTGTCCATTGGAATTAGAAGCGGCTGTTGGAAGTGTCCACTGTCTTTCCACCATCTTTCTCCCCAATGCTGCTGCCTTTCAGGACATTGGGACAGCTAAAAAATGAAGGGGGTGCCAACAGAAGTGTCCCCATTCAGCATTATTGGCTAAGTTTTGCAGAACCATAGAAAGCATAGAAAAAAGCTTAGCCGTGCTGTATGGTGTGCCACATTGAGCAAAATAGAAAAGGTGTTAGTGGACAGATCTGTATGTATCCATGTTCCCCCAGACCCCACTGTGTCTCTTATCTTCCTTATGTGTGCGTGGCCTTTCTTTTTCCTCTTCTGCCTTTGTCTCCCAGTATTCCTCTTATGATATCTTTTCCTTCACCTATTTCTACCATTTACCCCCTCAGCCCATTTTTCCCCTGTGCCCTTTACAATCTACTGTTCTCCTTGTCCTACAACTTCTTCCACCCCCCTCTTTCTTCTTCCTACACCTTCTTCCTCCTCCCTCTTTCTTCTTCCACTTCTGCCCTTTAACCCCCATACCATCCTCCTAAAGGTGGCATCCTGCTGGCAGTCAATAAGAAGCAATATGGAGACACCTGAGCATAGCAGGTAAGCACAATCTTCTGAGTTAAATCATTTATTCCCTATTACTGGGGGAGTCCCTGACAGCAGTAATATTTTGCAGTGTTCACCAGTGAAGGCTTCCCCATATTAAAATGCAGAAGTATAATGGCGGTACTTGTATTGCCACAAAATCTATTCTTATAGCAGATTAAAAAAATCAAAAAAATATGCTTTATTCTTTGAATAAAGGCTAGAATCAAGTACTGAAAACCAGGGGTTAGGTGCCATCAAGGGAAGTATGGAGTATAAGATAGTGTAAGTTAGAGAAGGAAAGTTGCATGAGGGGAAAAGGCTCTGCTCTTGTCACCATACAATCTAAAAGGTGAAGGGCTAACAGACTGGAATGACACAGAAGGGGTAGACAGTGAGCATAGACAAGAGAGGAGGAGAGTTTGTGAAGAAGTGAGTCTTGAGAGCCCATTTAAAGTTTGTAGAGAGGTGGAGAGTCGGATGGGGAGAGGTAGAGAATTCCAAAGATAGGGAGCAGGACATACAAAATCTTGGAGGTAGGAGTGGAAGGATGTAATAATTTGGCATGAAAGCGAAGAGGACGAGTGGGAGTGTAAAGACAGATAAGGTCAGAGATGTAAGAGGGAAAAGAGTAGGTGAGGGCTTTGTGGGTCAGTGTGAGAAGCTTGAATTGGATTCTGAATGGGAAGATTAGCCAGTGAAGGTGTGCAAGAGAGGGGAGGTGGATGTAGTACATTTGGCGAGGAAGGTGAGATGGGCAGCAGCATTGAGGATAGATTGGAATGGAGAGAGGCATTTGTCTGAGGGGGCCAGACAGGAGAATATTACACTAGTCCAATCTGGAGATGACCAGTGAGTGGATGAGTGTCTTAGTAGCATCCTGGGTGAGAAATGGTCTGACCCTGGAGATGTTTTTGAGATGGAAACAGCAGGTTCGTGAGAGGTACTGAATGTGTGATTTGAAGGAAAGGGACAGCGCATTTGGGGGCTAGAGGAGAGAGTAGTGCCAATAATGGATAATGAAATTGCGGGAGGCGAGGTTATGTAAATTAACCCATCTCCCAGTCCCCTCATTGTGTACCTGGTGGCTGCTCACAGGGAAAATCAACTTCACTATGGTTATGATGTTACCGATGTTCTGATGGTGATGACCCAATGTTCTGATGTTTGAAAATAAATAAATATATAATTATATATATATATATATATATATATATTTTATAAAATTATTTTGGATAAGTTTAAATGGGATGCAGTCAGGTTACCGGCTGTCGGGATCATGGAGTTCAGGAGACTGATGCTGGAAGCCAGTCACCCGTCGATAAACCGACATCTGGCATCCTGACACCCACCGGTACTTCCCACTCAATTGGTGGGTCCACACTACCAACTGAGTGGGAATATGACCCAGGCCCGAAACATGGTGAGCGCAGCGAGCACACGAGGGGACTCGCTGCCTCACCGCTGGTATGCCGGGATATCGTATGTATCCCATTTAAATACATGTTCTTCATCTAATTCACTCATAAAAAACCCCGACAAATACTGAGAGCTTTTTAGAAGAAAAAAATGCCACTTATAGATTCAGTCACTGAATTGCTTTAAATCAAGCGACTTACGTGCAGGAAACCTTTCCTGAAAGTATCTAGAAAATGTAATTCAATTGTTAAATGCACCAATTTCTAATCCTCGGAATTTGTTACTTAAAATTAATCAGTACCTGCCTGGTTTGGTCTTTGGTGTAAGAGTGCATGTGTGTTAAAGTGATTATACCTTGCAGGGCTTAGGCACTAAAGGGGCCGGCCCCTGCCAAATTTGAGTGCCTATTAAAAGTAGAGATGAGCGGGTTCGGTTCGCTGAGATCCGAACCCCCCGAACTTCACCTATTTTACACGGGTCCGAGGCAGTCTCGGATCTTCCCGCCTTGATCAGTTAACCCGAACGCGCCCGAACGTCATCATCCCGCTGTCGGATTCTCGCGAGATTCGTATTCTATATAAAGAGCCGTGTGTAGCCGCCATTTTCACTTGTGCATTGAAGATTGAACGGAGAGGACGTGGCTGCATTCTCTCCCTGAAAAGCTCCGTAATCTGTGCTCAGTGTGCTGCAAATATCTGTGCTCAGTGTGCTGAAAATATCTACGTTCTCTGCCTGGAAACGCTCCATATCTGTGCTCAGTGTGCTGCAAATATCTGTGCTCAGTGTGCTTTATTGTGGGGACTGGGGACCACCAGTATAATAGTAATACAGTACAGTAGGCCATTGCTGTATCTTGCAGCTCTGTGTCACTGCAAGTATCCATTCCATATCTGTGCTGCATTATTGTGAGCAGTATATAGTAGGACAGTGCAGCATTTTGGTGACCAGCAGTATACATTTATAGTACAGTACAGTAGGCCATTGCTGTATCTTGCAGCTCTGTGTCACTGCAAGCATCCATTCCATATCTGTGCTGCATTATTGTGAGTACATAAATAATCAAACAGGAAAACAGCACCTTACAGTTGATGACAGTATAGGACAAGTACAGGGTAAATAAGCTCTGATGTAACTATACATCAGCAGATGACACTGGAATAAGTGTCAGGTGGCAAAAGACTGCTGGATGTGGTACAGTTGAAGATTATTAAAGTAAGACAAAGGATAAGCACATGAGGGAAGAGGGCCCTGCTCGTGAGAGTTTACAATCTAAAGGGGAGGGGTAAACAGACATGGGTGACACAGATGGGGTACTTAGAGAATGTGGAACAGAGGGTTAGGATGAGATTTGGCTGGGTTTGGTGAAGAAGTGGACTCCCAGAAGGCACAAATCAATACATAACATTGCAACATTTTACTGGGCTATGCAGGAGAAAATTAAAAATAGGGGAAAAAAAAAAAGAATCGATAACTTCTACCGCTTTCAAAAAGGTCAATGGAAGCTGAAATAATGGACAACTACCTCATGGAAGCAAGATACAGTATACCAAACAGTACTTAGCAGAGTTAGGAATGAGTGCTTATGAAATACAGTAACATTTTGTCATAATATTTCAGAAACTGCATGGCTGGTCTCTTGCACTCTTTTGCTCTAATACACCACCTGCTTTAGGATTTATATTCAAAAACATTATGTCTCCATAATCCCAAAAACGTCAGTCTTCTTGGAAAGTGGTTTGTTCCTTTGTAAGGGAAAGAGAACAAACGTTCTCAAACAATGGTTTCTCAATTTCTTTTTCCTCTGGGAAGGGATTGTGGATTCGCAGGAATATCTGAGCATTTCTGTAATCAGAAAGCAGCGACTTTCTACAAATGTTTACGAATAATTCCAGTGATTTTGTCATTTTCTTCCAGTGATTTGGACCAATAATACCATTGATTAGAACGAATAATTCCTGTGATTTTGTAATTTTTTTCTTCCAGTGATTTGGACCAATAATACCATTGATTAGAATGAATAATTCCTGTGATATTGAGGTGTTTGTGTCGCTTAGCTTAGCCGTCCAGCGACCACAGTGCACCTCTTTTTCTCTTTTCTTTGCATCATGTGCTGTTTGGGGACTATTTTTTTAAGTGCCATCCTGTCTGACACTGCAGTGCCACTCCTAGATGGGCCATGTGTTTGTGCCGCCCACTTGGGTCGCTTAGCTTAGTCATCCAGCGACCTTGGTGCAAATTTTAGGACTAAAAATAATATTGTGAGGTGTGACGTGTTCAGAATAGACTGGAAATGAGTGGAAATTATGGTTATTGAGGTTAATAATACTATGGGATCAAAATTACCCCCAAATTCTATGATTTAAGCTGTTTTTTAGGGTTTTTTGAAAAAACACACCCGAATCCAAAACACACCCGAATCCGACAAAAAATTTTCAGGGAGGTTTTGCCAAAACGCGTCCGAATCCAAAACACGGCCGCGGAACCGAATCCAAAACCAAAACACAAAACCCGAAAAATTTCCGGTGCACATCTCTAATTAAAAGGCTGTGTAGTTGACAAACCTTAGGAGATAAGCTGGTGACTCTCCTATGTTAGTGTATATTGTTTTTTCATGAGCAGACGGGGTCCTAGTATAATCTGGGGGTGATGTTTTAAAGCTTCTTAAGAGTGGAGAAATTAAGCTATTGTCTACAGCAGGCTTTTTCAACCAGTGTGCCGTGGCACACTAGTGTGCCGCGACCAGTTGCAAGGTGTGCCGCGGAGCCAGAGCAGCTTCCTGCACCTTCAGAGTGAACTGTTGGCCTGGGCTCTTCTTAGAGGATCAATCATGCTCCGGCCATGACGTATGCCTTGAAGACGCGGCGGTGTGATATCATAGGTCACGCTGCCGCGTCTCACCACCCAGCCAGCACACCTACCTGCATACACATTTTCCAGTTCCTGCCTGCATCCACAGCTTTCCTTGCCCACCCACATCCACACCTGCCCGACCGCCCGCTGCTCAGTATTCGCAGCACTCCACTATGAATAACACCCGCCACTGAGGGACAGGGAGGAGGACAGCTGACCGGTAGGGGCTAATATTTGTTATTTTTTTCCACCTGTGGGGAAAAAATAGGATTCATGTGGGGAGAATAAGGATTTATGGATTTATGGGAGGAACAATGTGAGTAATTCCTGTGGGGAGCAATATGATTTATGTGGGGAGCAATGTGATTGTTTTTTCTGTGTAGGCCAATGTATGTATGGATTATTTTTTACTATGAGAGCCAATGTGCGTTTTTTGTTTTTTTGTGTGGGGAACTGATGGTGTGCCTTAGCAATTTTAAAATATTGTTCGGTGTGCCACAAGTTAAAAAAGGTTGAAAATCACTGGTCTACAGTATTAGTAACCAATCAGCTTCTACCTATCATTTTATAGAATGTACTTGATACAGATGGAGCCTCTGTTATCTTGGCTGGCTGAGGCATTAGTCACGATTGGACATACGTAGCGTGCCTGGGCGCAAGGAGGCATGCCTAGTCGTAGGGAGGCGCGCCTAGTTGTAGGGAGGCGCACAGAGCGTTTGGCGTTACCTTTAAGTGTAATACCTGCGATCATCCACCAGATGTTGCTTTTTAAAATCACCATTGTGCATGCGTGTGGTCTCCATTAAAATACAATACCGAAATACATAGTAAGAACTACTTTACTGGTGCGTCTCATTACGCTACAATATGTCATAAATTATATTACAGTATACAGACGTAAATACAGTAGTACAGTATATACAGATACAAACGTACTTGGTAAAGCCGCAGTATAGTCCATTTTATTATTATTATTATTATCCTTTATTTATATGGCGCCACAAGGGTTCCGCAGCGCCCAATTACAGAGTACATAAACAAATAATCAAACAGGAAAACAGCAACTTACAGTTGATGACAGTATAGGGCAAGTACAGGGTAAATAAACATAGTTACATCAGCAGATGACACTGGAATAAGTATCAGGTGGCAGAAGACTTGGATTTGGTGCAGTTGAAGATATTAAAGTAAGAAAGGATAAGCACATGAGGGAAGAGGGCCCTGCTCGTAAGAGCTTACATTCTAAAAGGAAGGGGTAGACAGTCAGGGGTGACACAGATGGGGTACATAGAGAGTGTAGAACAGAGGATTAGGATGAGATTTGGCTGGGTTTGGTGAAAAACTGGGTCTTGAGAGCCCGTTTGAAGTTTTGTAGAGAGGTAGAGAGTCTGAGGGGGAGAGGTAGGGAATTCCAGAGAAGTGGTGCAGCACATGAAAAATCTTGGAGGTAGGAGTGGGAGGAAGTAATCTGTAGGCAGGAGAGTCAGCGTGCATTAGCAGAGCGAAGAGGACGGGTGGGAGTGTAAAGGGAGATAAGGTCAGAGATGTTGATGGGAGAGGAGTGGGTGAGGGCTTTATAAGCGAGTGTGAGAAGCTTGAAATGGATTCTGAAAGGGAAGGGGAGCCAGTGAAGGTCTAGTAAGAGAGGAGAGGTGGACATAGTGCGATTGGTGAGGAAGATGAGCCGGGCAGCAGCATTGAGGATAGATTGGGGTGGAGAGAGGTATTTGTCAGGGATGCCAGTCAGGAGGAGATTACAGTAGTCCAGTCTGGAGATGACCAGTGAGTGGATAAGAGTCTTAGTAGCATCCTGGGTCATCAGGGGTCTGATCCTGGAAATATTTTTTAGATGAAAATGGCAGGTTTGTGAGAGGTGCTGAATGTGTGGTTTGAAGGAGAGGGAGGAGTCAAGGATTACTCCAAGACAGCGCACTTGGGGGCTAGAGGAGATAGTAGTGCCATCAATAGATAATTAGATTGTAGGCGGTGAGGTTATGTGGGAGGGAGGGAAGATGATCAGCTCGGTCTTAGACGTGTTAAGTTTAAGAAAGCGCTGGGACATCCAGGAAGAGGTAGCAGAGAGACAGTTGGAGATACGAGTGAAGAGAGCAGGGGAGAGGTCTGGAGAGGAAAGATAGATTTGGGTGTCATCAGCATAGAGATGATATGGGATAGAAAGTTGGAAAAAATCCCGCCGCGCCCCCTAGACTGCTACACAAGGTGGATAACAAGAGATGTCACACAATCTCCGGAATCACAAATATACAAAAAGAAAGAAATAACCACCTAAACGCGCTGTCCATTCAATTCACCCGACATAAACCTATATGGGAGTATTCTCACAATGGTGAGTGAAAGTTCAATGTCGTTGATGGGGTAGGTCAAATATTGGTGTGTGTTTCTTTTCAAATCCTCTGGCGAGATGTCTCTATCGGGGGAGTTCTTCAGGCAAAGTATGTCCAATCTCCTTAGTTTCTATATATTGAGGTGATGTCAAATCCTCTAGTTGGTCGTCATATAGAGCCCTCCATGAAGGGTAAATCCTCAGAGTGTCACGAGTTTATAAAAAATAAATGGAAAGAGAGACCATATAGTGTAATACGTTTTGATGAATCATAGAGCACCCTCCATTTGCAATATTGCCCCACAACTGATCAGTGTATTGCCACACCCCTACTACCAATGGAGACACCCAGGTGATGGTGCCACCATTAAGTTGTTAAGAAAAATGTTTTACCACATTTGTAGTTGTGTTATATACATCTTTTATGTCTTAGTATTGTATTAATCATTCTTTGGAAAGTTTTATAATTGATTTCCGGTCCCCGCCCCTGTGTGGGAGGGACTGAGATCTTGTGCTATAAAAACACAGCACTTATCTTATACCTCCACCTTGAAAAAGACTGCTAGTCGAAACGCGTTGGTGGAGGGGCAGCAGCGGTGACAGAACGTTCCCCAGCTACCAGACGAGGTGAGGAGTCCAGGAGCGATTCCAGAGCGCCGACTGGGAGCATACCATCTCTCACACCTCCAGAGTATTTGAGCACACTTACTCTGTTGTTCTGGTAATTGAGTGAATCTTACTACCATCCAGGCTACCCCTAAGTTCTTTAAAATAGTTTTTTACTTTTATCTTCTGGTAATTGGTTTGGTTTTATCATTTAGGATTCCCTAAGCGGATCATTATACATATGTCTGTTTTAGTGTGTGACGATTAAAAACATATTACGCTATGTGGTTTCTATACTCTTTTGCATAAATTCACCACATACCGGGATATATCCACTTGAAGGGCAACCGCCCGTGACAACTGGGAAGAGAGGAGATTTATGCCTACTTATGACCCATTCTGGTAATTGATTCAATTCTACCGTTTATTGCACCATCGCTTGGTTGTTATTAGTTGGAGAAGGGAGACCACTTGTGACGATTGTGAAGAGAGGAGATCTATGCATTTTTTTACTCACTTTGGTAATTGATCCTATCCCACTGTTTTCTGGCACCATCACCTGGGTGTCACCATTGGTAGTAGGGGTGTGGCAATACACTGATCAGTTGTGGGGCAATATTGCAAATGGAGGGTGCTCTATGATTCATCAAAACGTATTACACTATATGGTCTCTCTTTCCATTTATTTTTTATAAACTCGTGACACTCTGAGGATTTACCCTTCATGGAGGGCTCTATATGATGACCAACTAGAGGATTTGACATCACCTCAATATATAGAAACTAAGGAGATTTGACATACTTTGCCTGAAGAACTCCCCCGATAGAGACATCTCGCCAGAGGATTTGAAAAGAAACACACACCAATATTTGACCTACCCCATCAACGACATTGAACTTTCACTCACCATTGTGAGAATACTCCCATATAGGTTTATGTCGGGTGAATTGAATGGACAGCGCGTTTAGGTGGTTATTTCTTTCTTTTTGTATATTTGTGATTCCGGAGATTGTGTGACATCTCTTGTTATCCACCTTGTGCAGCAGTCTAGGGGGCGCGGCGGGATTTTTCCAACTTTCTATCCCATAGCATTTCCAGTCACTTCAGGATCAAATCCACTGTCGCCCCAGTATGTTTGCCCACAGAGATGTTAGAAAGGAGAGGTTTGAGGAAATCTTCTCAGAAAGATGTACCTCCATAGATGTCATAGATGAAGACTTAGAGGAGATTATGTTTAAATTAGAAAATGCCCTGCTTAAAGAAGGCAGAATATGGTGGGAGATTCTGTCTTTGGAAAGATATATAGCAGAGGGTATCATTCCACGAGGCCTGAGAATAGACAAATTACCGTCTTTTACTAATAAATCCCCCACTTTCGAAAAGGAATGGCTACGTATCATTGACTCTTGTTCCATCTCCCTCATGAGGCTTATTGTAAGAGAAAGAGGGAAGGAACTCAGGGATCTGGAAACCGAAATAGATTCCCTGAAAGTTACCATAGCACCCTTTCAAGATCTACAAGATTTTAAAGAAATAGAGAAAGAGATCATTGAGAAGGTAGCCCTTAACGAAAAAGAATTGATGCAAAAAAAGAAGAAAAAATATACACGGGACCTAATGGATTTTAAGGAAGGGAAAGAACATCTCATTACGAGAAAGGAAAGAAATGTCTTCAAACCCAGAGCCCTTTTTGTAGACATTCCCGATAGAAGACCTCGAGATACGCAGAGGAGAACCCATAACCCAAGGGCGGAATATTCATGGAGAAGCCCACCTAGAAGAGAAAGATATGATCTTGAAACCCACAGAGAACGAAAATTCCCACAATGGAGGAATTCCTGGAAGCAGAATATTGAGAGAGATGGATATCCTCGAAAAGACTACTCTCCAATCCGAAGGAGAGATTCATATAACAGACGAACATTCAGATCGACCGCCAAGGACAAAGAATCAAACCCTGGTCCCTCAAGGAGAAGGACCTCCTCTCGGAAACAAAAAAATCCAGTATCGTGGAAAGAACAACATGAAAATGAGGACGTTTTTTTAGATCAGGACAGGCCACGAAGGGGAAGAAGGTGAAAAGAATTAAGAAACGTGATAAAGATGGGAAACGAGGAACAAGGGGACTAAATTCACGTAAGGCTCACCGCAAGATTTATAAAACCAAAAAAAGAAGAGAAAAACGGAATAGATTAGCTCTTCAGAAAGATAATATCAGTTTGAGGACTTCAGGGGAAGAGGAAAACATAGAGTACATTAAAATCTTCAATTTGAGCCATCACATATTAACAAAAGATGAAGAGAATGTACTCAAAAAAGGACTGAAATATGCACCGTCAAGCCAGATGGACCGCTTTGGGGCATATGTGGACCTCCAGAAATTCGTTAGGAAGCTCACTTTGAAAAAATTCTTCCATGAACAACAATCCACTCCAGATTCAGCTAACATCCACTCCACCCAATTCAAACCAAAATCGGTTTTCTTCCCTATGCATAAGAAAGGGTGCTTCATTGAAACCTTTGAAAAAATTGTAAAGGATGAAATTGAAAATACACCCTTTAAAGATGTAGAGAAACAGAATCTTAACTACAAGGAAAGAAAAGCCCTTAAGGATTTGCGTAATAATAAACTTATCGTCATAAAACCAGCCGATAAGGGCGGATCTGTGGTCATACAAAATGTGGATGAATATAAAATGGAAATTGAGAGACAGCTTAATGATGGGAAGACGTATAAAAAACTACGGGGGAATCCCACGGATGGAATAAAAAAGAAACTCATTCTTTTACTGGAAAAATACGAACGCAGGAAGGTTATAACGGAAAACGAACGGAAATATATGGATATTACAAACCCATCCATTCCGGTGATGTATACCCTCCCAAAAATTCACAAAGATGAAGAACACCCACCAGGGAGACCTATAATTGCCGGTACAAACTCTCTAACCTCCAATCTTTCCCAGTATATCGACCATCTGCTACAACCCCTGGTTCAAAAAACTCCCTCCCACTTAAAAGATTCAACCTCAGTAATCCAACAATTGAGCAAGATACCATGGAATACAGACTTTATTCTAGTCACTGCAGATGTGACCTCTCTCTATACGGTCATTGACCATAAACATGGCATCGAGGCCACATCTTTTTTCTTGAATCGAGAAATCCGTAATGAGGATTTAAAAGCCTTCATTACGGAGGGTATTGAACTAATACTCACGAATAATTTTTTCAGTTTCGATGACACATTTTACCTGCAGCAACACGGGACTGCCATGGGTACTAGGTTTGCCCCCAGCTATGCCAACTTGTTTATGGCCCACTGGGAAGAAGAGTCAGTCTTCGGGGGCCATGACATGGGGGCAAACCTGGTACTATGGGTTAGATATATTGACGATATCCTTTTCATTTGGAGAGGCGATCACAATTCTTTAGACAATTTCTGTGAACACCTTAACTCCAATAATAAAAACATTAAACTTATATTTGTTCACAGTCAAGAACAAATCCATTTTCTGGATCTTACCATCTTTATTCAGGATGGAAAATTGGAGACCAGAACGTACGTTAAACCCACGGATTGTAACTCTTTTATACCCGTTTCCAGTAACCACCATCCCAACTGGTTGTCATCGGTACCAAAAAGTCAGTTCTATAGAGTCCGAAAGAATTGCTCTAGGATAGAGGACTACCGCCTACAAGGATCTACCCTTAAGAAACACTTTTTGAATAAGGGGTATAAAGAAAATAAGGTGGCGGAGACCTTTCTACAATATGAGAACGAAAATAGAGAGCATATGATTATCCCCAATACAGACACCTCCATTATCGATTCCAGCAAAAAGACAAAACCAAGTAAAGGAATACCCGGGGTCACATTCATCACCAAATATAACAGTCAATACAAAGATCTTGAATCCATTATAAGAAAACATTGGAATGTGCTGTTACAAGACCCCATTTTGAGAGAGTACATTACCGAAAAACCAAAGTTTGTCTATCGAAGAGCAGATAACATACGATCTAAGGTGGTCTCCAGTATGTTGGACACAAAGAAAAGGAAAAACCCCATTAAATCAAAAGGTTTCTATCGCTGCGGGTCCTGTCAAATGTGTAGAAGCTGTAAGGGTACCAATGCTGCGATTACAAAATACACTTCCACTGCCAATTCTAAAGAATTCTCAATCAATGATTTTATTACTTGTGATAGCAAAAACGTGGTTTATCTACTAGAATGCATCTGTAAAAAAACAATATGTCGGCAGGACTACCCGTAAATTAAAGGAAAGAACTAGCGAACATTTGCGTAACATCAAGAAAGGACTCATCACACATGGACTGTCCGTCCATTTCAAGCATGAACACCAATGCAATATTAATAATTTAGTCTCCTTCTGTGGAATTCACTCCATTCAAAATAATTGGAGAAAAAACGACACTGAAGAAAGACTGGCACGAAAGGAAATGGAAACCATCTTCAATCTAAGTACATTGGTTCCTAGAGGCCTGAATTTGGACTTTGAGATGAAATGGTTTTTATAACCCCACCATCTCCTCCCTCCCCTCCTGTCCCCATTAATAATTTACATTTGTTTCCCCACCTTCTCCCAGAGTCACTTATAGGGCTAACATACACTCCATTTCTGTTAAAAATAACGTTTGCATACACATGTGTCTCAAAGGTTCATATAAGTTTTATTTATATGTCAGGTTCTTCCGTTCCCAGGGCCTTTTTATATACAGACTCCTGGATGGTTTTTGTCCTATTCACCCATGGGTCTCTGGAAGGTAGACAGCCCGTGACTCCAGAGTATAGTATATGCAGCAGAAGCCGGACTTTAGCCACGCCCCCCCCCCCCCCCCGCCCTCTCCCCAAGATGACGGAGGGCTGGTTGCAAGTTCCGGGCTTTGGAACGCA
Source organism: Pseudophryne corroboree (assembly GCF_028390025.1). Lineage (NCBI taxonomy): Eukaryota > Metazoa > Chordata > Amphibia > Anura > Myobatrachidae > Pseudophryne > Pseudophryne corroboree. Next base: position 99,077,218 of record NC_086453.1, on the reverse strand, counting down.
TAGCGTTTCCGGATTCAGCGTACCACGTCCACCCCCCTCAACCTCCTTCTGTCACCCGGGAGTGACGTAGGTTCTCGGCGTGCGGCACCAGCCCCATGGAACGGGGTTAGCCGGGACCATTATGTCCTTATAAGGGCATGATCGGATTTCCGCCGGAAGTAACTTGCGTTCCAAGGAGTTGGAACGCAAGTGAATGATTAAGGTTTTACACTTTTTTATCTGATCTTTTACAGCATTAAGTTGTTAAGAAAAATGTTTTACCACATTTGTAATTGTGTTATATACATCTTTTATGTCTTAGTATTGTATTAATCATTCTTTGGAAAGTTTTATAATTGATTTCCGGTCCCCGGCCCTGTGTGGGAGGGACTGAGATCTTGTGCTATAAAAACACAGCACTTATCTTATACCTCCACCTTGAAAAAGACTGCTAGTCGAAACGCGTTGGTGGAGGGGCAGCAGCGGTGACAGAACGTTCCCCAGCTACCAGACGAGGTGAGGAGTCCAGGGAGCAATTCCAGAGCGCCGACTGGGAGCATACCATCTCTCACACCTCCAGAGTATTTGAGCACACTTACTCTGTTGTTCTGGTAATTGAGTGAATCTTACTACCATCCAGGCTACCCCTAAGTTCTTTAAAATAGTTTTTTACTTTTATCTTCTGGTAATTGGTTTGGTTTTATCATTTAGGATTCCCTAAGCGGATCATTATACATATGTCTGTTCTAGTGTGTGACGATTAAAAACATATTACGCTATGTGGTTTCTATACTCTTTTGCATAAATTCACCACATACCGGGGTATATCCACTTGAAGGGCAACCGCCCGTGACAACTGGGAAGAGAGGAGATTTATGCCTACTTATGACCCATTCTGGTAATTGATTTAATTCTACTGTTTATTGCACCATCGCTTGGTTGTTATTAGTTGGAGAAGGGAGACCACTTGTGACGATTGTGAAGAGAGGAGATCTATGCATTTTTTTACTCACTTTGGTAATTGATCCTATCCCACTGTTTTCTGGCACCATCACCTGGGTGTCACCATTGGTAGTAGGGGTGTGGCAATACACTGATCAGTTGTGGGGCAATATTGCAAATGGAGGGTGCTCTATGATTCATCAAAACGTATTACACTATATGGTCTCTCTTTCCATTTATTTTTTATAAACTCGTGACACTCTGAGGATTTACCCTTCATGGAGGGCTCTACATGATGACCAACTAGAGGATTTGACATCACCTCAATATATAGAAACTAAGGAGATTGGACATACTTTGCCTGAAGAACTCCCCCGATAGAGACATCTCGCCAGAGGATTTGAAAAGAAACACACACCAATATTTGACCTACCCCATCAACGACATTGAACTTTCACTCACCATTGTGAGAATACTCCCATATAGGTTTATGGCCCTCATTCCGAGTCGTTCGCTCGGTATATTTCATCGCATCGCAGTGAAATTCCGCTTAGTACGCATGCGCAATATTCGCACTGCGACTGCGCCAAGTAATTTAACAATGAAGATAATATTTTTACTCACGGCTTTTTCTTCGCTCCGGCGATCGTAATGTTATTGACAGGAAATGGGTGTTACTGGGCGGAAACACGGCGTTTCAGGGGCGTGTGGTTAAAAACGCTACCGTTTCCGGAAAAAACGCAGGAGTGGCCAGAGAAACGGAGGAGTGTCTGGGCGAACGCTGGGTGTGTTTGTGACGTCAAACCAGGAACGACAAGCACTGAACTGATCGCAGATGCCGAGTAAGTCTGAAGCTACTCTGAAACTGCTAAGTAGTTTGTAATCGCAATATTGCGAATACATCGGTCGCAATTTTAAGAAGCTAAGATTCACTCCCAGTAGGCGGCGGCTTAGCGTGTGTAACTCTGCTAAAATCGCCTTGCGAGCGATCAACTCGGAATGAGGGCCTATGTTGGGTGAATTGAATGGACAGCGCGTTTAGGTGGTTATTTCTTTCTTTTAGCATAGAGATGATATTGGAAACCCAAAGAACTAATGAGCTTACCTAGTGACGTATAGAGAGAATAGAAGAGGACCAAGGACAGAACCTTGGGGTACCCCTACAATTAGTGGAAGTGAGGGGGAGTCATGAGAGGAGACAGAGAATGAATGGTCAGAAAGGTAGGAGGACAGCCAAGAGAGGGCAGTGTCACGCAGACCAATGGAGTGAAGGATTTGCAGTAGGAGAGGATGGTCCACAGTGTCAAAAGCAGCAGAGTGATCAAGTAGAATAAGTAGAGAGTAGTGTCCCTTAGATTTAGCAGCATGGAGGTCAGTGCAGTTTCAGTGGAGTGGAGAGGACGGAAGCCAGACTGGAATGGGTCAAGCAGTGAGTGTGAGGAAAGAAAGGAAGTAAGGCGGTTGTAGACAATACGCTCAAGGAGTTTGGAGGCAAAAGGGAGAAGAGAGATGGGTCGGTAGTTGGAGAGAGTGTTTGGATCAAGGGTAGTTTTTTTAAGAATAGGAGAGATGAGTGCATGCTTGAAGGCAGAGGGGGCAGTGCCTGATGATAGGGAGAGATTGAGAAGGTGGGAAAGATGGGAACAAGCAGAAGGAGAGAGGTAGCGGAGGAGGCGGGAGGGGATAGAGTCAAGTGGGGAGGTGGTGAGGGGACAGGAATGAATGAGGGCCATGACTTCCTCTCCAGATGCATGGGAGAAAGATGTCAGAGTAGGTGCGAGGGATGGGGAGGGTTGGTAAGGGATAGGAGAAGGCTGGTTACTGATGGTCTGGTGTGATGTGAAGTCCTGACGTATGGAGTCAGTTTTGGATGTGAAGTAAGTGGCAAAGTCAAGAGCAGAGAGTGAGGAAGGGAGACGAGGTGGAGTTGGGCAGAGGAGTGAGTTGAGAGTGGCAAAGAGGCGCCGGGGGTTGGAAGACTGAGAGGAGATGAGGTTCTTGATGTATCACCGCTGACGAAACCGCTTGCCCTACTGGCGGAGAAACACGTAAGGAGGGCACTTTTTACTTGAATCCTGCTGGTCGGCGACTCTCCATCTCTCTCTGTGACTGCACGATCGGCCGGCGAGCCGTTAACCGGGGATACTGCTGAAGCGTGACCTGGCCAAAGAGGTACGCTCCCCGTTCCATACAAGCCGCGACGGCCGTGAGTATTCACTAGCTCACATTGCGGCTGTAACATTCCGGGGTCGTAGCATACCGCTGGGGACATTTAACCAACACAGCGTTCTCCCCCGTGGATACACATGCATGTGTGTTACATGAGAAACTGAGATTATAGAGACTACATTAACTTGGATGTACATTGTATCTTTATGAGAGGTTGATACAAACTTACTTCAACGTATCTATGGATGGATTTACACAAAAGTCTTAACGGACATTTATACTGAGTCAAAGGCACAGGATTTAAGCAATTTTATATGTTTAATAATTTTCAAATGTGGCTATACATGTGGATTATATTTTAATAAAGCTGTATATTTATTTTTATTATATATCTGGTTTCAGCGCTCCTTGATATGTTTAGTGTATAATGGTTCTTGAAGTATGACTGTTTAGCAAGAGAAAGGGTTGCTCTGAAGGATGAGAGCATAAGTTTGAAATGGAGGAAGTCTGCCTTAGAGCGTGATTTCCTCCAGTGTCACTCAGCAGTACGTGAGCATTTTTGCAGATATCTGGTGCATTTGGTGTGCCAGGGTTGAGGTGTTAATTTGCGAGGGTGAATAGTGCTTGGTAGAGCAACAGAGTCAAGAGCAGAAGTAAGGGATGCACTGTATGTGGAAATGACTTGTTCAGGGCATGAGAGAGAGAGAGAAGTGCGTCAAACAGGGAGGAAAGGAATGTGGTGTCAATAGCTTCAATGTTACGCTTAGTGATGGTAGCCTTAGGAGGTAGAGATGGGGAAGTCGAGAGAGATAGGTTGAAGGAGAGCATGTGGTGGTCAGAGAGGGGAAATGGGGAGTTGGAAAAATCAGAAATATCACAGCGGTGAGTGAAGACCAGATCCAGTATGCTCGCATTCACATGGGAGGGTGTGGAGGTCCACTGGGAGAGACCAAGTGAAGAGGTGAGGTTCAGGAGTTTAGAGGCAGGGGATTGTGTGGGGATGTCAATAGGGATGTTGAAATCGCCTAGGATAATGGAGGGAATGTCAGAAGAGAGGAAGTGAGGAAGCCAGGAAGCAAAGTTGTCGATGAATTTAGAAGCAGTGCCAGGGGGGCGGTAAATGACAGCCGCTCTAAGATGGACTGGTTGGAAGAGGCATATGGCATGGACCTCAAATGTAGAGCATGTAAGGGATGGTTCTGGTAGTATGAGTTGGTAGGAGTAACTAGAAGGTAAAAGGACCCCAACACCACTACCATGGCGATCCCCAGGTCGGGGTGTGTGTGTGTGAATGTGAGGCCCCCAGCAGAGAGAGCAGCAGGAGAAGTAGTGTCAGAGGGCGTACAAGTTTCAGTAATGGCTAGTAGGTGTAGGGAGTTGGAAATGAAAAGGTCATGAGTGGGGACCAGTTTGTTACAAACAGATGCCATTGACGTTAGGAATATGTGAGCGTCCAAGTCCTGCAGACAAATCAACAAATAAAACCAGTAGTGTACACAGACGCAAACGAACGTGTTACAGGAACATTGTGGTCTATTGATGTTAGGGATATTGCATGTTAGCGTCCTAATCGCATAGCCATTACAGCATAATCAAAACCAATGGGCTTATTCATCTGTCGGTGGCGACGTGTCCGAGTAGTGACGTGTTCTGCTTCCCATGCTTAGAGTCCCGGGCTCAATTCCCAAAGTGCAAATGCGTGTTAGTTTTTTCCAGACACCTTATTATTTTTTTTATTTTTGTATCAATTAGCTATCGAGCCAATGACTGCATAGGTTTTGAAAGTTACAGGGCAATGCTGAAGGAGTGTCACAATACCCTAGGTAAAATACACAGCTCAGCTATGGAGTGAGCAACTGTTCCGGTATGAATGGTCGACCATGTTATGGTCGACAGTCATTAGGTCGACCACTATTGGTCAACATTGACATGGTCGACATGGACACATGGTCGACACATGAAAATGGTCGACACATGAAAGGTCGACACATGAAAATGTTGACATGAGTTTTTAACTTTTTTTGGTGTCATTTTTTGCGTAAAGTGACTGGGAACCCCAATTAGTGCACCGCGTCCCCTCGCATGGCTCGCTTCGCTCGCCATGCTTCGGGCATGGTGCCTTCGCTTCGCTCGGCACAGATTACCGTTCCAATCATAGTCCACGTGGATCATAAAGTATGGAAAAGTTCCCCAAAAGAAAAAAAAGTTAAAAAACTCATGTCGACCTTTTCATGTGTCGACCTTTCATGTGTCGACCATTTTCATGTGTCGACCATGTGTCCATGTCAACCATGGCAATGTCGACCAATAGTGGTCGACCTAATGACTGTCGACCATAACATGGTCGACCATTTGAATGGATACCGTGAGCAACGGCATAGGTTTTGCAGGCTACAGGGCAATGCTGAAGTAGCATCTGAATACCCTGGCTAAAATACACAGGGGCGATAGGGATATGCAAGCACTATGCACATTAAGATACACCGGACTCGAACACATAGCAAGGTGACAAAATGGCTGCAGCCTGTTATCTCTTGCCCCGTAGAAGCCCTCGGCTACGGAGCAAGCGGCGGAACAGGTTTTGCAGTCTACAGGGCAAAGCTGAAGGCGCGTCTGAATACCCTAGCTAAAATATACAGGGGCGATAGGGATAGGCAATCTCTATCTACATTACAATAACAGTACTGTAAGTGAAGCTGTCAATTTGGAACATGTACTGTACAGTGGGGTCATTCAGACCTGATCACTCGCTAGCTATTTTTTGCAGCACTGCGATCAGATAGTCGCCGCCTACAGGGGAGTGTATTTCTGAGTAGCTCAGGACTTACTCAGCCAATGCGATCACTTGAGCCTGTTCAGGACCGGAATTGACGTCAGACACCCGCCCTGCAATTGCTTGGACATGCCTGTGTTTTTCCTACCACTCCCAGAAAAGGGTCAGTTGACACCCAGAAATGCCTTCTTCCTGTCAATCTCCTTGCGATCGGCTGTGCAAATGGATTCTTCGTACAATACATCGCCCAGCAACGATCCGCTTTGTAGCCATACGATGCTTCTGCGCATTGCGGTGCATACGCATGTGTAGTTCTGACCCGATCGCAGCAAAAAAACCTAGCATGCAATCAGGTCTGAATGACCCCCAGTATCCAGGACACATGTACAGTAGTGTAACAATGATAGTCGCACGAAAATTTTCATTACACAATACCACTGGGAAGCAAGGCAGAAATCAGAGAGTAGTGTGCTTACCGGCTGCGCTGGGGCCTGGCGGCGCCTCCGCCTCCTCCTCCAGGGCCTGTGATGGGTGTGGGCGGGCAGCTGGTGGAGGTACTGTGGAAAAAAAATAACAGTACCGTAAGTGAAGCTGTCAATTTGTAACATGTACTGTGCAGTATCCAGGACACATGTACAGTAGTGTAACGATGACAGTCGCACCAGAATTCTCGTTACACAATACCACTGGGAAGTGAGGCAGAAATCAAAGAGTAGTGTGCTTACCGGCTGCGCTGAGGCCTGGCGGCGCCTCCTCCTCTTCTTCCTGGGCCTGTGATGGGTGCAGGTGGGCAGGTGGCGGAGGTACTGTGGAAAAAAAATAACAGTACCGTAAGTGAAGCAGTCAATTTGTAACATGTACTGTACAGTATCCAGGACACATGTACAGTAGTGTAACGATGACAGTCGCCCCAGAATTCTCATTACACAACACCACTGGGAAGCGAGGCAGAAATCGGAGAGTAGTGTGCTTACCGGTTGTGCTTGAGTCTGGCTCCTCATCATCAGTGTGGTGTTCTGCGGGCGCACAGGGAGCAGCGGCACTGTGAATAAAACATATAACAGTACCGTAAGTGACGCTGTAGTGTATAAATTATACAGTATAAAATATTCAGTATAGTACAGTCTGCAGTACAGTATCTCTCCTTCCTAACCCACACAGCCCACAGGCTGTTTCTTGCATTGCCAGCCCTCTCACACCATCCTGAAACCCTGTATCGCCCTCACAAATCCACTCCTACACCGGGGAGAAACTTACCTCCCCTTGCACTCAGTGTCAGACTGGGGCATGAAAGGCCTACCAGGGGAATACAGTGGTAGGGGCCCGTGCATGTCTGACAGCACCAAACTGTCATTTACAGTACATTAAAGCAAACAGTAATGCTGCTCTGGTTGCAATACAAAAGATACCATAGACATTAAAAAGCTAGACAGTCATTTGGTTGACAGTAAAAGGGCGACAGTCAAAATGGCGACACTCAATGTTTGAAAACATTTTTTAACCCCAATTTGTGGAAATGCGTCAAGGTCGACATGGAAAAAGGTCAACATGAGTATTTATGTTTTTTGGGTGTCGTTTTCTTCGTAAAGTGAACGGGAACCCCAATTAGTGCCACATGTCCCCTCGCAATGCTTCTGCAAGGTGCCTCGCTGTGGGTTTTTTCACCAGTATGCCACCCTGGGCTTTTTGGCTTATGCTGGTTTTTTGGAGTGCCACACCCTGCACCTAGATATAGCGATAGGGACCACAAATATACAGAGAGGTCTTGACATGGCTTTGGGGCTTATGCATACATTTGCACAAATATATGTAACCGAGTTCTCTGAATTCTAATATTTTGTGGGATTAAATCTGGTTACTGTTATCATTCAGGGTGCTGGGGGAAACAAAATGCCTTTTTCTCTAACGTCCTAGTGGATGCTGGGGACTCCGTAAGGACCATGGGGAATAGACGGGCTCCGCAGGAGACAGGGCACTTTAAGAAAGAATTTGGATTCTGGTGTGTTCTGGCTCCTCCATCTATGTCCCTCCTCCAGACCTCAGTTTGAATCTGTGCCCGGACGAGCTGGGTGCTGTTCAGTGAGCTATCCTGAGCTTGCTATAAGAAAGTATTTTGTTAGGTTTTTTATTTTCAGGGAGATCTGCTGGCAACAGACTCCCTGCATCGTGGGACAGAGGGGAGAGAAGCAGCCCTACTCACTGAAGATAGGTCCTGCTTCTTAGGCTACTGGACACCATTAGCTCCAGAGGGATCGTACACAGGATCTCACCCTCGTCGTCCGATCCCAGAGCCGCGCCGCCGTCCCCCTCGCAGAGCCGGAAGACAGAAGCCGGTGAAAGAAGCAAGAAGACTTCGAAATCGGCGGCAGAAGACTCCAGTCTTCACTGAGGTAGCGCACAGCACTGCAGCTGTGCGCCATTGCTCCCACATTAAACCCACATACTCCGGTCACTGTAGGGTACAGGGCGCAGGGGGGGCGCCCTGGGCAGCAATTAGAGACCTCTTTGGCAAAAGTTTGCATAATATACAGTTGGGCACTGTATATATGTATGAGCCCCCGCCAAAATTGTACATGAAAGCGGGACAGAAGCCCGCCGTCGAGGGGGCGGGGCTTCTTCCTCAGCACTCACCAGCGCCATGTTTTTTCTCCACAGCACCGCTGAGAGGAAGCTCCCCAGTCTCTCCCCTGCAGTTACACGGTAGAAGAGGGTAAAAGAGAGGGGGGGGGCACATAATTAGGCGCAAAAATCAATATAAACAGCAGCTACTGGGTTAACATTAAGTTACTGTGTTATTCCTGGGTTAATAGCGCTGGGGTGTGTGCTGGCATACTCTCTCTCTGTCTCTCCAAAGGGCCTTATGGGGGAATTGTCTTCAGATGAGCATTCCCTGAGTGTGTGGTGTGTCGGTACGTGTGTGTCGACATGTCTGAGGTAAAAGGCTCCCCTAAGGAGGAGATGGAGCAAATATGTGTGTAAGAGGGTGTCTCCGTCGACAACGCCGACACCTGTTTGGATATGTGTAATTAAGTGCTAAGGTGAATTTATTGCACAAAAGATTAGAGAACAGACAGGGAATCTCAATCTACCCATGTCTGTCCCTATGTCGCAGAGACCTTCAGAGTCTCTCAATGCTCACTATCCAAAATAATAGACACTGATATCGACACGGAGTTTGACTCCAGTGTCGACTACAATAATGCAAAGTTACAGCCAAAATGGCAGAAAAGTATGCAATATATAATTATTGTAATAAAAGATGATTTGCATATCACTGATGACTCATCTGTCCCTGATACAAGGGTACACATGTTTAAGGGGAAGAAAGCTGAGGTAAATTTCCCTCCTCTCATGATGAAAAAGAGCGGGAATCTCCAGACAAGAGACTGCAGTTTCCCACAAAGAATTCTCAGGGAGTATCCTTTCCCCACTAGGGCCAGGATATGATGGGAATCTTCCCCTAGGGTGTCACGTTTGCCCAAAAGGTAGCCCTGACGTAACAGCTATTCTCAGGGATCCTGCA